>NC_092709.1:105876712-106187534 GCF_047496885.1 Scyliorhinus torazame | reverse complement strand
CCATTGTCAACTTCCACTGGGGTGAAGATCATATTGATGAGGATGATTCTAGGTTACTACTGTACCATCGACAGGCTTGTTACGATATTGTTCCATTATCTACCACTTCAGCTTCCTCTATACACTGATCCAAATCAAACAGACAGTATATAGCATTAAACAATCAGTGGTATGGATGCATCAAACCCCCCAAATAAAGCGACAAAGAAACAAATGATTCAAACTGTTTTTATCTCATATGTATTAAAAGTATAGTTGGTGTCATGTGCGAGTACCTTTGAGAAATGGGTGTTTATAAATGGGTGTGTATATAAGTATCTGTAGTAGTGAGCGTACCTTTACGGAATGGGTGTTTATTACTGCAGTGATGTCAGAGAGTGGGTGGAGCTGGGCTGTCTGTCAGCTTTTTACTTTCGTTTTAGGCTGTTTGCGCAGGGTGTGTTTTAGTTTAGTTTTCAGAGCTGGATAGCTGCAGTCACAGCTAGAAGGTGTATTAGAGTCTCTCTCTCTAATCTAAAGACTGTAAATCGATCCTGGTGATTTAAAACTAATAACAGTAGTGACTTTAACCTGATGTGCTTCTGGTAAAAGGTGTTTTGAGTCTTCTGGATGTTAAAAGGAAAACTTAAAGGATTGCTTAGTGTTGTATTCTTTGGGGATTGTATTTGAATTAATGGTTGCTAAAATGTTCACTGTATGTTTTAAAAAGGTTAACTTGAGTTCATAGAATAAACCTTGTTTTGCTTCAAAAAATACTTTTCCATTTCTGCTGTACCACACCTGTAGAGTGGGCCGTGTGCTCCCCATACCACAATCTAGTAAAGGTTGTGGGTCAGGTGAACTTCATGATACACTTTGGGGTTCTCTAAACCCTGGCCCATAACAGTTGGTGTTTTTCCATTTTGTCTAACATGGAAGTCTTCCATTAAGGTGCTGAACATTTGTGTTTTTTAAGCAAGAGTTATAGCTCAGAATTTGCACACAGGGTTTCTATATTTTCTTGAGAACAGCTGTGCCATTGCAACATATTACTAGACTGTGAAGCTTGTGAACAAGAAGCACTTATGGAGGAAACTCACATATCTGAAACGTCAGGGGTGAAAAACTTTGGAGAGGACTCCCCTTTTTAAAGGTGCCACACTATTAAAAGAAGATTGAGAAAACACTGCGGGGTATGAATAACCACATAGCTTATCTTGTCACTGGTTCTCTTAAATGTAGTCAAACAGATAGCTGGCAGCCGCTAAATGGAAGGTACTTTGCAGTGGGAACACACTTGTGTTTTGGAGTTTAGCAACCAAGTAGGCATGGCTACAGGATCTATGGTTAAAGCAGGCTGAACAGTCTTACCAGAATTACATATAACCAAGAAATTCAGTGTACAGCATGCTTTGCGCTCGCTGCCTGATGTCCCGGGATAGGTTCAATGTTTTATTCTTTTCCTTTGCAAATTCCTGACCTGGATTACTCAACCTGATCCAAACCCAAAGAGCGAGTGGGGGATAAAAAATGTGACACATTAACAGCTTTTAAAAGACTACAGTTGGGATTTAAAATGTTTTGCCACATAAAAATAAGTGAGAATATGCAGGGGGAAATTTCAATAGGAATGGATTTTCCAATGGTTTATCAAAGCAGTTCCAGCCCAGTACCCCAAATAAGCCAAAAGCAGCATTTATCACACTAGTCATTCAGAATCATTTTACACATTATAATTATTTCTTACAAGACCAGTTAAGGACCACCCAGAAGGCACTAGCTGATTGCGAAAGCTTTCAGCGAGGACTTGGGGTCATATTTTCCATTTCCAACACTGACCAATCCATATCATCAGACCCACATATTTACATATCATACTAGTCTTAAAAGAAGCATAGTGAGATAGTTGACGCAATGCTTTTACTTTTCCACAATTCCCAAGATTCATGGAAGACTCCATCAGATTGGAAAATAGCAAATGTAACTCCTTTATTTAAAAAGGGAGGACGACAGAAAGCAGGAAAGTACAGACCAGAGAGCTTCACATCTGTCATAAGGAAAATGTTAGAAGTTATTGCTAAAGACACACTTAGATTATTAAAGGGCACTTAGATAAATTCAAGGTAATCAGGCAAGTCAACACGGTTTTGGGAGAGGGAAATCATGTTTAACCAATTTATTGGAGTTCTTTGAAAAGTAAAACCTGCTGTGGATAAAGAGGAACCGGTGGATGTACTGGACATGGATTTCCAGAAGGCATTTGATAAGATGCCACACCAAAGGTTATGATGGAAAATAAAAGCTCAAAGTGTAGGGGGGAACAAACTGGCATGGAAAAAAATTAGCTATTTCACAGGGAACAGAGGGTAAGCACAAATGGGTTAATTTCTGGGTGGCAACATGTGGACTACAGGGATCAGTGCTGGTGCCTCAACTTTGTATCATTTATATAAATTACTTGGATAAAGGATTTGAAGGTACAGTTGCTAAATTTGCTAATGAGACAAGGATAGGTAGGAAAGTAAGCTGTAAAGAGGACATAATAATAATCTTTAATAATCTTTATTGTCACAAGTGGGCTTACATTAACACTGCAATGAAGTTACTGTGAAAATCCCCTAGTTGCCACATTCCGGCACCTGTCCGGGTACACAGAGGGAGAATTCAGAATGTCCAAATTACATAATAGCACATCTTTCAGGACTTGTGGGAGGAAACCGGAGCACCCGGAGGAAACTCACGCAGACACAGGGAGAATGTGTAGACTCCACACAGATAGTGACCCAAGCTGAGAATCGAACCTGGGACCCTGGCGCTGTGAAGCAACAGTGCTAATCATTGTGCTAAGGATGCTACAAAAGGATATAGATAGGTTAAGAGAGTGAGCAAAGACCTGGCAACTGGAGTATAATGTGGGAAAATGTGAAATTGTCTATTTTGCCAAGAAGACTAAAAAAAGCATATTGGGTGGGATTCTCCGACCCCGCGCCAATCGGAGAATCGCCGGCGGGCCGCGTGAATCGCGCCACGCCGCCCCCTCGCCGGCACGCGGAGAATTGGTGCCATTGCCACCGGCGTGGTTGGCGCTGCGCCGGTCGCGGGCCACTCTACGTGGCCAGCCCACCGATTCTCCGGGCGTAAGAGAAAAAACGAATCCCGCCGGCGCCATTCTAACCTGCTCTGAGCCGGCGGGACCTCATCGTTGAAGGATCGGGTGGGGCCTGTGTGTGTGTGTGGGGGGGTAGAGGGGGAAGAAGGGTAGTCCAACCCCAGGGGGGGGCATCCGATGTGGCATGGCCCGCGATCGGGGCCCACTGATCGGCGGGCCGGCCTCTCTGGCTGTGGGCCTCCTTTACTACGCGCCGGTCCCTGTAGCCCTGAGCCATGTTGCGTCGGGGCCGGCACGTTGAAGGAGGCCACTGCGTATGTGTGCATTGGCGCCGGTGCAACTGCGCATGCCCGTTTTGGTGCCGGCGCCATTGCGCATACGCGGATCCCGCGGCCCCCTGTAGGGGCCAGAATTACTCCTGGCAGCGGCCCGTTCACGCCGTCGTAAAACGCAACGGCGTTTACAACAGCATGGACACTCTGCCGCGGGATGGGAGAATCCCGCTCATTTCTATTCAGTGAGAGATTGCAGAGCTCTTGAGATGCAGACGGACCTGGGTGTACTAGTGCATGAATCACTAAAGGTTAGTATTCAGATAGAGCAAGTAATTAGAAAACTAATAGAATATTATTGTTTATTTATTTTAAAAAATTAATTTAAAGTACCCAATTCTTTTTTTTTCCAATTAAGGGGCAATTTAGCGTGGCCAATCGACTTATCCTACACATCTTTGGGTTGTGGGGGTGAGACCCATGCTAACACAGGGAGAATGTGCAAACTGCACACGGACAATGATCCGGGCCGGGATCGAACCCGGGTTCTCGGTGGCGTGAGGCAGCAGTGCTAACCACCACGCCTCCATGCCGCCCTAGAATATTATTGTTTATTGTGAGAGGAATTGAATATAAAAGTCAAAAGTCTAGAGGTTATGTTTCAGTTAATTAGGGCATTTAAATTGCTTCTTGGCCTTTTGGCTAAGATGAGCGTGAGGTCAGGTGTAATGCCTGGATTTGGTACGTCTCTCTTGTGGGGACCATGAATTGGATTGAATTTGAATTGGTTTTTGGAGCAGGCAAGGAGCTGGATTAAGGGTTTGCCCTTGTCCACACTCTGAGCTCTGGCTTTGTAATTCTGATAAAGTAATTTTAAAAAATTAAAAAATAAAATAAATAATTTGGGCATTGGTGAAACCACATCTGGAGAAACCACATCTGAAGCATTGTGTATAGCATGGGCCTCCTTACTTAAGGAAGGATATAAATGGTTAGAAGCAGTTCAGATAAGGTTTACTAGCTAGACTGACACCTGGAATGGGGGGGTTGTCATCTGAGGAAAGGCTGGACATACTAGACTTTTATCCACTGAGTTTAGAAGAGTAAAAGGCGACTTGGTTGAAACATCTATGATCTTTGACTGTGATAAGGATGTTTCCTCTTGTGGGTGAATCTAGAACCAGGGATCACTGTTTCAAAATAATGGGTCGCCCAATTTAAGACAGAGATGAGAACAATTTTTAACTTCCACAGGGTGGTGAGTCTTTAAAACTCTCCTTCAAAAGATGGTGAGAGCAGATTCTTTGAATATTTTTAAGGCAGAGCTGGATAGATTTTTGATGAGCAAGGGAATTAAAGGTTTTCGAGGTAGGTGGGAATATGGTGTTGAGGTTATAATTATAGAATCCTACAGTGCAGAAAGAGGCCATTCAGTCCGTCGAGTCTGCACTGAGCTTTTGAAAGGCCACCCTACCTAGGCCCAATCCCCACCCTATTCCTGAAACTCCACCATAAGGGGCTATATGGCCAACCCACCTAAACTGCACATCTTTGGACTGTGGAAGGAAATTGGAGCACCCGGAGGAAACCCATGCAAACAAGGGGAGAAAGTTCCAACTCCATACAGACCCAAGGTCGGAATCGAACCCAGGTCCCTGGCGCTGTGAGGTAGTGGTGCTAACCACTGTGCCGCCCTGCTGTTCCCCCAGATTAGCCACAATCTTATTGAACAGTAAAGTGGTTCGAGGGCTGGGTGACATATTCCTGCTCCTAATTAATATGCTCTTGCCCCCAAAAAACAAAAATGTAATGATATTGGAATTAAACAAAAAGTAAACCAATTTCCTGTCAGTCTCTCATAGTTGTTCTCTGGACTTCCTGTGAACTGGCTCAGATGAGGAGCTTTTAACCAGAATGACAGTCAAAGGGTTTTGAGAGGGAAATGGAAGTCTAAAACTCTTGAGATGAAGGTCATTTGCAATTTCCATTCCAACTACAGCCGTTGCACTTTAAAATAAAATAAGCTGGATTTCAGGGTGCTGTTGCACGTTGTTAATTTTTGTGAAATGAATTGAAAGAATCATATTGTGCACAATGTACAGTTTCTATTCTTCTTGATACAGCTAGAGAAGTCAAGGCTCTGGTTTGACCAAACTGTCGCAGAGTTCACATTAATATGAACAGCGATGTAAATATAGACATAATTCTATTTTTAGAAATGCAAACAAATATTACAGAAAATAAAACAAATATTTGCACTGGCAGAGCTCCCCATTATGCTCAAAGGCACTTTCAAAACATTTTTGTCCTCATTTCACATACTACATACCTCAGCACTATGGCTGGAAATTTGAGGTTCATTCTTATATTTCTAAAGTGGAATTCATAAATAAAACTTTTACTCATTAGGATATACCTAATGAATTTGCATAGTGGATGACAACTTGTTAACAGTTAACACAATAAGAGCTTGGACATTAAGGCCAAAGTCTTCATTAAAACTCAAGACTGCCATTTGCAAGCACCAGTTTCACTGTCCTATACTACTCTCATTACTACTCTCCCCTTTCTAAATCCAGTAGCTGTAAGAGGACAAAAGCATCTAAAAATTCTCTCTCTCTTCAAGAGGGTGGCCACTTTTTTCACCCATGTCTCCAACAATGTTTTTCCTTCTCATCACTACCCCCTTCGCCTTCCACCCTGCTTGTCTCCATTGGATTTCATTGCACCTTCTCAATAACCTTTCTTTCACTTTCAGCAGTATCGCTCCATCTCTCCTCAATCAGGCCAGGGGATATGAGTGTCCCGGGGTGGCAGTCCTAATGATTGTCGGTCTCTCTCCTTCTCCAAATCCTTATAGCAACCAAGATGGATGGTGTTGTTGACCCCGCAGTGGCAGCTCTCACAGTGCTGGTGGCAGCCCAGGAGGCCAGGCACCAGAGAAGGCGGCAGCAGCGTTGACACAAGCTGGAGGCGGCACCCCATGTGCAGGGGGCGCCGCGCACCCTGCAGACCCGGCCTCCCATCAGGCCGAGGAGGGACCTAGAGGGGACGCCAGCGATAGCCCGAGGTGTACAGGCATTGTTGGTCTTTCGATGAGATAACAGACAGCATGTGCTGTCAACAAGGAGACAGTGCGGCACCTGTGTCATGTTTTACCGAATTAGCATGCCGTGGAGGAGGAGTGGCCATGAAGGTCACCGTACCCCTGGACCTTTATGCAACGGGCCCATTCCAGGGCTCGAGCGGGGACTTGTGCGGCATTTCCCAAGCTACAGGCCACTAGTGCATCCGTCACATATGCCCTGTATGCCTGGACAGCTGACTATATTAACTTGGAGCTGAATCAAGCCCATAATTTAAATTTAATAATCTTTATTGTCACAAGTAGGCTTACATTGCAATGACGTTACTGTGAAAAGTCCATAGTTGCCACATTCTGGAGCCTGTTCGGGTACACAGAGGGAGAATTCAGAATGTCCTATTCATCTAACAGCATGTCATTCGGGATTAGTGGGAGGACACCGGAGGAAACCCACACAGACACAGGGAGAACATGACTCCGCACAGACAGTGACCCAGCTGGGAATCGAACCTGGGAACCTGGCACTGAGAAGCCACAGTGCTAACCACTGTGCTATGTGCTGCCCATCAAGATGCTCGGGCAGCAGGATTCTCTACCATCGCTGGGATGCCCCAGATACAGGGGGTAAAAGATGGCATGCATGTCGCCGGGGCAACAGTGAGTGCCCTTCATTAACAGGAAAGGGTTCCACTCCCTGAATGTTATAGAATCACAGAATTTACAGGAGGCAATTCGGTCCAACGAGTCTGCACCAGCCCTTGTACAGAGCACCCTACTTCAGCCCACACCTCTACCCTATCCCCATAACCCAGTAACCCCACCTAACCTTTTTGGACACGAAGGCCAATTTAGCATAGCCAATCCATCTAATGTGCACACCTTTAGGAGGAAACTGGAGCACCCGGAGGAAACCCATGCAGGCACAGGGAGAATGTGCAGACTCCGCACAGACAGTGGCCCAAGTCGGGAATCAAACCTGGGACCCTGGAGCTGTGAAGCAACAGTGCTAACCACTGTGCTACCGCGCTGACCCAATTTTGAGCGACCACCACCTCCGGATCAAGCACGTATGTGCACATTTCCCAGGGAGTGTACATGACAGGTAAATCCTGGGACACCCGGAGATCCCCGACGTCTTTGAGGACCACCCCAGGATGATGGGTTGGCTCTTGAGGGATAAGGGGTATCCGTTGAAGTCCTGGCTGATGACACCAATGCAGAGGCCAGAGATCGAGGTGCAGGCCCAATAAATGAGGCCCATGATGCCACACGTGCTTTCATTGAGCGATGCATTGGACTGCTGAAAATATGGTTCCGATGCCTGGACGGCTCTGCCTGTGCATTTCAGCACACCCGGCAGAGGGTTGCTCGCTTTGTGGCAGTCTGCTGCCACAGAGATGTAAGTGCACTAAGTGCATTCCAATCACTCAAGCGTGTGATTTCACTGCATTTACCCCTCTTTGATTGGTCACTTTGATTGGAAACGTTACGGTTTCACCACATAGACCAGTGAAGCGAAAAAGGATATGAATGGATCAAAGCTGCAGGTGGCTTTTACAAGCTGTCAATCACAGACCACTATTCGAAAGCTATGAATGGCCTAAATAGTGGATGTGTGAACCTGACGCAGGCACAGCTGCTCTCCTTCCAGGAATGGACACGTGGAGCTGCAAGGTAAGTATTACAGCTATAATGCTTCCCACTGCCCCTGTCTGGGCTGCTGTCTAGCTTCCAGACAGGGTCCCTTTTCTGCAGAGTATGTGTGGGGAGGAGGGAGGGGGTTGTCTGTGGAGGAGTTACTTTAGGCAGGGGGTTCCTCTGAGTGGTCCCCCTATTACAGGAGTCCTTTGTGGGGGGGGGGGGTCTGTCTATTACAGGGGTCCCTGTTGGGGGAGAGGCAATTTGCAATGCGGCGGGAGAGTCGGGGGCGATTTGCGGTGCGCCATGCATGAATTGCATCACACTTTACGACCGTAAAGGGATCATAAAACTGGTGCAACTGAGCTCCGGCAGGAGAAAGTCTCTCAAAAGGAGAAACCGCTCCTGTATACCTGGCTCAGAGGTCAAATTAATTTTGTCTGCTCTTTCATAAGGCAAGACTCTGGACCAGATGTGTTAACTGAAAATTGATCTCCAGAAATACATTTATATAGGCTGCATAAAATATTTACTCGTAGTACTTTTCGTTAGTACACTGTGTGATGAATATCTAGATCATGGCTCATGTAAATATTTTGGAGGTAATGGCAGGAATTCTCCGGCTGTTCACTGGTGGCGAGATTCCCCAGTCCCGTGGCAGCTCACCACCGCTTGTGGGTTTCCGGGTGGCGTCGGTTATCTTCAATGGGAGATCCCATTGACAGGCAGCGGGAGTGCAGAATTCTGCCGCCAGTGAACATCGCAGCAAAATTCTCCGCCCTCTCTAGCAGCGGTAGCTGGGTGGATTTGCAACGGAGAATCCCGGCAAATGTTTAGTTACAGGATGTTGTTGTGAAGGTAAGGTAACTAAAATACTGGGCATTAGAGATTTACAGAACACCGAAAGGAAAATAGTAGTCGGTAAGGTTGGGTATGAATGTTTAATACTCGGAATGAAAGCCATTAAACAGCAGGTGGGCTTATTTAGCTGGAGAACTGGAGACGTGATACTTGCAAAGAAGTGCAGTCCAGAGAGATGTTTTGCTTTGGGAGTTCGAGCTAAATTAGTTTAAAAGCATTCAGTAAACCCTGAAAGGCTACGTCATCATGGAAATGGGTGAAATCGAAGAATGTTCTTTGCTTTCAATTTATCTGTTTGTTTGCTGGGAGAGGGAGTTGTAGTTTGATTTGCAGTTCACAGAGAAAAGTAGAAATACTTTGTGAGGGAGACAGAGCTTTACTGAGATTTTGGGTGTGATTTTTCCACCCCATTGCGCCCAGCGCTGAGCCCATTATGACAGGAGCATCAAGGAAGAGACCCACAACAGGTTTTGAGCGGGTGCCAAGCCGCGCGTGAGTCACCCAACCCGCAGCGCCCGGATGGTCACTATCACGGGCTTCACAGACGCCTTTCTTGCCTGATTTAACAGCACTCTGTGCAATTTCAAAGTGCTGGCAAGGATCACACAGCCAGCTGGTGAGTTGGGATCGAAACATGCCAGCAAAGAGGGGATTCTGCGATTAGGGTGCCATTTTTAAAAGGGCCCCCAATGGAGAACAGGAGCCCCCCCAAACATCAGGGCACTTCCAGGGAGACTGGGAGCCCCCTGAAGCATCAGGGCATCTGCCCCAATATCGGGGCTACCGCACCCTCCCCCCCCCCCTTGCAGGCATTGAAGCTGTCCACAGCCCCCTCAAAGGCATCTGGGCTCTCCTCTCGCACCCACCACTACACATAAGGAACCCCCCCCCCCAAAAGGATGCAAGGGGGCAGTACCCAGCCTTGTCCCTCACCCTTGGGGTCTACAGGCATCTCCACACCACCAACGTGATCATTACAACTGTTTTTTTTGAAAACCAATAATGATAACCACCGGCGTGATGTCACACCGTCCTGGCGGCGAATACTTTGTGGGCAAACGCGAAGGCGTCAAGCCCATTCATTACATTAAGTTGTATTTAAATCAATGGAAATCAGCTTCACGCCCTTGTTGGGCATGAACCTGATTACGTCACTGGCGGGGGCGCAGGGAAGATCTGAATCAGAGATCTCACCGGTGCAAATCCTGTTATTAAATGCTTCCGAGATTTTATGGCCATTCTGGGATTTGTGCCCGTGGCTAACAGGCCTTTAGACTGCCCTGATTGTATATTGTTTTACTTTTTTGACTTTGTATGGTAAGGTTTATTTTGATTTTTTTAAACCATGGAATCTTGTGGCTTTATTCTCCTCATGGGGAATTTGGATTTCTTTGTCTACTTTAACCAAAACATTACTGGTCCCTCACCTGATCATAAAAACTGCCTCTGGCAATACGCAAAGCCTTGATGGCACCATTGCTAGGTAATTGAGATGATACAACTGACTCTGGAGACAGAAAGACTCAACTGTAGAAACAATTTTCCCTGATGCGCCAAGGGACAGTAGTGCCAGAGGAGCAATGTAAATGCTGCCTCTTGTGGCATTGACTGCCATTGTGACTGGTTGTCAGCAGGATGAACGCTCAGCTCCCCTGAACAAGCGACTGATTCAGTGCTTAGTATTGTCAACCCTCCGGAGTTGCCTTATAGCCTCCTGAATTTAGAAATTTCTCTCCTGTGAGAAAAATCATACATGGGACATTTACTTCTCTGGTTTTACTCCAGCCAGACTCACAATAAACAGCAGGGCTACAGCACATCCTGGATTCAATGCCCTGGCACATGTGTGGCCATGCAATGAATAGAGCAATTTCTAGACTGCAGAGAATTGTGGATACTTTCACCACCATTATTATTAAAACATTTTTTTTTCGAATACCCAATTATTTTTTCCAATAAGGGGCAATTTAGCGTCGCCAATCCACCTAGCCTGCACATCTTTGGGTTGTGGGGGGCGAAACCCACGCAAACAAGGGGAGAACGTGCAAACTCCACTTCACCACCATTATTGACCAATTAACATATGAGCTTGTGGGGGGCGGCACAGTAGCACAGTGGTTAGCACTGTTGCTTCACAGCACCAGGGACCCAGGTTTGATTCCCGGCTTGGGTCACTGTCTGTGCGGAGTCTGCACGTTCTCCTTGTGTCTGTGTGAGTTTCCTCTGGGTGCTCCAATTTCCTCCCATAAGTCCCGAAAGACGTGCTTGTTAGGTGAATTGGACATTCTGAATTCTCCCTCAGTGTACCCGAACAGGCGACTAGGGGATTTTCACAGTAACTTCATTGCAATGTTAATGTAAGCCTACTTGTGACACTAATAAAGATTATAGATTATAGGTAGGGCAATACCTGTTGGGAGGTTATTTGATGAACCCTTTCAGAATATAGTCCAACCAGAGTAGCTAACTCCAGCAGACTACCAATTAATATAAGGCACAAATTTCTCCGGAACATCAAAAACCAATAGGCATGAATGGCAATATTTAAACAACCACACGAGTGAACTTCCAATTCTTTGATGTGGAGATGCCGGCGTTGGACTGGGGTGAGCACAGTAAGAAGTCTTACAACACCAGGTTAAAGTCCAACAGGTTTGTTTCAAATCACTAGCTTTCGGAGCACTGCTCGTTCCTCAGGTGAATGAAGAGGTAGGTTCCAGAAACATTTATATAGATAAAGTCAAAGGTGCAAAACAATACCTTGAATGCAAGCATTTAAGTCTACCTCATACGCTGCAGGAAAGGATGTCCCGAAGCGTGGTACATTGGCGAGACCATGCAGACGCTGCGACAACGGATGAACGGACATCGCGCGACAATCGCCAGGCAGGAATTTTCCCTTCCAGTCGGACAACACTTCAGCAGTCAAGGGCATTCAGCCTCTGATCTCCGGGCAAGCGTTCTCCAAGGCGGCCTTCAGGACGCGCGACAACGCAGAATCGCCGAGCAGAAACTTATCGCCAAGTTTTGCACACATGAGTACAGCCTCAACCGAGACCTTGGATTCATATCGCATTACATTCACCTCCCATCATCTGGCCTGTGCTTGCAAAATCCTACCAACTGTCCTGGCTTGAGACAATTCACACGCTTTAACCTGGGGTTACCCCTCTCTCTGGCTCTGTAAAGACTTAATTACCTGCAAATGCTTGCATTCAAAGTATCGTCTTGCATCTTTGACTTTGTCTACATAAATGTTTCTGGAACCTACCTCTTCATTCACCTGAGGAAGGAGCAGTGCTCCGAAAGTTAGTGATTTGAAACAAACCTGTTGGACTTTAATCTGGTGTTGTAAAACTTCCTACTGTTCCAATTCTTTGGCCAGGATTTTAGGGCCCCATCGTGGCGGGATCCAGCACGGGATATTCGGTGGCCTAGCCAAAAGCCCAGTGACTTTCAGCAGAACTGGATGATCTCCGAGGTGGATGGACTGAAAAGTTCCACCATTTATCTATTGCTTCTTGCGCAATGGAATCCACCTCACAAAACAACTGGGGTGGATTTCACAGCTTTAGAAACCTAGCATATTACATGGCAGCCTCCATTTGAAGCAGCATTGTAATGTAAGTCCAACAGTAATCAGAGTGTGCTAATATCTGTGGCAGTCTGAAAATGTAAATTTGTTTCTTTAATTAACATGGACACTTCAGCCCATCTGCTCTAATTAGTAGAATTACTGCTATTCAAATTGCATACAAGCAGGACAAGAATAAGCAGCACCTTCGGTGCTGTTTTAAATTCAATCTTAATGATGAAGTTCAAGCATGCATTATGATAATCTACAGAAGCTGATATTTAATTAGAAGCTAGGAGATGAACTATATGCAGTTCTGCATCATAAACAGAAATGTTAATTGAGAAGGGAATATGGCACAAGGTTTCCATGTTATTAAAGACCTTAACACTGGATTGCCCATTAACATTATTTTGTGGTGCGATTCTGCAATAAACTAGCTCCTAAACACAAAGGTGGTTGAAATGTTCCAGATAGAGAAAATAAATATTAAGAAATTGTGTTTGGTGGTTAATTGCATCTTTTTCCATTTTATTTAAATAAGTCTATCTGTTTGTGTGACTCTACAGAAACATTTCTGCCAAATTCTGCTGTCCTGTCCCATCTGGCAAATTACCAAAATTCCAGAACACCTATCTATTTTCACATTGCAATTCCTCTTGAACTGGCTGCTTTCTCTGGTGTGTCATTTTTGTGCAACTGAAAATTTGATCATCAATATCTATTCAAAACCCAAGGTCTTGAAAATCCTTTGGAAGTAGAAAGGGCAGAGCTTCACACTCGTTCCTCAGCATGTGACCAGACCCCATCTGAAATCCTGAGATCTGACCAATTTAAATATATTACATTGACACCCGTGGCCATTTTTGAAGTCACTAGGGAGCTCTCCTGAGCTATGGAAGCGTGCCACAACATTGATTGGTCCATTAGGCGCACATAACAACCATTAAATATTCAAAAATTAGCTTGGTTTCTTCTTCTGTGCATTCAACAAAGCAGCCAATCACTCTGGTATTGTTAGAATTATTCTTTGAATGTATAAGTCCACTCCTACAGCCCTGGTAATACTGCACACACGCCATGGGCCGGGATTCTCCCTTCTGGGGACTACGTCCCCACGCCGGCGGGCGAACCGGTGCCAACCACTCTGGCGTCAACAGCAACCGAAAGTGCAGAATTCTCCACACTTTCGGGGGCTAAGTGGATGCCGGAGGGGTTGGCGCCGCTCCAGCCAGCGCTGAAGGGACTGCGTGAGTTCGCGCATGCGCCGAAGGGCCGGCGTGATCTCGCGCATGCGCGGAGGCGATGGCAAGGTTCCGTGCATGCGCAGTCCGGCCAGCGTATTTTGGCGCATGCGCGGGGGGGTTCTCCTCCGCGTAGCCATGGCGGAGCCCTACAGGGGCCGGCGCGGAAGGAAGAAGTGCCCCCACGGAACAAGTCCACCCGCAGATCGGTGGGTCCCGATCGCGGGCCAGGCCACCATGGGGCCCATCCTCGGGGGCGGATCCCCCCACGACCCCCCAAGGACCGCCCCCGCCGACTTACCTGCCAGGTCCTGCCGGTACGTGAGTTGAGTGATTCACGCCGACAGGACTGGCCAAGAACGGGCGGCAGCTTGGTCCATCAGGGGCCCGGAGAATCGCTGGGGGGGCCTCTGCCAACGGTCCCCGAACGGCGTGGCGTGAATCCCGCCCGAAAAACGGCGCCGGAGAATACGGCAGCCGGCATCGGGATTCGCGCCGCCCCCGGGGATTCTCCGACCCGGCGGGGGTGTAGGAGAATCCCGCCCACGGTCTCTCAAGCATCTTTTATTTATGATGCTTCTGAGGGCATAAATGAGGAAGTGTATTGTACAAAATTTTTTCTCATACACATTTAATTATGATTTGTAGGAGGTTTTATTGGTGAAAGTGCTGGGATTTGAGGACTTGAAGAAGAATTGAGCCCCAACTTTAAAATCCATCCCATTGTCAACTCCTATTGCATGATAATTCTACTTTTCAAAAGGCAGGGGGCTGGATTCTCCGAGCCGAAATCGTGTTCAGCGTGGGAGCGGAGAATGGTCGTCAAACCGGAAATTCGGACTGGCGCCGCTCCCGCGATTCTCCGTTCCCCGGAGAATCGCTCAGGAGTGTCTCGCGTTCAGCGCGGGAGCGGAGAATGGTCCTCAAACAGAAAATTCGGACCGGCGCACCCCCCCCTCCCCCCCGCAATTCTTCGCGCACAACTGGCCGAGTTCCCGACACCATGGTTCTAACCACCTATCAGCCGTCGGGAACATCAGGTAGCGGCTGCGGACTCAGTCCGCGGCGGCCCTGGTGGGGGTGCGGGGGGATCCATTACCGGGGGGGGGGGCCTCACGGACCCGCACGATCTTGGGGGGGGGGGGGGGCTACATTTTTGGTGCCGCTCCGCAGTCCAAGTCTGCCATGTCCCACGGGCGGCCGCTGTGAGCCACCGCCGTGCGCATGTGCGGACCCCCGACCGGAATTGCGAGGCCCTGTATCCGCAGCCAGAGCTGCGTGGAGCACTCCAGGGCCCTGCCAGCACCCTGCAGGTGGGAGAATCACTCAGGACATTCTTAAGGAAAGTCCAGAATGAAACGCCAGCGTTTTTATGCTGGCGTGGGACATAGTCCCATTATTGGAGAATTCAGCCCGGGAACTTTGTGGTCCCAATACTTACAGCGCAATTTTTAGAAGTTATTGCACCCAATTCTTATTACAGTAAAATATAATATTGGGTGGTTGTTCATAATTTTCAGACAATAATCTAAGTTTAATGTTATGTTGAAGAACATGAGTTGCTCAATTTTTGGCCTCAAGGTTTAGGACATCACCTATATCCCTGATGGACTACCATATTTTAATTCAGTGAGTCATCTAATATTATATATTATTAAATGTCTTCAGTGCCTAATAGATGAGTGTTATTTCTGTAAAATAATTTTAATGGTAATTCTGTGCCCTCGCAATCTTGATGGGAATGGAATTTCCAGGGAACTCAGCTGAGAAATTGCAGGAGTGCAATCATCAGTCCTGAGCTGTGACTGTGTGCTTTCCTCAAAATGTGCTTGCTGCAAGCTCAGCTGGCTGCCGGATGGTAGAAATGATCCCTTTCAAAGTGTTGCTAAATTACAAAATTGTTTACACAAGTAGCAATCTTGTGCAAACTTGTACAATTGCCTGAGGGAATGATAACAGTTTTATTAAATAGACTTAAATAAATTCACCTCTGAAATTGTCTATTTCCCTTGGAAGTTTATTATATTGCCATATTCAATTATTGAAGATAATTTCAGTAAAAATAGCAACAGTGACTGTTGACAGGGTAGTGCAAAAGAAATGCAGAATGGTTGTATATAAAAACATAGGAACAATTAATTTTAATGGGGCATGATAGTAGATAAATAGATGTATTAACATACAGAAAGTATTATATAAGAAGAATTGCATGGTCGGAAATATGCTCTAAACTAATGATTATTTAGTGAACCTTCCATGGTACCGTTTGCAGTGAGTCGAGAGATATGTGATGGTAGAGTCACTTTGAACATGATTAGCAATCTCGTTGCTCAAAATTTTGTTCATTTTGAGAAGTGTTGTTTTGGACTAGAGTTTCCGCTCAAACACATTTGCTTATCACTGAACACAAATCTGTCGTGAACCAGTGCAATTGGCAGTGATTTAGAATTTTGTAAAAAAAAATTCTGAAATAAAAAGATATATTTAGGAGTGGTAACTTGATATGTTTTATTAAAAAACATTTCTGTGGGAAAACTGTCAGGCCTTCCGATCTGCGGTATTGGGATGGGCGCCATGGTTTCACCACCAACTCCTCAGCAGTTCTAGGCCTAAATTATGAATTTTCTGTTGCCCAGTTGACCAGGGAACTGCATGGCAGTTCTTGAAATTGCTGAGGAATAGACCACACTGCAACTTTTGTGCATTTCTACACCCAAAGCCCTACTTTTCAAATCGATCCGTATGTCTCAGTGACCAAGGATTTTTGGCATTGTTACAATTTGTTCCCACCAATTTTATTTGCACATTTTCTCAAAGAAATGTATCAAAAAGGAAGAGAAAATTAAAACCTTCAGGGATGGTGTAAATATTTGTGATTTGAGAGTTGAAATATTAAGAAATCAGCATGAAGCATCAGTTCAGAAATGAGTACCTAGCAGCACAGGTTAATTATGGTGTTGATAAAATGAAGTGTCATTACACTAGTGTACATAGGACAAGGCACTGGAATTTGAAATGGATTTAATCATCTTAAATGCGAGATTGGTCTCGATTTTGAAGTCAGCAGTGAAGTAGGGTGCTTGCTGGTGACCTCGAAGAAAAATGACTGAGAATTCTAGTGCTCTCTGTGATGAGAGCCTTTAACTCTCTCGCTGTACAATTGATTGTCGCATAGTTTAATGGGGATTCACAGTGTTGAGCTGCAGTAATGTCATCACGCTGTGTAAACAGCCAATCACATTAAAGAATTCTCACGGAAAGCCAGGCAAAAGGTGAAAAGCACTGGTAATTAGTTTTAAAACCATTACAGAGGGTGAAATAAAGATTGGCAACCAAAAGCTTGGTCAAAGATGTTGATTTTAAGGAGCATCTGAAGGCTTATTTACACCTCTGTAATATTATCCAACTCTCCCTTCTGCAGCTCAGCTGCTAAAACCCTCATCCATGTGCAATGATATGTATATAGGCAAGCTAGTGTAAGGTTAATTATTACATCTCTGTAATTCAAACACCAGAGGGCACCACCATTTCTCAGTATATAAATCAGACCTCAGGGAATGCTGGGTGGGTTAGCAAAGGAGAAAGCCTGAGAACAGCACGAGGAGTAGATTAGATTAGAGAGAGTTAACACGAGGATATTATTAGTGACTACTAGATTATTGATTACTGCTGGACAGATTCAATATTACTTTATTATTAACTATAGCTCAGTAGCATGTACGGACTTCATTTAATTAATCATTATACAATAAATTCGTTTTATTTCAATCTAATGATTGGTGAATTCTTTGTCATAAACTCAACAAACCATTCTGGAACAAAAGACAAAGAACACAACATATTACCACCAAGGTAATATAACCCCATGCATTTGCTACCTCTAGGCTTCACTATATCAATGTACTCCTGACTCGTCTCCCAAATTCTACCCATTTAAACTTGGTGATCCAAAACCCATGTCTTAACAACTCCAGTTCACCTTTCACCTCTGTGCTTGCTGACTTAAACTGGCTCCTGATCAAGCAACACCTTGACGTTAAAATTCTTATTCTTGTTTTCAAATCCCTCCATTGCCTCACCCCTTCCTATCTCTGTAATTTCCTCAAGCTCCACAACCCCCTGAAATATTTGTACTCATACAATTCTGACTTTGTGCTTAAAGATGGTCTAACTCTTTCAATTGTTTAACAGGTTATTAAACCTTCCAGATCAGGAAGGTCACAGACAGGTAAAACTCTATCTGCCCTGAAGTAGTGGATCTTAGATTGGAAGATGATAGACACTAATTTCAATGTCCTTCGGTTAATGAGGAGGAAATGGCAATATTCCTGCTTCTGACTGCTTAATCAGACTCAATTCCGCTGCAATTAAAACAGAAAAATCTGGGAAAACTCAGCAGGTCTGGCAGCATTTGTGGAGAGAAAAACAGAGTTAATGTCGCAAGTCCGTATAACATTTCTTCAGAGCTGCCCTTGGCAGTCAAATATCTTTCGATATCATAGTTAAGGCTCATATGTGACCAGCTAGGGAAGCCACAGAAATTACACCACAGAATCAGTCTATTTGGCTCAATATTAATAATAGTGGTCACAAGATAACTAGAATAAATACAAAAACAAAATGCTGGACAATCTGAGCGGGTCTGACATCAGTGGTGAAAAAACGGAGCTAAGATGTAAAGACATCCAAACTCGAAACGTTAGTTCCGTTCTCTCCCCACAGATGCTGCCAGACCTGCTGAGATTGTCCAACATTTCCTGTTTTTGTTTCAGATTCCAGCATCCGCAGTAATTTGCTTTCAAACTTGAATAAATAGTTAGATATAGATATAGGTTACTGTAACTAGCAGGTTTGCATGGAATATTACCATCAAGCTAGTTTTCTATTCTGTGCTTTTTAATTCTGCATTTTAAAATTCATCGAAAATAAAATCTAAACCTACTAAAAGATGCCATTGCTTTGCTTACAAAACTGGAAAGCACAATGTTGGTTGCCAAAACCATGCACAATGTTGCAACTGCAACCCTATCATCTTTTAATGTTCTCAAACTTTCACAGCACGTGGTGGAGCCATGTGTTTTGCACATTAAGCTAGCTTCTGAGTATCACGCATACTCTGAATGTACTTTTTAAACCAATTGACCCATAATAGTTCAGTTTTGAAGCAGTTGCCTTTAATAGATTTAAAAGCTTGACATATGCCTTTCTGGATTGCAATTAAATGTTTAGTTCCATGACCTTTCAGTATTACAGCACTTTAAAACCAGAATACTTCAAATATGTAGGAATAACTTTGATCTCTGTGGGTCCATAATACAGTAGAGGAAAGAACCAGCAGTGGGAATAATGCTGTTTTCTTCAAGGTACAATACAATTAACAGTGTAATAACCTTGAACTATTTAGTCTAAGGATATTTTGGGTGCATGTGAATTATTTTTCCCAGTCAATGGCATATACATAGTGTAATATATTTATCCCAAGCTATCCCTAAGGAGGCATGTCAACAATCTACTTCTAGTTATTTGGCAATGTCACCCTCCAGCCAACCATGACAAGCTACATGAAAGTGGTCAGGGTCAGCTGAGGGAGTAGTGAAACTCAGGAACAGCCCAATTAAAAAGCAGCTCCAACCTTTATGAGCTGTAGCTGCCTAAAATTTCTACAATCATCTCCCCAACCCTGGACTCTGCTGACAGTGGCCATACAACTTGCATTGTTAGGACCATTTGGTGAGATTGTCTCGGCATGCCGTCAGTGAGTGCGAAACAAGTGGCACTCCCACCTTGCCACTTCAGCACTGGGACCAAAACCTTTCATCGGTGTCATTTTAATTGCATTTCTTTATCCAACCGTTGTTGTTCAAAACGATTCTACATTTTTTTCGAGGCTGTATGGTATCTGATGAACTGAACCTGGCATCAATCCCACATCCCAACCAACATCAAACGAGTGACAAATATTAATAGCATAAAACTCCTTATTATCAGTTGTCACAACAATAAGAAATAACTAAACTTCTTTGTGATACTGTAAGGGAGTTAGTGCTCTGATATTTTAATCAAAGTGTAAACTGAAGATATTCAATTACTGTCTGTTTTTTCCAGAGATGTTTGCCTGTAGGGTGCTGGTGACATCTTCGAGAAAACTGAGTTGCAAGTGTTCCCTGATTCCTGCCCAGTGAACATCTAAATGTACTATGATCCAGTCACTGACCCAGCACTGCATTGGATTCAAAATATATGTCAAAGCAGCTTTCCCTTACAATCTATCTCAGTTAGGCTGCTTTTAATGAGCAGTAAATTCCAATCCAGGGTGCAACAAATTCTGGTACAAAGTTGGATGCCAACTAAATCCTGGCCATGCTTCATTTTACAGCAAGGTCTAAAGCAGGATTCCTGCTAACATCTGCTAAAGGGGCCAGGGAAGGCTGTCATTCCATTTTGCTGCTCGTGAGTATGCCATACACCAAGAGCTGGATTTTGCTATCAAGGTCAGGGGCTGGATTCTCCGCACCCCGACGCCGAAATCGCGGCCGGCGCCAGGGCGGAAAATCCATTTTGGCGCTCAAAATCGGAACCGGCAGCGGTCCCCCGATTCTCCGAGCCCCGAAAAGCGGCATACTCTCCGTGTCGCCTACCTGCGGCCATTGCTAGAGGCCTGCCCCGCCATTCTCCGTCCCCAACCGGCTGAAGTCCCGACAGCGTGGATCTAATGTGATCCTGCCGGTCGGGGTAACAATGTGGTGGCTGCGGACTGAGTCGCCATGGTGGGGGGCGGGTCGATTGGAGGGCAGGGGGGGCCTTATACGGCACTATTTGGAGGGTCCAGTTCCGCGGTCTGAGTCTGCCGTGGAGCATGGCGCAGCCTCTGGAGGCCGCAGCCGTGCGCATGTGCGACCACCGGTACCCCTGAAGTGCGGGGCCTGTGTCTGCAGCACAAGCTGCTAGTTTCACACCGGGTCCCTGCTAGCCCCCTGCAGGGCTATGAATATGTGGCACTTTCACACCAGTTTTTCTGTTGTGAAAGGCCAGTTTTTATGGCGGCGTCGGGACATAGTCCCAAAAACGGAGAATCCTGCCCCAAAACCTCAAGTCAGGAAATTTCCCAACTCAGCAGACGCATCTCCTTTAAAGGGCCCCTGCCCGTCATATTTTTGTTAGACGGTATACCTCAGTTCCCAGGGATGTCGTCACAGTTGTACTGTTAGACCTTTTAGCCCTCATCCCTGACACCCACTTCCCATGCCATCTCTATGCCTCTCATACCACCTCAATTCCCCTTTCATGGCTTCTTGCATCCTCTATTCCCACTCATCCAGTGTGCACTGTAGAACCAGGGAGTCATATAACAGTGCCTGATCTTGAAAACACCCATTCACCCAGTCTGCCTTAAAGGTCTGCTGCTCTTACAACCCTATAACACTGTCAACCAGACAGAGCCATTATATTATCAGTAAGAGAGGCTTTAACACCCCCCTAACCTTTTCTAAATAAACACACAACAGTTCATAGAAAGAAAAGTATATTGGGCAGGATTTACCGACCACCCTGCTGTGTGTTTTGCAGCAGGGGAGGTGGCCCGCCAGAAGGATCTACAGATTTCCTGTTGACTACACCCCTCACCGCTGGAAAACCTGTGCACTGGCGTGAGACCGGAATTTCCCGCCGGCATGAACAGCTGGTAATTCCTGCCCATTATTCATAATGAGACCATCTGCTAACTGTATCGATAAAAATAGAAAGCTTTTTTATGAATGCTTGGTTGAGCTCCAAGACTCACTAATTAATTATATCAGCAGGGCTGTTTACACAGGTGGAAGTATTTGCTTTGATTGATTGACATCTTTATGAGGTTACAATAAGATTCAAAATACCTTTTAAGTACATCTTTCAAAAAGTTTTCAAGTCCAGACTCCTCTGTGGCCGAGTGGGACTGTGAACCATGTATTCTTGAGAAGCAGACGCAACTCCACAAAAAGTCCAGGGGTTGAGTATGAGATGCCTACCCTCGCAATGGAGCTGGCCAGGTCAGGAATGCAGAGCGTAAGATGCAGACTTGCTACCCATACTTCTTTCCTGGACTGGCAAAAATTACTGGCACCAGGAATTGGGGGTGGGAATCTCAGAATCTGGGGCGAAATTCTCCGGAAACGGCGCGATGTCCGCCGACAGGCGCCCAAAATGGCGCAAATCAGACGGGCATCGCGCCGCCCCAAAGGTGCGGAATGCTCCGCATCTTTGGGGGCTGAGCCTCAACATTGAGGGGCTAGGTCAGCGCCGGACGAATTTCCGCCCCGCCAGCTGGTGGAAAAGGCCTTTGGTGCCCCACCAGCTGGCGCGGAAATGACATCTCCGGGCGGCGCATGCGCGGGAGCGTCAGCGGCCGCTGACAGCTTCCCACGCATGCGCAGTGGAGGGAGTCTCTTCTGCCTCCGCCATGGTGGAGACCGTGGCGGAGGCGGAAGGGAAAGAGTGCCCCCACGGCACAGGCCCGCCCGCGGATCGGTGGGCCCCGATCGCGGGCCAGGCCACAGTGGGGGCACCCCCCAGGGCCAGATCGCCCCGCGCCTCCCCCAGGACCCGCCCGCGCCGCCTTGTCCCGCCGGTAAGGTAGGTGGTTTAATTTACGCCGGCGGGACAGGCATTTTAGCAGCGGGACTTTGGCCCATCCGGGCCGGAGAATCGAGCGGGGGGGCCCGCCAACCGGCGCCCCGCGATTCCCGCCCCCGCCGAATCTCTGGTGCCGTAGACTGCGGCAACCAGCGGGGGCGGGATTCACGCCAGCCCCCGGCGATTCTCCGACCCGGCGGGGGGTTGGAGAATCTCGCCCCAGGTCCTGCCTACCATTTTAAAATGGCTCAGAACTCAGCCTGACTCTGCAAAAATCTGGCGCCAAGTCTTCGGTAATGCCCAAGTAATGTTCCAGGAAAGATGCCTTGGGGCATAATTTCAGATGGAACAGCCTTTAAAAGATCTCAAAGAGGAATGTTAAAAAAGTCTTTGCTGAGCCTCTGGGAATATGTTTTTGGTGTTTTCTTTTACTGACACAGTTCCTAGTATTTATACTGCCCCTGTTTATCAGAGACAGCCACCTACATTAGGCAAATAGTGCTGCACGTTCTCCGTGTTTCCTCCGGGCGCTCTGGTTTCCTCCCAGAAGTCCCGAAAGACGTGCTTGTTAGGTAAATTGGACATTCTGAATTCTCCCTCAGTGTACCCAAACAGGCACTGGAGTGTGGCGACTAGGGGATTTTTACAGTAACTTCATTGCAGTGTTAATGTAAGCCTACTTGTGATACTAATAAAGGTTATTAGATTATTTCTATTTAATGTAATTTATCAGCACTGTTCATCATATTTTAAACATGGGGGCGAGATTCTCCAATCCCGCAGCAGTGTGTCCACGCGGTCGTAAACACTGTTGCATTTTACGACAGAGTGGACGGACCGCTTCCACGACTAATTCTGGCCCCTACAGGGGGACAGCACGGCGCTGGAGCGGTTCGCGCCATTCCAGTTGCAGATCCCGGCGCAAACTATGCGCCGCGGGATCCGCACATGCGCAGTTACGCTGATGCCAACGAGGACATGCGCAGTGGCACCAGCGGCAACGCGCGCATGCGCAGTGGCCTCCTTCATCGCGCCGGCCCCAACGCAACATGGCGCAGGACTACAGGGGCCGGCGCGTAGGAAAGTAGGCCACCAGCCAGAGGCCAGCCCACTGATCGGTGGGCCCCGATTACAGACCAGGCCACATAGGAGGCCACCCCGGGATCGGACCCCCTCTCTCTTCACCCCACCCTCCCCCCGCAAAGACCGCCACCCAACCCTTACACGCCGAGGTCCCGCCGGCCCAGAGCAGGTTAGAATGGCGCCGGCGGGACTCGGCTCTTTTCTTACGGCCGCTCGGCCCATCCGGGCCGGAGAATCGGCGGGCTGGCCGCGTAGAGCGGCCCGCGACTGGCGCCGCGCCAACCACGCCAGCGCCAGTGGCACCAATGCTCCGCTATGCGGAGAATCGCGTGCCGGCCCTTTCGCGGGGATTCTCTGGCCAGGCCCAGGGCTGGGAGAATCCCGCCCATGGTGTTTCAAGGTAACTGTCTTTTAATTAGTCTCTCAGGATGACAGTTCTTAGCTTTACCTATGATAATAATTGACAATAGATTTTGTTAATGAAGGATTTCACTTACTCTCCTTCCATGGACAATCACAAAGTACCAGACAAACAGCAGGCAAAACCATCACAATTCTGATGTAGCTCCTGCTCAGTTTAGAATGTGCAGTTATTTATAGAAACATGAAACGAGGATAAAGGATCCAACAGTGACAATTTCTTGACTACATGCCAATCCTGTGATAACTCCAAGGGCAAACTTTCTGCACTACAGTATAAGAGAGAAGCAAACCCGTCCACTATGAGCTGCCTTCCAGGCCTCGGTTACAATATCAGTGCTGGGTACAATGAGCTATGAGTTATTTGTAGTGATTGGCTCCAATACATAAACTCTATGTATTCTCCTTTAGACAGTCTGTACTGCTTTGAAGGAGCAATATATATCAATGCATAGGTTGTGTAAAATCGACTATTATATAATGCTGAACAACAAGATGAATAAACAAAGTATGCTGTAATTTCTGAAGGTGACATATTTCTTGCAAATCTTGTCTTATCCCATCCATATTTCGGATGATTAATCAGCTGGTATTTGATCTCAGGATTGAATTATATTTAAGGATCATTATCCTCAGTGGACTACACAGCTGAAATAAAACCATAAGACATAGTGTCACTGCCTGTGCGGAGTCTGCACGTTCTCCGTGTTTCCTACGGGCGCTCTGGTTTCCTCCCACAAGTCCCGAAGTGCAGAGTCTGCACAGAATGTGCTGCAGAATCAGGCCATTTGGCCCATCGAGTCTGCTTCGCCATTCGATCATGGCTGATATGCTTTTCATCCCCATTCGCCTACCTTCTCCCCATAACCCCTGATCACTTTATTAATCAAAACCTATCTATCTTTGGCTGAAAGACAACTTCCAAACTTTTTGCAGGATTATGTGAACACTGCTGCAATGTCAGGAGTTGGTTAGGGCTCTCGTGTTTTTACTTTCATACATAAAACTATCCAATCTTGTTGCTTCTGCAGCACATTTCTGGAACAGATAAGAGAAAGCATAATGTACCCTTGCGAATGTTTTATGATAGATGGCTCCTAATTGAATACCAAACTGTCTCCTATGGTTAGAGGCACCTATAATCAGTCCTTTTACCACAACGTTACTGTGCTTGCTTATCTCCTTTACATAGTGTGCTGTAGAAAAAAATGCTAAAGATGCATAATTTGTACACTGATTCAATGGGATTTTTTGTACTGCGATGTGGCACTGAGCCACACAAACCAGGAAGATTCCAGATTCAGTTTGTGGTCTGTACTGATTTTTGCTGACAGTGATGGGGCCTGTGAAGTGTCCCCGAGCAGGAAAGGAGAATGAGCAGCCAGGTTTTTTGAGTATTGACAATTGACATTTGCATTTTAACCACTTAATACCCATATGTCAGCAGAGGGTACGTCGAAGGAGAATAAAGGGATCCATATTTTGGCAGCATGTGGAGTTCTGATTTTGAATGTTCCGTGCTGGATCTTACTGTTTCTTCCTAAGGGCTTCACAATAACATCAAAATGGTGAAAAATAGGAAATACTGCTTTCAGATGTGCAATTTTTGGATAAGACAACATTTTAAATCGTAGTTTTAGGGACGTATGTTGAGGCACTCCGCTCAAGTTTAGCAAGAGGAAGGCCTTCATGGTGTACACATACACACTAATCTCGCAGAAATAACCATTCAATCCAAAAAGAAAATTAATCTTGAATCATTGCAGAGAAGGTTTTCTTTGGAAGGAATATGATCCTGGATCCTTGATCAAGCACTATTACTACATTGCTAATCAAGATGACAGTGTCTATGCTTAATCTACCACTTTTTGATGTGTGTTCAGAACCATCGTCTGTATTCCAGCTACAGCTGAGAGCAATTGGTGGAAGCAAGAGTTGTGTTGCTTTCTTTGCAATTACAGAGCAACTCCTCACTGGACTACTGGAAAACCTCCAGCTACACTCAACTTTGCATCTCCTATGTGCTCATGTCTTGCTGAGCTACCCTGTGGAGCTGATGATCAACATGCACGCGATGTGGCAGCACGGTGGCGCAGTGGGTTAGCCCTGTTGCCTCACGGCGCCGAGGTCCCAGGTTCGATCCTGGCTCGGGGTCACTGTCCGTGTGGAGTTTGCACATTCTCCCCGTGTTTGCATGGGTTTCACCCCCGCAACCCAAAGATGAGCAAGTAGGTGGATTGGCCACGCTAAATTGCACCTTAATTGGAAAAAATGAATTGGGCACTCCAAATTTAAAAAAAAAACATGCACGCAATTGAGAACAGAAGGATTGAATGAAAGTAAATGCAGAGCGAAACATGAAATTTGGAGCAATCATTCAAACCAGAAGATAAAGTGCTTGTGAAATGTGATGGTCAAATTGGAAAGCAAACAAGCCCCTATGACATCCAGTCATTTGTTGTGAACAACACAAAGTATCAATGAATGAATCAATCATCAATCCTAAACAATATTTGCAAATCGTTAGATGCAATTCTTCAAAGCACCGAAAACACTATTCACAAGCATTAAGCACAATTTCGACATTGGCATCTCAGATAAAAAACGTGAGTTAAATGAGACTGCATCTGATGTAGTATGATGTCCTACTCGTCACAAGAAACTCCACCATACAGAAATGATTATCTTACAAAGTGAACTATTTCAGTTGACGACTAAATCTTTTATCTCATTGTATATGACAGAGAGCATTGTTAAATGAATACAAAAGGTATAATATGTAAAAGTGTTATTGGAAAAGTTGAATGTTCAAGTTATGGTTCAATTTATTGTTTACACTTTGGAAACAAACCATTGAAACATACTATGCCTCCCATTTACTAAGAAGGGGAGGGATAGACTACATCCCAGGGTTCTAAAGGAGATAGCTAAGGAGATTGTGGAGGCATTGGTGGTGATCTTTCAGGAGTCACTAGAGGAAGGGAGGGTACCAGAGGACTGGAAATGGCTAATGTAACACCCCTGTTTAAGAAGGGAGGGAGGCAGAAGATGGGAAATTATAGGCCGGTTAGCCTGACTTTGGTCATTGGTAAGATTTTAGAGTCCATTATTAAAGATGAGATTGCGGAGTACTTGGAAGTGCATGATAAAATAGGACTGAGTCAGCACGGCTTTGTCAAAGGGAGGTCACGTCTGACAAATCTGTTAGAATTCTTTGAGGAGGTAACAAGAAGCTTAGACAAAGGAGAACCAGTGGATGTGATCTATTTAGATTTCCAGAAGACCTTTGACAAGGTGCCGTAAAGGAGGCTGTTAAATAAGTTAAGAGCCCATGGTGTTACGGGTAAGACACTGGCATGGATAGAGGATTGGCTGACTGGCAGAAGGCAGAGAGTAGGGATAAAGGAGTCTTTTTCAGGATGGCAGCCAGTGAGTAGTGGTGTGCCTCAGGGTCTATGCTGGGACCACAACTTTTTACAATATACATTAACGATCTGGAAGAAGGAACTGAGGACACTAGTTTGCAAATTATACAAAGATATGTAGACGGATAGGTAGTATTGAGGAAGCAGGGGTGCTGCAGAAGGACTTGGACAGGCAAGGAGAGTAGGCAAAGAAGTGGCAGATGGAATATAATGTTGTAAAGAGTGAGGCTATACACTTTGGAAGGAAGAATGAAGATATAGACTATTTTCTAAATGGGGAAATGCTTAGGAAATCAGAAGCTCAAAGGGATTTAGGAGTCCTAGTTCAAGATTCTCTTAAGGTTAACGTGCAGGTTCAGACGGCAGTTAGGAAGGCAAATGCAATGTTAGCATTCATGTCGGGAGGGCTAGAATACAAGAGCAGGGATGTACTTCTGAAGCTGCATAAGGCTCTGGTCAAACCCCATTTGGAGTATTTTGAGCAGTTTTGGCTTCCGTATCTAAGGAAGGATGTGTTGGCCTTGGAAAGGGTCCAGAGGAAGTTCCCAAGAATGATTCCTGGAATGAAGAGCTTGTCATATGAGGAACGGTTGAGGGCTCTGGGTCTGTGCTCGTTGGCGTTTAGATGGACGAAGGGGAGATCTTATTGAAACTTACAGGATACTGCGAGGCCTGGATAGAGTTGGCGTGGAGAGGATGTTTCCACCTGTAGGAAAAACTAGAACAGAAGGCACAGCCTCAGAGTAAAGGAATTATCCTTTAAAACTGAGATGAGGAGAAATTTCTTCAGCCAGAGGGTGGTGAATCTGTGGAACTCTTTGCCACAGAAGGCTGTGAAGGCCAAATCACCGAGAGTCTTTAAGACAGAAAAAGATAGGTTTTTGATTAATAAGGGGATCAGAGGTTATGGGGAGAAGGCAGGAGAATGGGGATGAGAAAAATACCAGCCACGATTCAGTGGCAGAGTGGACTCGATGTGCAGAGTGACCTAGTTATGCTCCTATGTCTTATGGTTTTATGGATGTAGTGTATTGAAAGTTGCATTTGTGCATTTTATCTACTTTCACCAACCATACTGATATACCAGTGGAGGGAGTCTCGAAGGAGAATAGAGGAATCCATGTTTTAACAGCATCTTAAATGCTCCTTGCTGAATCTTACTATTTTTTCACAATAACTGCAAAAGGTTGAGTGCCTTTCACTGATGGAAAGTGCACACGGTGTTAACAGATAATAGTAGGATTGAGCTTGACTGTGATTTCCCGAATCACAGTTGCTTGGAACATCCACAATGTCTGATTTTAATAAAGAGCACCAATCTTCATTTTGTAATACCAAACTGTGAATTTCATAATCAGGAAAAAAATTAAAGAATTAACCTCAACTTTAATATCACTTTATGTATTTCAGTTGGTAATGTGATTCCATCAGATAATTTGGGCTGGATTCTCCATTCCTGAGGCTAAGTGCCAAAGCCAACGGAGGATCCATGGTATTTTACGACGGGAAAATCGGCGGCAAACACTTACCGATTCCGGTACTGGTGAGGGGCTAGTACCGGCACTGTGTGAAACACACACGGAACGCACGAGAAACGGTTGGAGAATCATCGGGTCCCTTGCCGCACATGTGCAGGGCTGACAAGCTGCAGCCACGCAAACCTACACTCCCCATACACTTACCGATCGTGCTGGAAAACATGGCGCAGGCCGTGCTGGACCGCGTACCTGCCCACCCCGACCCCACAGCCCACCTCCTGGCCAGCCCCCACCACTCCCCCCAGCCTAGCAGAAGCCCCCCGACATGCGGCACGGATCTTGGCCAAGTGTGGCGGCACTGGACACTGTCCGCATGCCGTCATGCCAGACCCCCGACCTCTGGGACCACACTTCGCCTGCACCGTTGGCCTATCAAAGGTGGAGTCTCGCGGGTGGGCCAGCTGATGACGTACCAATGCCACGGTGACTGCGTGCGGTGTGATTTGGAAGGGGCGGAGCATCACAAACCGGCGTCAAACCGACCCCGAGTCGGGAGACATTCTCAGCCCAATTGCCGCTCCCGAATTCAGCGTCGGGCTACGGAGAATCCCACCCTTTGTCTTTTCCTTAGCCTGTGTCTATTTATTCTATCCTTGCCAATTCTGAATTTGCATTTCATTTATACATTGAAGTCTTGCAACATGGTGCTTCCTTGCCCTATTGGGATGTTCTGATAAATTATTTCACAAACTGTCATATGTAGTATGCTTCTACATTGTGGATCCTCGGCATATTGTTTTCCTTAAAATATTCATGCCAAAGCACCTACAAATTAAATCTATTTTCTGTGTAAAAACCTTACAATTAAAAATTAGGCTTCATTGTTGATTCAGAACAACACAGAATTGCAATGTGCTGCAAATGAGTTTGTTCTGCATATTTCAGTACATAAAACATTAGTGTCCCTTAATCATTAGTATTGCTCCCTAATGTATCATTTTATAAAGGAAATTAGTTTGATTAGAAACAAATTTCTCAAAGATGTAGCACTTACCCCGTGAATCGATCCCATTCAGAAATGAATTTACAATGAAACACACTGGGCGGGATTCTGCCGGGGGGCAGCGTGAATCCCGCCCGCCGCTCCGACGCCGGCTGCTGAATTCTCCGGTGGCGGTTTTCGGGCGGGGGCGGGGATCACGCCTCGCCGGTCGGGGGCCGTTGGCAGCGGCCCACCCGGCAATTCTCCGGGCCTCGATGGGCCGAGCGGCCACCCGTTTTCAGCCAGTCCCACCGCCGTGAAATAGACATGGTCCATCCCGGCGGGTCCTGGCTTGGAGGGCGGCTAGGGGAGTCCTTGGGGGGGGAGGAGGGGGGGGGGGGCGGCGAGCACGGGGGGGATCCGGCCCCAGGGTGGCCTGGCCCGCGATCGGGGCCCACTGATCTGCGGGCGGGCCTGTGCCGTGAGGGCACTCTTTCCCTCCACGCCGGCCTCTGTAAGGCTCTGCCGTGGCCGGCGCGGAGAAGAAACCCCCTGCACATGCGCAGGAAACACGCCGGCGGTTCTGCGCATGCGCCAACTCGCGCCGGATTCTGCAACTTCCGGGCGGCATGACGCCGGAGTGGTTCACGCCACTCTTGGAGCCGGCGTCGGGCCATCCCGCCAAGAGCGGGAGAATCCCGCCCACTATTCCTAGGCACAGGGCCCCGACCAATGAAGGAATATTTTGTACTAAATAAGCCAAAGACATAAGTAATATGGAAAATTTGAGAAAAGAGTTTGAGGTTGTAGGCTGAAAGCAGGTTAGAGGTCTTCAGGAGTCCCATTTTCTGAGGGTTCAGAGAAATGTGATGATGGAAATTACAAATTGGTTGATTTTTTTTGGAAATATCTGAAGCAGTCTACTGTTATGTTTGCTGATGTGTTGTTACCACAGTTAAACTGTTGTCTTCCTTGGGACTACCTCTAAGAGGTCATGATGAGTCATCATTGTCAACTCAAAGAGGTGATTTTTTAGCCAGCCTTGACTATCCCAGTGAATTTGATGAGCATCTCAAAGAGCATTTGATTTGATTTATTTATTATTGTCACATGTATTAGTATACAGTGAAAAGTATTGTTTCTTGCATGCTATACAGACAATTCATACCGTACATAGGGAGGGAAGGAGAGACTGCAGAATATAATGTTATAGTTATAGCAAGCTGTGGAGAAAAGATCAACTTATTACGAGGTAGGTCCATTCAAAAGTCTGATGGCAGTAGGGAAGCTGTTCTTGAGTCGGTTGGTACGTGACCTCAAACTTTGGTATCTTTTTCCTGAGGGAAGAAGGTGGAAGAGAGTATGTCCGGGGTGCGTGGGATCCTTAATTATGCTGGCTGCCTTTCTGAGGCAGCCGGAATTATAGATAGAGTCAATGGATGGGAGGCTGGTTTGCGTGATGGACTGGGCTACATTCACGACCTTTTGTAGTTTCCTGCAGTCTTGGGCAGAGCAGGCTCCATACCAAGCTGTGATACAACCAGAAAGAATGCTTTCTATGGTGCATCTGCAGAAGTTGGTGAGGGTCGTAGCTGACATGCCAAATTTCCTTAGTCTTCTGAGAAAGTAGAGTCGTTGGTGGGCTTTTTTAACTATCGTGTCGGCATGGGGGGACCAGGACAGGCTGTTGGTGATCTGTACACCTAAAAACTTGAAGCTTTCGACCCTTTCTACTTCTTTCCCATTGATGTAGACAGGGGCATGTTCTCCACTACGCTTCCTGCAGTCGATGACAATCTCCTTCGTTTTGTTGACATTGAGGGAGAGATTATTGTCGTCGCACCAGTTCACCAGATTCTCTATCTCATTCCTATACTCTGTCTCGGCATTGTTTGAAATCCGACCCACAGCAGTGGTGTCATCAGCAAATTTGAAAATCGAGTTGGAGGGGAATTTGGCCACACAGTTATATGTGTATAAGGAGTATAGTAGGGGGCTGAGGACACAGCCTTGTGGGGCACCGGTGTTGAGGATGATCGTGGAGGAGGTGTTGCCTATCTTTACTGATTGTGGCCTGTGGGTTAGAAAGTTCAGGATCCAGTCGCAGAGGGAGGAACCGAGGCCAAGGCCACGGAGTTCGGAGATGAGTTTCGTAGGAATGATGGTGTTGAAGGCTGAGCTGTAGTCGATAAATGGGAGTCTGACATAGGTGTCTTTGTTATCTAGGTGTTCCAGTGTAGAGTGCAGGGCCATGGAGATGGCATCTGCTGTGGACCTGTTGCAGCGGTAGGCGAACTGTAGTGGATCAAGGTAATCCGGGGGGCTGGAGTTGATTCGTGCCATGACTAACCTTTCGAAGCACTTCATGATGATGGATGTCAGAGCCACTGGACGATAGTCATTAAGGCACGCTGCTTGACTTTTCTTTAGTACAGCGATGATGGTCGTCTTCTTGAAGCAGATAGGGACCTCAGATTGTTGTAAAGAGAGGTTGAAGCTGTCTGCGAATACCCCCGCCAGCTGATCCGCGCAAGACCCGAGTGCTCGTCCGGGTAACCCATCCGGGCCAGTGGCTTTCCGTGGGTTGACCTTCGAAAAGGCTGCTCTGACGTCTGCAGTGGTGATCTCAGATACAAGTTCATCCGCGGCTTCTGGGGTGGAGGGCTCGCTCTCGCTGACCTCTTACTCAAAGCGGGCATAGAATGCGTTGAGCTCATCAGGGAGGGGTGCGTTGGAGCTGACGATTTTACATGCCTTCATCTTGTAGCCCGTTATGTCTTGCAGACATTGCCATAGACAGCGGGGATCCGTGTGGCTAGCCTGGGACTCGAGCTTGGTCCGGTACTGTCTTTTTGCATCTTTGATGGATTTCTTTAGATCATAAAGAGAGCATTTAGAGCATTTGAAAAATTATCAATATCGTGGCTCAGGGAAGATCACTTTTTAGCGCACGAAACCTACGATGACTTCATCATTATAATGGCAGAGCGGATCAGAAACCAATTCACTAATGAAGTAAAAGATTCCAAATACTATTCCAGAATAGTTGACTCAACACCAGATACGAGTCAAATGGACCAATTCATTTTAAGAGATGTGACCAGTGATGGTGAAGTTGTAGAGCGTGGTGCTTCCAGGCAAGTATTAGAACTGTACTTTTTTTCCACTGCCCCTGTCTGGACTGCTCTCTAGCTTCCAGACAAAGGTCTCTTTTCTGATGGTCCCTGGGGCGGGGTCTCTCTAGTTAGGAGTCCCTATGGGGAGTTCCTTTAGTTATGGAGTCTCGGGGGGAGGTTCCTTTAGTTAGGGGTCCCTGTGGGGGGTCTCCCATTTTAGGGGGTTCCTGGGAGGAGGGCGACACGTAGGATCACCCTATACCAGAAAATCCAGCGTCTGCTTTGCAATGCCATGGGGCTGATTTGCAGGCTGGGAGGTGAGGCTGATTTGTGGTGCAAGGGGTGCGTGGGGGGGGGGGGGGGGGGGGGGGTGCACTGCAGGACTTCACTATCGGGCCACCTGCTCAAAATGGCGGCCCAATAGTGGGATTTCCTTGGGAATTCCTCGTATTCCTTGCGTTGCATAAATTTGCTTGGCAAAGGATACAGAATTGCTCAGTGTGGGAGCACCAATCATGTGCAACTCAGTTCCGGCGGGAGAACATAGGGCGGGATTCTCCGATCGCCGAAATTGCATTCGCCGATCGGCCGGAGAATCCATTTTGACACTGGAATCGGGGAGATGTCATTTTTGCGATGCCCTGCCCCCTCAAAAATGGCGTATTCAATGGGACACGTGTCCTCACAAATTGCGGGGACCTCACATGCCGAGTTCCCGCTGGCTGAGAGCAGGTGTGGACGGCGCCGGCGGGACCCAATGTTTTACGACGGCGCTCGGCCCATCTCGGGCAGAGAATCGGCAGGCCGGCTGCGTAGAGCGGCCCCCGACCAACGCCGCGCCAACCACGCCGGCGCCAATGGCGCCGAATGTCCACTCTGCAGAGAATCGCGTACAGGCGTCGGGGCGGCGTGGCACGATTCACGCCGGTCGCGGGGATTCTCTGGCCCGGTCCCGGGCTGAGAGAATCCCGCCCAGAATTTTGACCCCTATTAGACAGTTGCATCAAATTCAGAAAATTCACCTGTGAAAGCTGAAGTGAAATCCTTAGTTGAGAAGCTTAAAAAATACGAGATAGCTGTTTTTACTCTTTTGTGAAACCGTTTCCTTGAAAGAATTAACGCCTTCGGAAATCATTTCAATGTGTTTAAACAATTTTATTGAATGCTGCATAATTATTAGCCTCCGTTAAATGTTTTGTCATGGAAGTTCGAAATGACTGTAGCTCAATGGAAACAAAGGCACTAACATTAATAAAATTGCAGGTCCCTCTGATGATGAGAAGTATACAAGACGCAGGAAGTTATTTTTCAAACTGGAGTCAATGAATCCACTTAGAAAGGTGTGACGAATGTAAGAAATTGTCATATTTTATATATTTTTGCAGCAATGTTATTAAAACCTGGGTTAAGATGCATACCGACAGTATGACTGCGAGAACGGTGAGTAAGATGTCGTAAAAGTGCGGTAATCATTGATTGGCAGGTGAAGTGTTCTGCTGATAGACCTTGAGAACAATTTACTTGTTTACAGATAGCTAGCTAATGTAATATTATTTAGGTTTGAAGGGCCCTTGGGGTCTAGATAATTTATGAGGGGTATGGTGCTTGGTCCTGGCTAAACAGGTCAAGGGACATTTTCTAAGACACGATAAAATAATGTGTTACGCTTTTGATAAATATGATATAGTTAATGGAAGGGCCCATGTCTGTCTGAAGAGTGAATAAGTTGCATACCACAGGGATCAGTTCTGGGTCCTCTGCTGTTTGTGATTTTCATTAATGACTTGGATGAGGGAGTTGAAGGGTGGGTCAGTAAATTTGCAGACGATACGAAGATTGGTGGAGTTGTGGATAGTAAGGAGGGCTGTTGTCGGCTGCAAAGAGACATAGATAGGATGCAGAGCTGGGCTGAGAAGTGGCAGATGGAGTTTAACCCTGAAAAGTGTGAGGTTGTCCATTTTGGAAGGACAAATATGAATGCGGAATACACGGTTAACGGTAGAGTTCTTGGCAATGTGGAGGAGCAGAGAGATCTTAGGGTCTATGTTCATTCATCTTTGAAAGTTGCCACTCAAGTGGATAGAGCTGTGAAGAAGGCCTATGGTGTGCTCGCGTTCATTAACAGAGAGATTGAATTTAAGAGGCGTGAGGTGATGATGCAGCTGTACAAAACTTTGGTAAGGCCACATTTGGAGTACTGTGTACAGTTCTGGTCGCCTCATTTTAGGAAGGATGTAGAAGCTTTGGAAAAGGTGCAAAGGAGATTTACCAGGATGTTTCCTGGAATGGAGAGTAGGTCTTACGAGGAAAGGTTGAGGGTGCTCGGCCTTTTCTCATTAGAACGGAGAAGGATGAGGGGCAACTTGATAGAGGTTTATAAGATGATCAGGGGAATAGATAGAGTAGACAGTCAGAGACTTTTACCCCGGGTGGAACAAACCATTACGAGGGGACATAAATTTAAGGTGGAAGATATAGGAGGGATATCAGAGGTAGGTTCTTTACCCAGAGAGTAGTGGGGGCATGGAATGCACTGCCTGTGGAAGTAGTTGAGTCAGAAACATTAGGGACCTTCAAGCAGCTATTGGATAGGTACATGGATTACGGTAAAATGATACAGTGTAGATTTATTTGTTCTTAAGGGCAGCACGGTAGCATTGTGGATAGCACAATTGCTTCACAGCTCCAGGGTCCCAGGTTCGATTCCGGTTTGGATCACTGTCTGTGCGGAGTCTGCACATCCTCCCCGTGTCTGCGTGGGTTTCCTCCGGGTGCTCCGGTTTCCTCCCACAGTCCAAAGATGTGCAGGTTAGGTGGATTGGCCATGATAAATTGCCCTTAGTGTCCAAAATTGCCCTTGGTGTTGGGTGGCGGTGTTGAGTTTGGGTAGGGGGCTCTTTCCAAGAGCCGGTGCAGACTCAAAGGGCCGAATGGCCTTCTTCTGCACTGTAAATTCAATGATAATCTATGATTAATCTAGGACAAAGGTTCGGCACAACATCGTGGGCCAAAGGGCCTGTTCTGTGCTGTATTTTCTATGTTCTATGTTAAGTTGTAGAACTCTAATTGAACAGAGGTGTTTCAGTTTGGTCCTGAATGGTTCTCTCTCCAAAGATCCTGCAGAGAAAAGGAAGTAAAAACCTGGTTGTTAACTTTATTCATGAGTGGTATTCAATATATTGGTTTGCTTAATTAGAATATAATGGCAAGTTTAGAAAGTAAGTTAACATTTCTTCTTTTACTTAAGAACTGTTGTAACTGTTAACTGTAAAGCTATTTCTTTGTTACTGATGGGGTTAACTCTGTGGTTAAAGTTTATTTCAACATAAAAATACTTATTGCTCAGTGTAATCATTTCTGTGGTACAGTAACATTTCCATACAATTTTACAAATTGAAAATTGTTGTGTTCTCATTCGGGATCCTAACAAAATGAAAGAGAAAATAGGCGGCATAGTGCCTAGTGGTTAGCACTGTTGCCTCACAGCGCTTGGAATCCAGGCTCAATTCCGGCCTTGGGTGATTGTGTGGAGGTTGCACTTTCTCCCAGTGTCTGCGTGGGTTTCCTCTGGGTGCTCTGGTTTCCTCCCACAGTCCAAAGACGTGGTTAAGTGGATTGGCCATACTAAATTGCCACTTAGTATCCAAAGATGTATGGGTTAGGTGGGGATAGGGCAGGGGAGTGGGCCCAGTGTGCTATTTCAGAGGGATGGGCCAAATGGCCTCATTCTGCACTGTAGGAAATCTGTAGGTTCTATGATCATCGTTGAGACTGTCAATGTTATTTCTGACACAATAATGGTGCAATTGTTGCAGAGTAGAAGTGAATCTTTGAAGAAAACTGTTGATTTATTTTGCATGCTTTATAACAGATGTTTGGCTGAGAATGCTAAAAACCACTGAAGTAAGAAATGTTGTGAATTCTATGGACAGGACATAGACACAAACAGAAGATAATGATGAGCTCTGTGCTTTGAGATCACCAGCTGATTTGTACAGACTTGTGCGTGATGGTCTGCAAACGATCTTTCCAAATGTGGAAACCATTCTGAAAATATTTGTAATAATACCTGTCACAAATGCTTCCAATGAACGTTCTTTTTCTGTATTGAAAAGAGTTCAAAATTACTTGCGAAGTACGATGAGTCAGGGACATTTGACAAGTTCAGCAATATTGATGGTTGAAAGTGCGCCTTTACAGGATTTTACCTACGATGATACAATTGAAGTTTGTGAAGAAAAGGTACATTAAAAAAGCTATCTAAGTTGCCATTTCAACATGGGATGAAGGAAGAAAATCTTAAAAATCTGTCCATCTTCCAGATTCTCTTGTTCAAATTCTGTTTTTCAAAATGGACCATTGCTGGTCTGATATAATGGCTGTAGCTGGTCACATGCTGACAGTTCTAACCACCATCGCTCTCAATACTGGCCTTCAGAAAGTTTTCTTCAGGGCAAAGAATAGAATCCTGCCAGACAGAGCCGCTGATATTGGACTTGAACTCACTGGACACTTCACTCATGTGTATTTACTAATAATTTATTTTGGAACTGAATGAGACTCTGAAATATACTGAATGGCAGCATATGCAGCTTGTTGACTGGAGTATTTTCTCCTGCACTGGCCAGGCCCGTTCTGTCCTGCACTGGCCTGTGCTGCGGTGATGTGATCGGCTGATGTTTCCATCTCGTTGCTCATCAGCAACTTCCATGTTTGCTTTCCTCAAGATTCACATATTGCAATGTTGACTATATTTACCGTCATTTTGATCAGAGGTAAGCCTGGATTTCAATTCAGCAATTATTAATTCAGGCATGTTTATACAAGTTAAAAAGCATTAGAGCAGTGATGAATGTGTATTTTTGTGGCATGTGCCTTTACATTCTCTGAGATGAGGGTGGGAGGCTCAAGAGGGGCGCAATGTCATGGGGGGGGGGGGGGGGGCAGAGATGAAGATGAGGGCGGGACCACAAAAAAGTGTAAATCTGCTTCTGTCCCCAACCCCCACAACTATTTGGATGAACTGCTGCTTCTAGTTCACGTGTTGTCAGTATTAATCAAATTGATTAAACCCATATTAGAAAGTTTAGTAATGAAAACAGAAAATGCTGGAAATTTCGGCAGGTCTGGCAGCATCTGTGGCGAGAGAAACTTTCAGGTCAACATTTCAAGTCTGTATGATACGGACTCAAAACATTAACTCTGTTTCTCTCACCACAAATGCTGCCAGACCTGCTGAGTTTTTCAGCATTTGCTGTTTTATTTTGGATTTCCAGTATTTTGCTTTCATTTCAGAAAATTCAGTACAGGGTAAGACAGCCAACACAAACTTCAAGCCATCATTTGACAGTAGGTTAGCGTTAAACACGGGGAGCAGCCACACTTCCTTGCCCTCCAAGTTTCTCTGGTCAAATAACAAGTTCAGCCAATAGATAGCTGAGCCATACCAGTAAAGAGCGCGGCGGAGAGAGGGTGAGACTTCAGTAAAGAGCGCGGAGAGAGGGCGAGACATCAATAAAGAGCGCAGAGAGAGTGCGAGACTTCAGTAAAGAGCGCAGAGAGAGAGGGCGAGACTTCAATAAAGAGCGCGGAGAGAGGGCGAGACTTCAGTAAAGAGCGCAGAGAGAGAGGGCGAGACTTCAGTAAAGAGTGCAGAGAGAGAGAGGGCGAGACTTCAATAAAGAGCGCAGAGAGAGAGGGCGAGATGTCAGTAAAGAGCGCAGAGAGAGGGCGAGACTTCAATAAAGAGCAGGGAGAGAGAGAGGGCGAGACCTCAGTAAAGAGCGCGGAGAGAGAGAGGGCGAGACTTCAATAAAGAGAGCGGGGAGAGAGAGAGGGCGAGACTTCAGTAAAGAGAGCGGAGAGAGAGAGGGCGAGACTTCAATAAAGAGTGCGGAGTGAGAGAGGGCGAGACTTCAATAAAGAGCGCGGAGAGAGAGAGGGCGAGACTTCAATAAAGAGCACGGAGAGAGGGCGAGACTTCAGTAAAGAGCGCGGAAAGAGAGAGGGCGAGACTTCAGTAAAGAGTGCGGAGAGAGAGAGGGCGAGACTTCAGTAAAGAGAGCGGAGAGAGGGCGAGACTTCAATAAAGAGCGAGGCGAGAGAGAGGGCGAGACTTCAGTAAAGAGTGCGGAGAGAGAGAGGGCGAGACTTCAGTAAAGAGAGCGGAGAGAGAGAGGGCGAGACTTCAATAAAGAGAGCGGGGAGAGAGAGGGCGAGACTTCAGTAAAGAGTGCGGAGAGAGAGAGGGCGAGACTTCAGTAAAGAGAGCGGAGAGAGGGCGAGACTTCAATAAAGAGCGAGGAGAGAGAGAGGGCGAGACTTCAGTAAAGAGTGCGGAGAGAGAGAGGGCGAGACTTCAGTAAAGAGAGCGGAGAGAGAGAGGGCGAGACTTCAATAAAGAGAGCGGGGAGAGAGAGAGGGCGAGACTTCAATAAAGAGCGCGGAGAGAGGGCGAGACTTCAGTAAAGAGAGCGGAGAGAGAGAGGGCGAGACTTCAGTAAAGAGTGCGGAGAGAGAGAGGGCGAGACTTCAATAAAGAGCGCGGGGAGAGAGAGAGGGCGAGACTTCAGTAAAGAGAGCGGAGAGAGAGAGGGCCAGACTTCAATAAAGAGCGCGGAGAGAGAGAGGGCGAGACTTCAGTAAAGAGCGCGGAGAGAGAGAGGGCGAGACTTCAATAAAGAATGCGGAGAGAGGGCGAGACTTCAATAAAGAGTGCGGAGAGAGAGATGGCGAGACTTCAATAAAGAGCGCGGAGAGAGAGAGGGCGAGACTTCAGTAAAGAGCACGGAGAGAGAGAGGGCGAGACTTCAGTAAAGAGTGCGGAGAGAGAGGGCGAGACTTCAATAAAGAGTGCGGAGTGAGAGAGGGCGAGACTTCAATAAAGAGCGCGGAGAGAGAGAGGGCGAGACTTCAATAAAGAGCGCGGAGAGAGAGAGGGCGAGACTTCAGTAAAGAGTGCGGAGAGAGAGAGGGCGAGACTTCAGTAAAGAGAGCGGAGAGAGGGCGAGGGCGAGACTTCAATAAAGAGAGCGGAGAGAGAGAGAGGGCGAGACTTCAATAAAGAGCGCGGGGAGAGAGAGAGGGCGAGACTTCAGTAAAGAGAGCGGAGAGAGAGAGGGCGAGACTTCAGTAAAGAGTGCGGAGAGAGAGAGGGCGAGACTTCAGTAAAGAGAGCGGAGAGAGAGAGAGGGCGAGACTTCAATAAAGAGCGCGGGGAGAGAGAGAGGGCGAGACTTCAGTAAAGAGTGCGGAGAGAGAGAGGGCGAGACTTCAGTAAAGAGAGCGGAGAGAGGGCGAGACTTCAATAAAGAGCGAGGAGAGAGAGAGGACGAGACTTCAGTAAAGAGTGCGGAGAGAGAGAGGGCGAGACTTCAGTAAAGAGAGCGGAGAGAGAGAGGGCGAGACTTCACTAAAGAGCGCGGGGAGAGAGAGAGGGCGAGACTTCAGTAAAGAGAGCGGAGAGAGAGAGGGCGAGGCTTCAATAAAGAGCGCGGCGAGAGGGTGAGACTTCAGTAAAGAGCGCGGAGAGAGAGAGGGCGAGACTTCAGTAAAGAGCATGGAGAGAGAGAGGGCGAGACTTCAATAAAGAGCGCGGAGAGAGGGCGAGACTTCAATAAAGAGTGCGGAGAGAGAGAGGGCGAGGCTTCAATAAAGAGTGCGGAGAGAGAGAGGGCGAGACTTCAGTAAAGAGCATGGAGAGAGAGAGGGCGCGACTTCAATAAAGAGCGCAGAGAGAGAGGGCGAGATGTCAGTAAAGAGCGCAGAGAGAGGGCGAGACTTCAATAAAGAGCAGGGAGAGAGAGAGGGCGAGACCTCAGTAAAGAGCACGGAGAGAGAGAGGGCGAGACTTCAATAAAGAGAGCGGGGAGAGAGAGAGGGCGAGACTTCAGTAAAGAGAGCGGGGAGAGAGAGAGGGCGAGACTTCAGTAAAGAGAGCGGAGAGAGAGAGGGCGAGACTTCAGTAAAGAGCGCGGAGAGAGAGAGGGCGAGACTTCAGTAAAGAATGCGGAGAGAGGGCGAGACTTCAATAAAGAGCGCGGGGAGAGAGAGAGGGCGAGACTTCAGTAAAGAGCGCGGGGAGAGAGAGAGGGCGAGACTTCAGTAAAGAGCGATATCGGGTAAGACAGCTGTTTGTTTCAAAATGGAAAAAAACCCGGTAAAGTAATGTCACAGGAGACTGTGACCTGATTGGCTGAAAGGCCGACTGGGCTAAATTTGAATATCTGGAGTTACTGATTTAAATACTAGTTTTGATTTGACTTAGATTACTATTTTTAAGTTGATTTGGATTACTATTTTTTAATTTTTTAAATTTAACTTAAATAACTATTTTGGGTTGATTTAAATTACTAGTTTTAAGTTGATTTAAATAACTTTTTAAATTTCAGGGAGAGGATTCTCTGACTCGGCGGGGGGTAGGAGAATCCCACCGACCATCTGAGGGTCGGACGATGGCTTCCATAAAGCGTGCGGTAAATTCATCAGCCCGTTCCAGGAACTGTTCGAAGCCAGAAACAGATAGAAAGGGAGGGTCGGGTGGGAAGACGGCGGGAACCACCTGGGCCACAGAAAGTAGACAGGAACAAGGTGGGGGGCAACAGGGGAGAGACCTGAGGAAATGCCAGGAGGGTACCCAGGGAGAAGCCAACATGGGGGCCAGAGGGCCCTCCTATGAAAGTATAAAAGCAAAATCCTGCGGACCCAGTACTTCCAGGACGGGCAGGCTCGCGATCGGGGGCCACCGATCAGCCGGGTCGCGCGATCTGGGGGGGGGCCTATGTTGTTGCGGCCGGTTTGCTGTGTGGGTCTGCCATGTTGCCCGGGGCCGCCATCACAGGCGGCCACTTCGCGCATGCACGGATCCACGGCCGGAGGTGCAGGGTCCCGTATCGGCAGCCGGAGCTGCGTGGACTACTCTGGAGTCCTGCAAGCCACCTTCAAAACGGAGAATCACTCTGGACTTTCTCCACAAAAGTGCAGAGTGATTCGCGGCCATTTTCTCGCGGGCATGGGGACATAGCCCCATTTTCAGAGAATTCCACCCCAGATCAGTACATTAGAGAGAGAGGGCCTTAGATTGGAATAACAAGATGCAGAATCAGTTTGGGTGGAGCTAGAAACCAGCAAAGGGCAGAGTAGAGTGGTGGAAGTTGTTGGTAGCCCACCAACAGCTGTGGTAAAGAGGTTAGAGGTACATGTAACAAGGTTAAAACAGTGATCATGGGGAAATATCAATCTATATTTGGACTAAGTAAACCTAATTAGCACAAATTCTGTATGTGTATAAGATGGTATGTATATATAAGATGGTTTTCCAGAACAGTTGTTTCGGAACCAGCTAGGGAACTGACTAATTTAATTCTCGCATTGTATTAGAGAAAGAGAAAATTAATAATCTCATAGTAAAGAAGCCATCAGGAAGAGTGACCATAATATGCTGGGATTTTACCTTAAATTTGAAAGTGATGTAGTTCAATCTGAAACTAGTGTCTTAAATCTAAATAAAGGAAATTATGACGTTATGAGGCGATTGTTCATTGTGGTAGATGATTAGCAATGACAAATGTGGGCCTATTATAGGCAGAGGCAGAGGCAGGATAATTTATAATGGGGAATAAGGGAATGGCAGAAAGACAAAACAAATACAATTGGCGGGATTCTCGGGGCAGGATTCTCCGATCCCCCGCTGACAGAGCGGGCATGGAGAATCGCGACCAGTTTGCCGCCTAGCGTGATTCTCGATTTTGCCCTGTTGCAGGATTCTCTGCCCGACCAGGATTCCAAATCTTAGCGGCAGGGAACAGAGAATCCTGGCTGTTAATAAAATCGAGGGACACAAGGATAGTGCCTGAAAATGGTATTGAAGTCGACCAGCCATGATCTAGTTGAATGGGGGAGCAGGCGCAAGGGACGGAATGGCCTACTCCTGCTCTTATTTCCTATGTATGTAGTAAGTGAAGACAGGATAAAATTCAGCTGTTACAATCCCCACAGTAAAATAGTTTCTCAATATTTACTGTCAAATTTCTCAAAAGAGGAAATGCTATTTGGGCATTCAATTGTGCAGTGTTCAATGCTCAAGGAGTTGTACCGCAGCAGGAAAGCAAAGAAAAAAATAGGTGAGAAGCAAAAAAAATTACCCAAGTTTTTTGCTGCAGTGCAGTTTGCTTTGTGAGATCATACACAACAGACATAGGTTAATGAAAGTCAAAAACACTGTGCGAAGCAGTGTATCAGCAGTTTTCATTTCAGTCACCTTTCCCTATCTAACTGCAGAGCCCTAAATCAGAAAACAGGGGCGAAATTCTCCGGAAACGGCGCGATGTCCGCCGACTGGCGCCCAAAACGGCGCAAATCAGACGGGCATCGCGCCGCCTCAAAGATGCGGAATGCTCCGCATCTTTGGGGGCCAAGCACCAACCTTGAGGGGCTAGGTCGGCGGCGGACGAATTTCTGCCCCGCCAGCTGGCGGAAAAGGCCTTTGGTGCCCCGCCAGCTGGCGCGGAAATGACATCTCCGGGCGGTGCATGCGCGGGAGCGTCAGCGGCCGCTGACAGCTTCCCACGCATGCGAAGTGGAGGGAGTCTCTTCTGCCTCCGCCATGGTGGAGACCATGGCGGAGGCGGAAGGGAAAGAGTGCCCCCACGGCACAGGCTCGCCCGCGGATCGGTGGGCCCCGATCGCGGGGCAGGCCACCGTGGGGGCACCCCCCAGGGCCACATCGCCCCGCGCCACCCCCAGGACCCTGGAGCCCGCCCGCGCCGCCTTGTCCCGCCGGTAAGGTAGGTGGTTTAATTTACGCCGGCGGGACAGGCATTTTAGCGGCGGGACTTCGTCCCATCCGGGCCGGAGAATCGAGCGGGGGGGCCCGCCAACCGGCGCGGCGCGATTCCCGCCCCCCGCCGAATCTCCGGTGCTGGAGACTTCGGCAACCGGCGGGGGCGGGATTCACGCCAGCCCCCGGCTGGGGGTCGGAGAATCTCGCCCCAGATGTTCCTCCAGCAGTGAACATTGTTCTAAGAAACTACAGAAAACAACTGAAAAACAAACTGTTGGATCTAAACTGCCTGTAGTTATATCGTACCAAAGCATAGTGCTGTAAATAGTATTGTTGGATCCATTAGCCACTAGTCACATGTGGCTCATTAGAAATACAGTTGAAGCTAACTGCATTTGTGACGAGTAAATTAAAATTATTTTTATTTTAAATTTGTTCTTGGGATGTACCGTTGCTGTGGGCGTCGCTGGCTGGCCCAGCATTGGTTGCACATCCCTAATTGCCCTTGAACTGAGTGGCTTGTTAGGCCATTTCATAGAGGTCAGTTAAAAGTCAACCTCATTGCTGTGTCGGTCTGGAGTCACATGTAGGCCAGACCAGGTAAGGATGGCAGATTTCCTTCCCTGAAGGACATTAGTGACCAGATGGGCTTTTACGACAATCGACAATGGTTTCATTGGTCATCATTAGACTGTTAATTCCAGATTTTTATCGAATCTGCCATGCTGGGATTCGAACCCAGGACCCCAGAGCATTATCCTGGATCTCTGGATTACTGATCCAGTGACAATGCCACGACACCACCGCCTCCCCTAATTGATGCTGTCATTGGCAGAGGCAGACTTACAATTTTGGGGGCTCCGCGCACTCCCTCTTTACGGGGGCCGCACATCATGCCCTATCCCCAGTGGCATGGCGGTCCACCACCAATAACGTTGAGCCCCAGCCCCAATGATGTCGTGCCCCACCTCCGATGGCATCACGCCCCACCGCCAATGACATCGAGCTCCGCCCAGAATGACACCTCTGCTTACCTCGGCTCTCGCTCAGGGGGCCGAGCCACGGGCCTCGATGACCGCATGTTCTCCTGGCGGGCTGGCTGTTGCCACTGGCAACCTGGCCTGCCTCTGCTCTCTCTCCACCCTCACTGTTTGGTTCGGTTGCTGCCCAGCCCTCTCACTCTCAGCCCTGCCTGGCTAGACTCTGGCTCTAGTCATGTCACCCTGCTCCCACTGGCCACTGCTCCCCGATTCCCTGAGCACGATGCCAGCGCTTGCCTGGCCTGTTTTGCATCTCCCGACTCGTATTCTGCTCACCTCTCAGCTTTCTCTCGGGTGACCGGGCTCGAGCGTCGACGACTATGTGTGCTCCTGGCAAGCTGCCTGGCTGATGCTACTGGCTATCTGGCAGTGTGACCTCTGCTCCTGGTTGGTTTGTTGCCCACCTGCTCTCTTACGCTCTCAGCTGGAGGTCATAAGTTGCCCAGCTGCTCTCCTCAATGGCTGTTGGCCAGTGCCTCCTCCTCACCCTGCTAAAAGTTTTGTTGGCTCGCACCCCAATTTTAGGTCGGCGACCTCACTTTTGCCTCAGGCTGCGCGCAAGACCGAATGCCAGAAACCTGGCTGCTCCTTTGCACCTTTACTCAATGAAAGTTCAGAAACTTCATACCAATTCAGGAGATATGTGTCTGAACTGCTCCAAATCTTCACCCCCCTCTCAACGTCTAGCAACTGCTTTCCTGCTCTAAAGGAGAGTCCACCAATCAGAGCCTGATGTTGTTCTGTATTGCTATCAGAAACTTTCGAGCTACCAAGACTTTGATTGGTGTTCTCATGGTGTTCTCATCACAATCATCACCTCTCCGCAACCCCCCACCACCCTGCAATCACCATTGGCCAGGGCTTGGCGCTGCAGCGATGTATGTTCCGTTGAAAGTCTGCCTCTGGTCGTTAGACACCTGGGCCGGGATTCTCCGACCCCCCGCCGGGTCGGAGAATCCCCGGTGGGCGGCGCGAATCCCACCGCGCCGACACCGGCTGCTGTATTCTCCGGCGCCGGTTTTCGGGCGGGGTAGCGTACACGCCACGCCGGTCGGGGCAATGCTCCAGGCCCCGACGGGCCGAGCGGCCATCGGTTTCTGGCCACTCCCGCCAGCGTGGATTAGACATGGTCCCACACGGCGGGACCTGGCAGGTAAGTTGGCTGGGGCGGTCGTCGTGGGGGGGGGGGGGGGGGGATCCGACCCCGGGGGGTCCCCACGGTGGCCTGGCCCGCACCGGGGCCCACCGATCTGCGGGCGGGCCTGTGCCGTGGGGGCACTTCTTCCTTCCGCGCCGGTCCCTGTAGGGCTCCACCAAGGCCGGCGCGAGAAGACACCTGTGCATGCGCCAAAATAAGCCGGCGGTTCCACGTATGCGCGGGATCACGCCGGCCCTTTGGCACATGCGCGGACTCACGCAGTCCCTTCGGCGCCGGTTGGTGCGGTGCCAACCCCTCCAGAGTCCACCTCGCCCCCGGATGTGCGGGAAATTCCGCTACCTCCGGTCGGTCTGATGCCGGAGTGGTTCTCGCCGTTTTTGACGCCGGCGTCAGGCCATCGCGCCGATTGCGGAGAATCCCGCTGCTGATCTCAATATGTACGCTCATATGGTCTACGTATGTGTATTTTAACCATTTATTCATAAAATGGTAAAAGAAAAATCACAATATGTATCTTTTTTAATTTTATGAACTGTACTTCCTTGATTATCGACTAAAATGGCATGTAAAATCGGTGAAAATGCCAAAATTAAATCCCATGGAAATACCAACGACATTATATGGCGTGGGGAACTATCATCCTGATTACCTCACCAATCAGAATAATCATCCCAAGCCAAAGAAAACAAACTCAAAATAATAACAACTGGCTCCAAGAGAGCACATGGCAACGGGCATGCAGTCGCCAACCTCATTGTCAAAGGGTCATCTGAATTCAAAACGTTAACTCTTTTCTCTCCCTACAGATGCTGCCAGAAGCAAATAGTGTACATGTATTTAAGGAAAAGCTATATAAATACACGAGGGAGAAAGGAATAAAAGGATCTGTGTATATACAGAAAATGAAGAGAGGAGTCTTGTGTGGCACATAAGCACCAGCACAGACCAAATGGTTGAATGGTTTGTCTTTGTGCTGTAAATTCCAAATAATTCTATACAAATCTCCAAAAGACCCGGGCTGGGATTCTCCATTGCGAGTTCACCCCCCCGACCATTGCTCGCGAGGACGGAGAATTTAGCGTGCAGCCAAATATTCCATTCACTGCAGCAGGATCACACAGATGGAAAATCCCATCCCCAGTGTCGTAGAACTCCTTCAAGCTGCAGCAAATGGCTTCCTGTTAACATTTAAAAAGCAAAAAGTAAAGGTGATGACTTGTAGGCAAGACTTTTCTTAAAATTATCTACTCCTTTAACGCAATTTTACCTTCTGTTAAACAGAAACATTTTTGGGGAAGCAAAAACTTAAGATCTAGGCCTAAGAAAGTTGTCTTTTCCAAACATTAACCCTCCACTTTTCTTATTTGCTAATTCCTTTTCTACCCAGACTATAATTTGATTGTCACTTGAATCCATGTGTCCTGTCAGCTCAATTATCTTCCCTGATAATTAACCTCTAGGTGATGTTGTTCTTCTTGACTTTCCTTCTAAGTCATAACTTCCTAAATTTTATAAGAACCTAAGTATATATTTCAATTTTCTTTCTATACCAAAATGAGATAATTGAGGATACAACTTGTGACCTTCTAAATCAGCTTAGATCAAAAGTGCACCAACCTGCAGACTAATCGACTGTGTCTTACATGGAATTCTTTTCTTATACATGAAAGAACTCATACCCATACATAGATATGTGACTCTGTTTCAGATTAACCACTTGAATCTTTGCAGTACAACTGCATTCAATGGATTTTCGCAAAGATTGATGAAGCAAACTACAGCTGCATTTATCAATCAAAATCTTTAGTCACGAAAGCCTAGAATTTTCACTTTGGCAGATTCCTGGCAGTTTTCCAGGGGGCAAGATTTCCATTTGTTCCAATGTGGATGCCCACTACGGTGCTCAGCCTAGGTAGGGCACCCTTTAAAAATTGAATTTTGTGCAAGGAGAGGTTGTTGAAGAGGCTGTTAAAGTTTAATAGTCTCCTCTGCACACCACAGCAAAGCTAAATGTCAGAAATGTACAGGTATTCCAGGGACAAGTATCCTTAAAGCACAAATGTGTCAAATGGCATCAATTGTTTGCTCTTCTCTGAAAGTACCATCGATAGTCTACATTTCTTGTCATTTCCAGTAGAAAATCCTGGAACTGGGGCTGCCTCCTGGCCACTCTCCAACTCTGGTGCTGCCTGCTACTGGCCTTGTGGCCTCCGATGTTGACTGGCGAGAGCCCTGTTTTGTCACGTCCTCTTCTCCAAGGTTGTAGGAAAATTGAATGTAGGAGATCCATAGATATTCTACCAAATGGACTGTGCGAAAAGGGTAAACAGTGAGACAAGAACCTGTATGTCCATGGGTTGTGTCCATAGACCTCCTGAACAGCGAGATTTTCTACTTTTCCCATTGACATTATCCAAAACTCCACCCACCCAAACTGACCTCCTCCGACTTGGATCTGCACTCCTGTCAGCTACTAATGAATTTTTGAAAAAGTCCAGTTACAGTTGTGATGAAACCTATATTTACCTTGTTGAGTTTGGAGGTCGGGAACTCCGATTCCTGATGATCCTCTGATCTTTTATGGATGCGATGGCTGGGAACCAGCCACACATACACAGTTTGGGTATTTTACGCTCCTCAGGCCGAGGATTGACTCTGCATGCTTGTACTAAAGGAAGAAGAAGAATGCTGCAAAAGGGCAGTCAGGTACCTGGTGAAGAGCACCATTCTTGAAAGACTGTCCCAGGGAGTGAAGCATGGATGGGGACAGGAAAAGGTCCCAAACAAGGAAGGGGACAGAGAGAGGCTCCAAACAAGGAAGAGGGACAGAGAGAGGTCCCAAATGGAAGTGGCAGCAAGGGACAGAAATAGGTCCCATTAAGTTAAAAAAAAGGAGCAGGAAAATAGGCTCCAAATTAAAGAAATGGTTGCAGGGAGCAACTTTAAGTGAATTGGGCACGAGAGAAGTCCTGAAGGTCCGAGAAAGCAGCTGAAGGTAGGTGACTCCGTGCTGCAGGGCATTGGGGCAGGGATACGCCTTTGGAGCAGGGATGTTTTGCTTGGCAAGACCAAAGACCAGAAATTATGCTTGTAAGAGGATGTTTGAGTGTACTCGGGTATCCTTCAACCTCCCCCAACCCTCTTGAACCATATCATGATGGAAGTGGGCATCTCATCTCTCCTCCTTGAGCCTCCCCCATCAAGATTCATCCTAAGTCATTCTCCCCATGTCTGTGTGGGTATCACCCCCACAACCCAAAGATGTGCAGGTTAGGTGGATTGGCCACGCTAAAGTGCCCCATAATTGGGAAAAAAAATAATTGGGTACTCTAAATTAAAAAAAAAAGATTCATCCTAAGTTGCTAGACCCTCGTTGCATGATCTTTAGAGCTTCTGTTAGATCATCATCTGCCTTACAAGGCCTTTGAATATCTCTACTTCAGACTGGACCTGCCCCCACTACCAAATGAAACTACCAAACCCACTGTGACTCTGAACATTCCCTTTGCCAGTGAGCTCCCTGAGTTGACCCACAGGACTATACCCATGACAGTATCGACCCCACCCTGAGGTCTCTCATTTTGTTTATCTGCACAGATTGTACCCCAGCCCCTCCACCTTCTACCTCAACTGGCCCTCCAAGCCTGTGCTGACCATGATGCCCTTCTAACCTAAAACCGTCTACACTTTTGGAGTCTGTCTCCCTCTATTCCCAGCCTATTCTTGTATTTATCAAGACACCCCTTAAATGTCACTATCGTCCCTGCTTCCATCACCTCCTCCGGCAGTGAGTTCCAGGCACCCACTACCCTCTTTGTACAAAATTTCCCTCGCACATCTCCTCTGAACTTTGCCTCTCGCACCTTAAGCCTATGCCCCCGAGTAATTGACTCTTCACCCTGGAAAAAAGAAAAATGACATAAATGACTATTTTTACCATTTGACGGGGCTCTTGCCAATCTTCCGGTGGATAATCTGGAGAACTCAAGCTGCAATTTCAGGTGAGGGACTATTTAACCCTTTGTGACATTAGTGAGTTGAACCAGTGAACAGAAATGACAGACCCAATGCCAAGCTGAAAAGCTGTGGCTGCTAAATGTATAACTTTGTTCCATGATGTAAAACATTGTCTGGCACAGATATATTGGGCGGGATTCTCCACTCCCGCGCCGTCGTGAACGGCGTCGAGGTTCACGACGGTGCGAAACGGCCCCCATCCCAACCAATTCAGGCCCTGACAATGGGCCAGGATCGGGGCCGCGTCATCTACACGCGCCAGGCCTTGTCGCCCGCGTAAAGGCGGCGCCGCATAGATGACACGGCTGGCGCCGCATTACTGGCGTCATCCACGCATGCGCGGGTTGGCCGGCGCAACCCGCGCATGCGTGGTTGCCGTCCTCTCTAAGTCCGCCCCGCAAGAAGATGTCTGACGGATCTTGCGGGGCCGCGGGAGGAAGGAGGACCTCCTTCAGAGAGGACAGCCCGACGATCGGTGGGCACCGATCGCGGGCCACCCCACATTCCAGGTGAAGCCCGGTGCAGGATCTCCCCTCGCCCCCCCACAGGCCGCCCCCCCAGCGTTCACGCACCGCCCGCGACTGCAGCGACCAGGTGTGGACGGCGCCGGGGGGAACCTGCCGTTTTGGCCTGGCCGCTCGGCCCATCCGAGCCTCAGAATAGCGGGGGTGCCGGAGAGTCGCCATTTTGGGTGTCTCCGGCAATTCTCCGGCCTGCGGCCCGCGAAACTCGACCGGGCCGTTCCCGCCGCTTGGGAGAATCGCGGGAGGGCGTCGGACCGGCGTCCCCGGAAATTTTGGCGGCCCAGGCGATTCTCCCAACCGGCATGGGAGTGGAGAATCGCGCCCCTAGTGTCAACACTACCAATAGCAGGGGCAGGAAAATGGGACTGGTTTCTGTGCTCAACCCCCTTAATATATCGTGGGGTAGTGAAGAGGCAGTCGACTGACTTTTCCACTCTAGGTGTGAGACCCAAGTCCAGCTCAGGTGAGATATGTTGGAAAATAATTCAGAATGCCTAATGAAAGAAGTATTATAGCATTCCATTTTTAATTTGCAGCCAAAATGGTCAAGCTGATTACCTAAAACCTGCGTTGGGGTGTTCCAAAGGTCAGGCTCAGATCTTATCAACATAATTCAGGTAACTTATCACGTAGGGAAGAAGTGCAGGAAGTCCAATGGCTTCCTGAATGACTTGAAGGCAGCATTAAAAAGATGGCCCATCGAGTGACCATCATGAGTCACAGTATCTTTCTTACTATTTTGAAGCCAAACCTTTTAAAGACTAGGGGCGCAATTTTCCAAAAAGGGAACAAAGTCCCCTAGCGAACGCATTTAACTGCGTGTTTCCTGGTGCTCGCAGTGTTAAGAAACACATGGCTTTTCAAAGTGACTCGCGTTTAATAAGGGGCCTGAACGGGGAACGTGCGGCCGAGGCCGCACATAGCCCCGTTTTGTACAGTGGGGAGCAACTCCCCAGTGTAGCGAGATCGGGACACCATAATCACCAAGGCCCCTGAAACGATCCCAACATCTCCCCCCAAGCCCGACCTCACTATGGGAGGGTACCCGCCCACCCCAGAGACCCACGGCGGGCACCCCCAGCCCGATTGCGCGGCTGCAAAATATACCAGCTTGGCACTTGGGAGTGCCAACCTGGCACCCTGGCAGTGCCCATGCCAGCTGGCAATGCCACCTGTGCACATTGGTAGTGCCAGGCAGGTACCCAGGTGGAACAGCCACGTGTCAATCAGGCGCTGCCAGGGTGCCCAGATGGCACCACCAGTGCCAGGGCACCACCCTGCCCAAAGGGCATGCAACTTGGGGTCTCCGATCCACTGGGAGACCCCCATGACTGCCGCTCAATCTGATCCCCATTTGTGGGGACCTGTGCTGAGCGGTGTTCGCCCTAGGTCTCTGAGGCGAAGGGGTTGAATCCCAAAGCCTCAGGTACCTTATTGCCTCGTTCTAATATGCAGATTTGCCAAAACGTGACACCGCCCACAATGGGGAGCATCGCCCACAAATTGGCGAGCCAGGAAGATCCTGCGAGCGGGATTTCCTGCCTTTTAGCGGCCACGTTGCGCCACGGCGAGTTGCTTTTCTGGCGCAGCATGGCGTTGGATTGTGCTCTAGGCTTTGTCACTCCCCACTTGGTACAAATGGGCAGAGAGTCAGTGCGCACCATCTACCCATTTGTCCCTGCAAATTGCAATGCTGGCTCTCCGACTAGTGTATTTGGCAGCCTCTACTGTTTTGGGTGGTAATGTTCAGGTCCCCCTGAAAATTACATCCGCCAGGCCTTGGTGCCCCTTAGTGCTTTCCATTGCTGGCTTTCCGTCCTTCAGGTCGAACTGTCAATTCTTTGCCAGAAATATATATCTCCGGCCAATTGCTTTTAAAGTTGAATATCCATCATCTTGTCAACTCAATATTGGCAGCTCTGACTCGGAATAAAGTCATCAATGTTTTTAGCAGATGACTACTGCATGAATACTTGACTAATTGTTTACCAAGGACAAAGTGGTTTTTATCCTGCATTTTTGCCAAGGTTTCTTAATGGATTTCTGGGGTGGCATAAACTAGCAGAGAAACCCATAGATTCCCTACAGTGCAGAAGAAAGCCATTCAGCCCATTGAGTCTGCACTGACCCTCTCAAACAGCACCCTATCTAGGCCCAATACCCTACTCTATCCCTGTAACCCCATCTAACCTTTTGACACTAAGGGGTAATTTTAAGAACAAAGAAAAAGTACAGCACAGGAACAGGCCTTCAGCCCTCCAAGCCTGTGCCGACCATGCTGCCCGTCTAAACTAAAATCTTCTACACTTCCTGGGTCCGTATCCCTCTATTCCCATCCTATTCATGTATTTTTCAAGAAGCCCCTTAAACGTCACTATCGTCACTGCTTCCACCACCTCCTCCGGCAGCGAGTTCCAGGCACCCACTACCCTCTGTGTAAAAAAACTTGCCTCGTACACCTCCTCTAAACCTTGCCCCTCGCACCTTAAACCTATGCCATCTAGTAATTGACCCCTCTACCCTGGGAAAAAGCCTCTGACTATCTACTCTGTCTATGCCCCTCATAATATTGTAGACCTTTATCAGGTTACCCCTCAACCTCCGTCGTTCCAGTGAGAACAAACCGAGTTTATTCAATCGCTCCTCATAACTAATGCCCTCCATACCAGGCAACATCCTGGTAAATCTCTTCTGCACCCTCTCTAAAGCCTCCACATCCTTCTGGTAGTTTGGCGACCAGAATTGAACACTAGACCCCAAGTGTGGCCTAACTAAGATTCTATACAGCTGCAACATGACTTGCCAATTCTTATACTCAATGCCCCGGCCAATGAAGGCAAGCATGCCGTATGCCTTCTTGACTACCTTCTCCACCTGTGTTGCCCCTTTCAGTGACCTGTGGACCTGTACACCTAGATCTCTCTGACTGTCAATACTCTTGAGGGTTCTACCATTCACTGTCTTTTCCCTACCTGCATTAGACCTTCCAAAATGCATTAGAGTGGCCAATCCACCTAACCTGCCCATCTTTGGACTGAGGGAGGAAACCGGAGCTCCGGGAGGAAACCCACGCAGAGAAGGGCAGAATGTGCAAACTCCACACAGACAGTTACCTAAGATTGGAATCGAACCCGGCTCCCTGACACTATGTGGCAGTAAGAAGTTTTACAACACCAGGTTAAAGTCCAACAGTTTTGTTTCAAATCACTAGCTTTCGGAGCGCTGCTCCTTCATCAGGTGAATGTCAAATAGCACATTAATGCTCCCTCTCCAGGTTTCATAAATTTTTATGTATGATATGTTTATCAAACTGAGGTATTTTAGGGTCAAAAAAAGAGCAAATGGTGTGAAAAAGAAATAAAAGACACAATATTAAAGATAAGTAGAAACCAACGATGATGAGAAAACTAAATATATGCTCGAAATCTATCAAAAACAAAGTTAGTGATACTTTCGTCAGCAAAATATACTTTCACGTGACATTTTTAATCTTAGATATCTAAACAAATCTCCATAGATAATGGGCAGGAAAGAAAAACGAACCCGCTTTTGGGCACGTTTAGCGGGGTGTTTCTCGGCGGCTGCAGTGTCGAGAAACACCCCACTATTCATAGGCACATTTTCTTGGCCTCAGCTCACCAGTGCAAGAAGATTACTCGCAGTTCAGGGTTCCATTTTTAAAAAAATATATATTTTTATTGAAGCATTTGCAAAATTTTTATAACAATAACAAAACAATAACATAAACATCAACATGGTAAACTGGACATTTCCCACCCAACCCCTTCTGTACATCCCTTAACCATATTGCACCTACCCACCTGCCCCCCGCCCCACCCTTCAGAATGCTGCTTCTGCTGACATATTAATTTTCCCCGAGAAAGTTGACGAACGGCTGCCACCTCTGAGAGAACCCCAGCATTGACCCCCTCAAGGCAAACTTTATTTTCTCCAGCTTGAGAAACCCAGCCATGTCACTGACCCAAGTCTCCACACTCGGGGGTTTCGAGTCCCTCCACATTAAAAGGATCCGTCTCCGGGCTACCAGGGAGGCAAAGGCCAAAACGTCGGCCAGACTGACGCACCCTCCACCTTCTTATACCTTCTCCATTGCCCCCAGATCCTCAATGCCGCCACCACCACCGGGCTAGTGGGGTACCGGGCCGGCGAGAACGGCAGAGGTGCCGTTACCAGTGCTCCCAAACTGGTGCCTTTGCATGACGACGCCTCCATCCGCTCCCATGCCGACCCCTCCCCCATTACCCACTTCCTAATCATCGCTATATTCGCCGCCCAGTAGTACTTGCAGAAGTTCAGCAGCGCCAACCCCGACTGCGCTCCAACAACATTTTCTTCACCCGCAGGGTTTTATTTGCCCGAACAAAGCCCAAAATAATCTTGTTTACCCGCTTGAAAAAGACCTTAGGGATGAAGATGGGGAGGCACTGGAAGACAAATAAAAATCTGGGGAGGACCGTCATTTTCACGGTCTGTACCCTCCCCGCCACCGATAACAGGAGCATATCCCATCTTTTAAAGTCCCCCTCCATTTGCTCCACCAGCCGGGTTAGGTTGAGCCTGTGTAATGCCTCCCATTTCCGAGCCACTGTATTCCCAGGTAGCGAAAGCTCCTCTCTACCATCCTGAGTGGCAGCTCCTTCAGTCTCCTCTCCTGCCTCCTTGCCTGGATCACAAACAATTCAGGGTTCCATTTAAAAAATGTTTTTAAAAAAATAATAAATTTAGAGTACCCAATTCATTTTTACCAATTAAGGGGCAATTTAGCATGGTCAATTCACCTACCCTGCACATCTTTGGGTTGTGGGGGCGAAACCCACACTAACACGGGGAGAATGTGCAAACTCCACACAGACAGTGACCCAGAGCCGGGATCGAACCTGGGACCTTGGCGCCATGAGGCAGCAGTGCTACTCACTGCGCCACCGTGCTGCACAGGGTTCCATTTTTAAAGGCAGCCCCAATCTTTCAATCCCCCTCAATTATGCCACCGTGACCTCCGGACCTCCCCACTTGACTCAACTTATCTCTTCTGGGGTTCTCGAGCTCCCCTTACCCCATCTCTTAAGGGCAAGGCACCCTGGACCTGACCCCTGGCACAAGCAACCTGGCACCTGGGCACCTAGGCACTGCGAGCCTGGCAATCTGACAGTGCTTATGCCAGCCTAGTAGTGCCCGGGTGCCACCCTGTTCAATGCCTGACCACCCAGGGGTCACCAATGGCCTGGGACCACAGGTGCTGTTATGCCTGGCCCACCTTTGTGTGGACCAGTACTAAAAGGTGCCTGGCACAGACCTCGCTGGGGAGACCATTAGTTTCCGGGCTCCAGAATAATCCATGCAGACATTTCTAAGGACACGATCTTCCCAAAAGGGAACAAAGTCCCCTAGCGAGCATGTTTAGCCGCATGTTTTCCGGCAGCACATAGCCCCATTTTTTACAACGGGGAGCTCCGCTCGCCGGACTCCCCGTTGTAGCGAGGCCTACAAACAAAATCCCCGACCACTCCCCAACCTGAACGCAACATGGGAGGTTCCCCCGCCCCCCGCACCTCCCAACACCCACGGTGGGCAGCTCCAGCCCAGACGCAGTGTGCAAAAATGCCAGCTTGGCACCTTGGCAGGCTGGCACTGCCAGGGTACGAGGGTGACACCAGCAGTGCCAGGGCACCACCCTACCCAAAGAACATGCAAAGAACATGCAACCAGTACCAAACGGCACTCACCCAAGGTCCCCAAGACGAAGGGATTGAATCCCAAAGCCTCGTGTGCCTTGATAATCTGCACATTAGAGTAAGGCATATTGCCTCGCTCTAATATGCAGATTTACCAAAAGGTGATCCCGCCCATTGTCGGCAGGATTCTCCTTGCAACATCTCGTGCAAGGTTGCGTTGAATCTCACGAGGTGTTGCGAGCCGCGTAGGTCCCGGGAACGGGGTCTCCCAGCTTTTACCGGCCATGCTGCGCCATGTCGAGATGCTTTTCCAGTGCATCGTGGCCAGAAGATTGCACCCTAAATGAACCTAATGGCTCATTTAAAAATACTGAGCTGAATCTCAACAAACGACATCTCGCAAGGTTTGGTTGAATCTAGCAAGGCGTCTCAAGCGTTGCAAACCTCACCAAGTCGGGTGTGACGAGGCCAGTAAATCCCGCCTATAATTTCCAAAATATTAATAGCTAATGTGTTGAAAATGAAAAAGAATTGTCCGGCCTAGAAAATTGGAGTCAATGGAAATGAAAATCCAGGGTGATATATAACAGACGTTGGTCTGAAATCACCCGTTTTACACTATTGTGTAACATCAAGTTCTCTCAAGGTGTCCTCAACCCTGGCCCCACAGGAAACTCATTCTTATGGCTAAGATCTGGTGCATAGGGCAGCAAGGTGGCACAGTGGTTAGCACTGCTGCCTCACGGTGCCAAGGTCTCAAGTTCGATCCCGGCTCTGGGTCACTGTCTGTGTGGAGTTTGCACATTCTCCCCGTGCTTGCATGGGCTTCGCCCCCACAACCCAAAGATGTGCAGGGTAGGTGGATTGGCCATGCTAAATTGCCCCTTAATTGGAAAAAATGAAATGGGTACTCTAAATTTCTAAAAAAAAAAAATCTGGTGCATCTGCATTCAGAGAAGGTCATGGATATGCAGGACCAACAATGGAATGTGCATGTCTATGTGCCTAACTCATAAAAAGACAAACTGTGTGACCAATAATTTTCTTGAAGCTGCTCCTGATGTAACTTTGCTGAAAACACTTCTGGTTAAGTCATATTGGTGGATAGGGTGGAGCCCTAAGGAAACCCCTGGCCCATCTTTCAATTTGGCAGCTTGTAGCCATGTAAAATGGCCGCGTTCCGATTAATCTGGCCAAAACCCAGTTTAAAATGGCTAACCCGAAAGACTGCTGGGAAAAGCACCCAAGAAGACACAAGCAGGCAGCTGCAGACAGGTTTGCATATTCAGCTCTGGGAACGTAGGCCAGATCGATACTCAGGGCTATCAACAGCCCATCAACCCAGGTATCCGCAGTTTCATTCAGGACTGTTTACACCTAATCAACTCAGACATCCACAGTTAAATCGGCTATCCCCGGGAACAATTGCAACATATTAGCAATTGAATACCGGGCCAGACCTGTCGGCGCCTGCAGTGGCCGAAACAAAGACAGGTGAGCGACCACCCCCCGATCGAGGAATCGCCTCACCATTGGACACATCGACCCCAGAGACTGGGGACAGAATCCAATCACTTGGGACTCAGGGTCAAGGGCCGCCCCGGGAGGCAGGAAGCCCCTGGGCCCTATAAAAGTGAAGGTCCAAGTTCAGATCTCTCTCTCTCTCATCTTCGCCTGCTCGAGACCTTCGGAAGACCAGCCACCGGCAGCAGTAAGTTTGAATCCAACGATCGCTATCCGGTAGAGACACCTAGCCACCGACCTGTAGCAGCCCTTTTGAATCCCGCGGGCCAGATTTGATTGGACAAGCCATTCATTTCCCTGACCTGGTGGGCTCTTCCTGGTGGCCAGTAGTGATAGGTTTGTTATATAGAAAGTAGTATTAGGGTATTAATATTGCTTGTTGTATATAATAAATGACCGTTGTTTTAATCCTTACTGAGCGGTGTGCTGTGTTATTAATCATAACCTAAACTTGAACCACGTGGCGGTATCATAAAGATACCTGGCGACTCATGAGCAAAGGTGACCTAAACAGAGCAAATAGAATAAAGCTAGAACGAGCAACAAGCTTCACTGCCTAAAGATTAAAAAAGAATGAAACGTTCTATTCGTTATAATAGAATTTGTCTTGTCCATTGGGTATATTTGCTCTCTTCTCAGCAATGCTACTGCCGTGCCTGTGTTATAGGTCTCAATTTTCTTTGTTCTCATTCTTTCTAACTAGTTCTTTTGTTTGTTTTCTACTTTCATTATTTGTTAATCATATTAAGGAAAACCTTTATTTCTCAAATGTTTTTCCAATTCACTTTCCACCATGCACTTTTCAGCAAATCAGTACGGCAGGGTAGCAGCTGTCATGACAGGTTTCCCCCCATTTATGCGACTGCAGGATCTTCTGTTCACAGAATTATTTATACAATTCCAGTATCTGCGAAGCACAATTTATTTCTTCACACAGCACCCTGCAATGGGTGAACAGAGCACACAATCCGATGATTATTTTAAATATTTCGCAAATACAGAAAGCAAGCCTGGTGCACATGGAGTGGAACTACCTGTTACCGGACAATTGTGCGTTAAAGGGCTGGAACTACCTGTTAATGAGAATTCCTACCAGTCCGAGTGTCAACTTACCACCACTGTCCCTGTACATCATGCAGTGATGGAGCAGCATGTTTTAAAAATTGTTCTCAGGATGTTGTCATTGGTGACAAGGCTGGCACTTATTACCTATTGACAGCACTTCACAACTGGCCTGTGACCTCAACCCTGCTACTTAAAGGAAGCTGTGTTGAGGATCAAATTACTCTTTTAAGAAAATGGAATTGGAGATAACAGTATGTGTGGTAGTCTGTGTAGAAGTATTACGGTACCTAGTAATGCTGGAACACCATTGGTAGATAATGTATGTTTCCCATTGGTCAGGCTGTATGGTAGCTCCACTCTGGAAGGCGGGGTATAAGAACCCGTGCCGCCCCAGCAGCTTTCTTTCTGTACCTGAGCTGCTGGGGGAAACATCTAGCTTATTAAAGCCTTCAGTTGGACTACAACCTCGCTTTAGTAGTCATTGATCGTGCATTAGTATGTTACCAATGATTCAGGAACATATTAAGTTCCATTTCACCTGTTTCAAGTCGCTGATAGGATGTAAATGAAGCAGTGGCCTCCCACTGAGTGGAAAGGTTGTTTGCTCCCCAACCCCAGCTTCCTGCCCATGAGTTAAATCCACCCTTGTGTGTTTTATTTTCAATCTGTCAGTTATGACTAAAACAGAAAGGGGATTGATGAGTCATCCTCTAACTCCATGGTGGCCTTAGTTGTTTTATTGATTTACAAGGAATAGCTGGTTAAAGCAGAGGCGTGTGAAACCAACAACACTTCTCCATTCGAGCTTGTGGCATCACCAGAGGTCTCCTTCCTGGTCTGGAGAGTTATTTTATACCGTCTGCACTACAGGGATGCAGAAGCTGGCAGGCAAGTCAGACAACGCCTGCCATCTGGTTATGAGGAGGTATAGCCAAAGGTCTAGGAGCTGTTCTTCCAGATTATCAAGGGATGTTGCTTGCAAGCAGAAATTTGGGAGGAGTGGAAAAAAACGACGGAAGAACACTGATAATTTGTAAAGCTATTTCTGCTTTCAATGCTTTTAACCATTATTTAAAAAATGGTGTTGAACATGTATACGATCTATTCTCTTGTAGGTTTTTTTAATCAAGTGTTTTGAAGTTCTAATAGTCTCAAGTCTATTCAGAGTAGGAGCATGGTTTTCATTTCAGAATGATCCAATATTCTAAATTTACTTAATCTTCCACCCTCAATCACCGGACAATTTTTACCACTTACGGCCTTCAGGACCCTGCTCTCCGGTCGCAACCTGAGGCCGCAATCTCAGCAGTGTTGTACATAGCTGCAAGTCTCTCCGGTCTGCAGCTGTGCTCTTATTTCCTCCCTGTTGTAAAGCACACGGCCAGTCAAGGAGTGATCTTGAATCTGCAATCGATGCAAGTCATACTAATGGCATGGGGAAGGAAAACCAAGCTTTGGGGGTGCCCACATAGGAAAATCTTCCCTTTATATCCACTGATATTCTAATTCCCTAGCCGATGGTAAATTAATTTAGTAAAGACTGCTAAATAATCCCAGCTTTTAAGGCTTTGCACATCAGAAACAGGACAAACAATACTGTAAGTTATACTTCTAGCTCTTAAATCAATATTATTGTAGGACCTGTGTAATGGTGTTTAAGAACAGCTGTAGCTTTCAATGTTATTCTATGTTTGGGCGATACTGGCCTCTCTCTTCGTCATTTGTCATGTTTGTGGTGTAGTTAGAAGGCTCGTACTATGACAGCAGCTGAGCTGTAAGCGTTGCTGTAATGTCACATTTGTGCAAGATAGTAGAACATATGCAATACAGGAAATGAGGACAAATGCTCTCATTTCTGTTAAATGTCATACATTTGCATTCACGTGTGACAGTTAAAGGGGTGTTTTTGGGTAGGTTTACCACTACGGGAAGCTTCTCAGAAAAGATGGAGCGAGGCGACTTCTTGCAAGCTGTGCCCAGCATACCCTCTAATTCTATCTTTTACTCTTGTTCTAAAACTTAATTCTAACTCTTTTAAACTCTCTAACAATGTTCTAATTCAATTACTTACAGATTTAGCGATCTTTAGGACCCTGGAGACACCTGAAATGAAAATTGCTTATTGTCACAAGTAGGCTTCAAATGAAGTTACTGTGAAAAGCCCCTAGTCGCCACATTCCGGCCTTAATGACCATCGGCCAGAGGCTCTGACATCCATCATCATGAAGTGCTTCGAAAGGTTAGTCATGGCACGGATCAACTCCAGCCTCCCGGATTGCCTTGATCCACTACAGTTCGCCTACCGCTGCAACAGGTCCACAGCAGACGCCATCTCCATGGCCCTGCACTCTACACTGGAACACCTAGATAACAAAGACACCTATGTCAGACTCCCATTTATCGACTACAGCTCAGCCTTCAACACCATCATTCCTACGAAACTCATCTCCAAACTCCGTGGCCTTGGCCTCGGCTCCTCCCTCTGCGACTGGATCCTGAACTTACTACCCCACAATCAGTAAAGATAGGCAACAACACCTCCATGATTATCCTCAACACCGGTGCCCCACAAGGCTGTGTCCTCAGCCCCCTACTATACTCCTTATACACCTATGACTGTGAGGCCAAATTCCCCTCCAACTCGATTTTCCAATTTCAGGAATGAGACAGAGAATCTGGTGAACTGGTGCGACGACAATAATCTCTCCCTCAATGTCAACAAAACGAAGGAGATTGTCATCGATTTCAGGAAGCGTAGTGGAGAACATGCCCCTGTCTACATCAATGGGGACGAAGTAGTAAGGGTCGAGAGCTTCAAATTTTTAGGTGTACAGATCACCAACAGCGTGTCCTGGTCCCCCTATGCTGACACTATAGTTAAGAAAGCCCACCAACGACTACTTTCTCAGAAGACTAAGGAAATTTGGCATGTCAGCTACGACCCTCACCAACTTCTACAGATGCACCATAGAAAGCATTCTTTCTGGTTGTATCACAGCTTGGTATGGAGCCTGCTCTGCCCAAGACCGCAGGAAACTACAAAAGGTTATGAATGGAGCCCAGTCCATCACGCAAACCAGCCTCCCATCCATTGACTCTATTTATAATTCCCGCTGCCTCAGAAAGGCAGCCAGCATAATTAAGGACCCTACGCACCCATACTCTCTTCCACCTTCTTCCGTCAGGAAAAAGATACCAAAGTTTGAGATCACGTACCAACCGACTCAAGAACAGCTTCTTCCCTACTGCCATCAGACTTTTGAATGGACCTACCTCGTATTAAGTTGATCTTTTCTCCACACTTTGTTATAACTAATATTATATTCTGCAGTCTCTGCTTCCTTCCCTATGTACAGTATACATTGTTTGTAGAGAAACAATGCAAGAAACAATACTTTTCACTGTATACTAATACATGTGACAATAATAAATAAAATAAAATAAAATTCACTCTGTAGATTATTTAGCTGCTGCAGTCAAATATTTTCATTATGGTTTGATTATTTTATTTTTATGAAAGTTAAATTTATGCTATTGGATGCAACTGGTGGTCATGAGATCATAGCATTATCAACGCCAATACTGTAAATAAATACTGATTAAAATCCAGTGAACCCTTATTGCTAAACTGAAGACATTATGGGCACGATTTGATGGAAAGGTTTCTAAATGTGGTAGCGAGCGGGAACTGCTGCGAGCTTCCCGACCTTTGACCCGGTGAGACCGTGACCATTAATTCAAACGCTAATTGGTCCACTTAACTAGGCCCCAGGGGCTTCATGCAGGAAATGATGGCCCTGCTGGCTGATTTGCCAGGACCATGCCCACAAGCTCCCCACCAACAAGGGGGAAGCAGCAATTAAACCGGTCCTGCAGAGCAAACCCCACACAGCTCACAGCCGTGCCATCGAGGAGACCAGCCCCATGATTCAGGGATGGCAATCTTGCCAGATTGTTGGACCGGTCGAGTGCAGACGGGATGCCCTGTTCCTCCGAGGGGCTTGGAGGTTCAGCCACAGGGTAGCCAGTGTCGCCTGGGAGCAGGTGGCAGCAGCCGTCAGCTCGGAGAGCGTCACCAGGAGAACCAGTGCCGTACGAAGATCAACGGCCTTCACTGAGCCACATGGGTGGGTAGGTACCGGCCTCGCCCACCCTCGACAACCATGCACATGGCACCGCCCCCCAACACCATACCACCCCCCAGCAGTGCTGTCCAAGCCTGCCAACCCCCACCCCACACCCGCTCCCCGGGCCCCCCTCCCATGACGAAAAAAGTGCAATGCCCTCTCCGTGTCCCCGCAGGAGAAGTTGGCCCACCACAGATGGGAGAGAGCCCAGACAGGCGACGGGGTGCCGGATATCAGAGTTCTCACCCCCTACAAGGAACGGGCCCTGGGGTTCGCGGAGTGGCTGAGGACATATCGGACACCAACGTAGAGGTTGGCGTACAGTGCAGAGGTGAGGATCCACCAGCCCCCACCAGGTGACTTGTCACACGCAGGAGAAGTTGGCCCACAAGAGACGGGAGAGAGCCCAGACAAGCGACGGGCCACGTGAATACTCCCTGGAAAGCGTGCACACACGTGCATGATCTTTATGTGGTGGTCGCACACGAGCTGGACGTTCAAGAAGTGGAACCCGTTTCTGTTGATGTTGGGCACTCCCTAATGTTCCGGTGCACCCAAGGCGACATGAGTGCCATCTATTACCCCTTGGAACAGGGGCATCCTGTCATTTTTAAAAAGGTGTACTGAGGGCGACACAGTAGCACAGTGGTTGCCATTGTTGCTTAACTGAGCCAGGACCCCGGGTTCGATTCCCGCTTGGGTCACTGTCTGTTCGGTGTCTGCATGTTCTCCCCGTGTCTGCGTGGGTTTCCTCCAGGTGCTCCAGTTTCCTCCCACAAGTCCTGAAAGACATGCTGTTAGGTAATTTGGACATTCAGAATTCCCCCTCAGTGTACCCGAACAGGCGCCGGAGTGTGGCGACTAGGGGATTTTCACAGTAATTTCATTGCAGTACTAATGTAAGCCTTCTTGTGACAATAAAGATAAAGATTAATATTAATCTGCGCCCGCATGACTACTTGCTGGGGAGGTGGTTAGATCACAGGAGGCCCTTAGATAGGGTGTAGCTCCCGTTAATTGTATGGGGATTGGTTTTAAGTGGGGATTATTGGTTTCTCACCACGCCATGGCAGGATCCCGATTCCACCAACAGGATTGGGTCGGTTAAATCGCAAACCGATCGGCGCCCGGCATGGTTCCGATTTCGACGTCTCTACCGGCCGCGTCGTGCTCTCGCACAAGCACAATGCGGCCGTAAAATCACATCCTACGTGTTTGCGTGGGTTTCCTCCGGGTGCTCCGGTTTCCTTCCACAGTCCAAAGATGTGCAGGTTAGGTGGATTGGCCGTGCTGAATTGGCCCTTTGTGTCCAACGGTTGCCTAAATTGCCCAAAGGTTAGGTACAGTTAGGAGGCTACAGGGATACGCGACGAGTGGGTCGAGGAAGGGTGCTCTTTCAGAGGGTTGGTGTAGACTCGATGGGCCGAATGGCCACCATGTGTAATAGAGAGATTCTATGATTACACTTATCATAGCAACTCTGGACAGGACAAAAACATTGGGCCATTTAGCCAGGCCTTTAGTTTGCTTCAAGTGATAATGGGGTTTAGCCAGGCCCTTTTTAAAACGACAGAACATGGTTTTCTGTTTCACTGATCAGAGGCAAAACAGCAGAAATATGCATCAGTTGACACGATAATAGGGATCTGTTAGTGACAACCATGTAACAATAGGGTTTTCTTGATTTTAAACAGTTTCAGTAGTGAAGTAAATTACAAAACACTCTACCAGTGTTATCATACAAAGGAGGCTATGGCAATAACATAAGTCATTTGCACCTGCCTATAAAGTAATCTATTCCACATTTCTCTCACTGTCTTAAAAAAAATGGCTAAATTTCTTATTTTCTTTGACACCCTTAACTTTAATCTTCTGGTATATAAAACATTCTTCACAACAATTGTTGGGAAAATTCCAAATGGGCGGTCAATGTTTGCTGCAAATACCACCCAATACAATCTCACCTTTGTATTACCAAGGCAGTGTAAAAGTTTGAAGGAGATGAGACGCATACAACCATTTAGATAATGTAAAGCAGATGGCAGCAAATATGTAAGGTTATGATTCATATCCTGAATCCAAGGCCTATTTTTTTAAGGCTCTGCTCCCAGCATGGAGCCTTGCTGTAAATGTAAAAAATAATCTGCATTTATCGAACACCTTTCATGTAGCAGTTCAGACTTAAGAGAAATACAGAATTCTCTGGGAAGTGTAGGGCTGGGAGGAGTGAACTTGAACACATGCAAGGAAATTTAAAATTGGAAGTATTGGGAGATATTTTTTTCTTATTCATTTACGGGATGTGGGAGTAGCTGGTTGGGCCAGCATTTATTGCCCATCCCTAGTTGCCCTTCAGAAGGTGGTGGTGAGTTGCCTTCTTGAACCGCTGCAGCCCTTGAGGTGTAGGTATACCCACTGTGCTGTTAGGGAGGGAGTTCCAAGGTGTTGCCCCAGTGACAGTGAATGAGCGGCGATATATTTCCAAGTCAGGGTGGTGAGTGACTTGAAGGGGAACCTCCAGGTGGTGGGGTTTCCAACTGTGTGCTGCTCTTTTCCTTCTAGATGGTAGTGGTCGTGGGTTTGGAAGGTGTTGTCAAAGGAACCTTGATGACTTACTGAAGTGCATCTTGTAGATAGTACACATGGGGAACAAATGTTGGTTGTAAGGATTGGAATAGCAGATGAGGCTTGGTGTGGGACACAGGTGAAGTTTCTGGAGACTGGAAGGCTGTCCAGGAATGCATTGGAATAGTCAGGTCTGGAGGTGTCAAAGGTCTGGGTGAGAATTTCAGCTGTAGATGAGTTGAGGTAAGTGGAGGGAGATGTTACAGAGCTGGAAGGAGGCAGTCTTTCTCACAAAGGTGATCTGGGGGTCACAAAATCAGCTCACTGTCGAATAGATGTCAAGATTGCAAACACTCAGCTTCATTCTGAGACAGTGGTCAAGGCAAGGGATGGAATCGATCTTCCCAATGTTTAACTGGGGAGAATTATGGCTTATCCAAGGCTGGATATCAGACATGCAAGCTAACAACATAAAAGCGGAGGCGGTGATGAGGAAAGTGATGAAGACAGAGCTCAGTGCCATCAGGGCACAAGCAGAAACAAATGTTGCTACCGAGGGCCAGGTGGGGCCAGGGGAGTTAACTGGGATATTACTGAGGTAAAAGTGTGGGGGTGGGAAGAGAAATTTCTGGAAATGCTCTATGATTTGATAGGTCAGAGTGGAACCAAACAAGGGCAATCTCACTTAGCTTAACAATAAAAGAGTGAAGTTAGGGCAGGATGCTGCAGTTGATCAAGTCAATGACAGCACAAGGATAACAGAAAGAAGACTGAGATACGGAAGGATCAAGGACAAAGGGTCTTTTTTTTGGAGCAATTTCTGAGAGGGTGGGGGACAGTCCCTAAAGAGAGGGAACCATTAACAATGTTAGTAGAAATGAGGTTAAGGGAGATGGGCATGTAGACAAGATGAACTAGTGGGAAACAGGAGAGAAAGCTAGAAAAAGGCATGGCATAAAATTGAAGAACAGGGTTGGTTGTAGTGAGAAGTTAGATGTAAGTTCTGCATTCCTGGATTGTCCTAGAGCAGTGAGTGGATTATAATATGGGACAATAAAATTGAGTCAGTATTCAAGTATATTGTGAGACATTTTTTTCATTTCAGTGTCAGTGGGAGAGGTTGTGCCGCAAACCAAATGAAATTTCCTTGAAAACTTGAATGTTATTCAAACCTCTTTGCATTTTGTTTCCTGGGCAGGCTGTAGCCCCTGAAATGAGCTCACCAACTATACAACACACGTATGGTTACTCCTGTTATCTAGCTTGCTTAACTAGGACAACCTCACAGGAGATTACTAATTGAATTTGTTGCATACCCAATTCTATCCAAAAACTGACTTCTTCAGACACGTTACAAGAAACCTGGGCGGGATTCACCGTTGGCCGATAACGAAATCGTTGGGCGGAGAATAGCCTCAGATGCCAAAATCGCAGTAAGTGCCGGTTTGACGCCAAATCGGGATCCTCCGGCACCCCAAAATGGTGTAAATGCGTCGCTCGCCACGTGGCGTTTAAGCACCGTTGGCATATCACTAGCGGGAATGACCCTCTATTCTCCAGGCCCTCTATTCTCCGCGATTCACTGCCGCCAATGGGCCGAGTTCCCGACGGCGCAGTTCACTTGTGGTCTCAGTGGTTGGGAACCCGGTGTGGCAGTTGCGGACGGTATCCAGTGCCGCCACTGTCGGCAGGGAGCCATACTGCTGGCCGGGGGGGGGCTTCCATGAGGGCTGGGGGGACTGATGGTGGGTGGCCATGGGATGGCCAGGGGTGCAGTATTGGCAGGTCAGGTCCGCGCACGGCCGGCTCCATGTTTTTCGCGCGACTGCTGCAGGTCTTCGCCATGCGCATGCACGGCCACGGACCCGGCTATTCTCCAGCGTTTTTTGTCGTCGGAGCCGGGAGTTTCACTTGGCCCGGCTGCTAACCCCTTACCGGTCGCAGGATTGGTGCGGGTTCGGTGCCAATTTTTCCGTCGTAAAACGCACAGTCCTACACCGGCGTCGGCACTTAGCATCCAAATCAGTGAAACAAGCCTCCTGTCTTTGGCTCTCCCCATTTTTAAAAAAGTATGCCATACAGCTAAGCCATTGGCTGTAGGTTGACATGTAGACAATTGTATGACAATGATGGCATTTGCCTGAGCATGCACTAATATTTTATGTCACTAGAACCTACCAAACAATCACCAGAGAAATATGCCAAATTAGTTTACAGAAATGAAATATTTATAAGAGGCAACAAGTTCTTCAAGAACATTTCTTGAGAGATGAGGGGCGGGATTCTTCGACCCCCCGCCGGGCCGGTGAATCGCCGGGGGGGGGGGGGGGGGGGGGCGGCGTGAATACCGCCCCTGCCGGCTTCTGAATTCTCCGGCGCCATGGTTTTGGCGGGGGTGGGAATCGCGCTGCGCCGGTTGGCGGCCCCGGCGATTCCCCGACCCGCTCTGGGCCGAGTGGCCGCCCGTTTTCGGCAGGTCCCGCCTGCGTAAATTAGACCTGGTACTTACTGGCGGGACCTGGCTCTGTGGGCGGCCTCCGGGGTCCTCGGGGGAGGGGGTTGGCACAGGGGGATCAGGCCCCGGGGGGGGGGGCCCCCACGGTGCCTGGCCCGCGATCGGGGCCCACTGATCCGCGGGCGGGCCTGGGCCGTGGGGCACTCTTTCCCTCTGCACCGGCTGCTGTGAACCTCCGCCATGGCCTGTGCGGAGATGAACCCCCCTGCGCATGCGCAGGGATGACACCAGCACACGTTGGCGCTCCCACGCATGCGCCAACTCGTGCCAGCCGGCGGAGGCCCTTCGGCGCCAAGCCCCTTCCACGCCGGTTGGCGACGTGCCAACCCCGCCGGCGCCGACCTAGCCCCTGGAAGTGCGGAGGATTCTGCACCTTCCGAGCGGCCCGACGCCGGAGTGGTTCACGCCACTCCTCAGCACCGGGACCATCCACCCCGCCGGGTAGGGGAGAATCCCGCCCGTGTTTCTTGAGACTGCGAAGTATCAAATAGTAGTTTCAGATTGCACACATCACTTGGGTTTGCTCACCATTTCATGATGACAAGGTGCTGATCTATTTTCTGCAGGTTGTGTATCCTTTTCTCACGCCCAGTTCGTACAGTGGTTCATCCACTGCTAGCCATCAAACAAGTCAGTGTTTCCAGTGGCTCAATCACATTACCCACATTTTTGCCTGACCCTTCTCTTCCTTTCCCATATTCCCTGTAACCTCACGAAGGCTGGCAAGTGGTCAGAATCAATTTTGATTCTTTAGAAAGGCTAAAAAGTAATAGTCCTGAGGGCAGCAGTGGTTAGCACTGCTGCCTCACGGCGCCGAGGTCCCAGGTTCGATCCCAGCTCTGGGTCACTGTCAGTGTGGAATTTGCACATTCTCCCTGTGTTTGCGTGGGTTTTGCCCCCATAACCCAAAGATGTGCAGGATTGGATGAATTGACCATGCTAAATTATCCTTAATTGGAAAAAAATGAATTGGGTACTCTAAATTTAAAAAAAAGTAATAGCCCTTAGACAAAGCACTCATCAATATGAATTGGAACTACAAGCTAAACTCGGCACACATTTAATTCCTCCCTTCCCAGATTTGCTTACCTGCTGGTACAAGGTCAAATCTGTGCCAAAGGCTAATGCTAATCATTCAAAATTGGGTATCGTCAGTTCAATGTGCCTTATGACTTGGCTGCCAGCCACTCCAAGCACAGCTAGCTTTTTCCAGTCTCACAAAATCTGAGTTATCCAGTTTAAGATCCACAGCAAAGTAGGTCATGCTCTCAAAAATATGACTCAGAATGGGCAACTCAATAAAGGTGGACAACTGAAGTGCTCTCTGAAGGCAGCTCTATCCTTGAAATATTTTAATGAGCTGAGTGCCTCAAATTTAACTTGTGTTTCACATTTAACTCCCGAGGCCTGGATTTTATGGGCCCTGGGAATCTGGGCAGCTGAAAGGAAGTGGTGACTGCTGGATGGAACAGATAAGTGCTTTTCCAGTGCTAATTGTGGGCCAAGATAAGCAGGAATGCTTCCCTCCAGATCAACAAGCTACCTTTAAACCACCCTGCAATTAGACCCCTTGCCCCCTTGATTGGCCAGCCACTCCAACACCCTCCCAACCCACTACATATACTGCAATTGGATGTCTGGTGAGATGAAAATTGTCTATTCTATCAGTGCAAGACAGACTTGTAGTGGACCAACAGCCTATTGTAAACTGTGCCCAATCTTTTTTTCCACTGAAGCTCACAGAATAATACTTCAAACTCTTTTGTAGACTCATTTCTGAGTCTCGGTGTCATTTTTACTTGGTTTGAAATTCTAAACCTTGGCAATATTTTCCAAGCCCAATGGAAAACAATAAATTGGGCTGTGAAAATCAGATGACTGTTCGCAACAAGCCTGCTGCAGGTGTGGATGAATTTCACCCACTGATGTCTGACTCAGCTTGTTCTGATGTTCGGCTCCAGCCCCTGTACCAGGTTCAATGCACCTCTGCTCTGCTCCCTGCTACCTAGCCGCCCGACAACTTTGATCCCTTGTTCAAGTAGGTCATGTTACACATGCTCAAACACTGATGCTGAATCGTACTGAATTTAATATAGTTTGTTCAGTTCCATTCTTTAGTTGCTAATTTCCTATTTGTGCGATATCGCTTAACATTTACATGTAATGAACAGTGCAAATTGAAACCTTACATGAATCATTTCCAAAGTAAAGTTTTACACCTCAAGTAATTTTCTGAAAAACATGCAAATATTATTGGGGTAAATTACCCCATGGCGAATGAGAGCAACAATATTACCCAATGCTGTGGACAGAGCAGCAAGTTCCTCATTCTAATCTCAGTGTGTGAAGTCAGCTGAGATTGTTTCATACAACAGGAGGAGATCTGACAATTAACCGCAGTCCTCCTAGGCTAGGTAAGATATAATCAGCAATGGATTACATTCCTGCTCACGACCAAGTAACCTCCTACTGAAAAATGTGTCATGAGGACAAAGTTGACAGGCATTGTCCTCTTCTGCCTGGGCCTGCTCCAGATTCCTTCCAGAAGCCTATCGCCCCCCTCTTTAAAGATGCTCCTCTTTAGTACTGACCAGGACACAGATTTTTTTTACTTCCATCTAAGAGAGCATATAGTTTAAGATCTCATCTAAAATACAGCTTCTCTAACAGTGCAGCAGTCCCTCAGTAATGTACATGTTGTCAGTAGGGTCGCCAACTGAGATTAACTGTATTTCTGGAGGTTTCATCACATGACTGCCCTTGGTTTCAACCACTGATCAGCCAACACATCCATCCTGTTGTTGCACTGCCTATTTACGCCATTTGGAGAACAAAATGACTCACTACCCAATTGGATGATGCTTGGATATCAGCCAAAAAGCCTTTTTCCCCATTTTCAATATTTTTATATCTGGCAAAGGGAGATATTCAAAGGAAATTTAAAAAAACATTCTTTATTAATGTCTTGATGATTTTTCTCCAGGATTGTACATATGGGAGGCGATGGCACAGTGGTATTGTCGCTGGACGAATAATCCAGAGTTCCAGGGTGGACCAGGGTTCGAATCTCACCACAGCAGATGGTGGAATGAAAACTCTGAAATTAAAAGTCTAATGATAATCATGAAAGCATTGTCGACTATCATAAAATTCCATCTGGAAAGGAAACCCGCCGTCTTTACCTGGTGGTCGAGTCTTAAATGGCCGAGAAGAAAACATAGAACATAGAACAGTACAGCACAGAACAGGCCCTTCGGCCCTCGATGTTGTGCCGAGCATTGTCTGAAACCAAGATCAAGCTATCCCACTCCCTGTCATTCTGGTGTGCTCCATGTGCCTATCCAATAACCGCTTGAAAGTTCCTAAAGTGTCCGACTCCACTATCACAGCAGGCAGTCCATTCCACACCCTAACCACTCTGAGTAAAGAACCTACCTCGGACATCCCTCCTACATCTCCCACCCTGAACCGTATAGTTATGCCCCCTTGTAACAGCTACATCCACCCGAGGAAATAGTCTCTGAACGTCCACTCTATCTATCCCCCTCATTATCTTATAAACCTCTATTAAGTCGCCTCTCATGCTCCTCTGCTCCAAAGAGAAAAGCCCTAGCTCCCTCAACCTTTCCGCATAAGACCTATCCTGCAAACCAGGCAGCATCCTGGTAAATCTCCTCTGCACCCTTTCAAATGCTTCCACATCCTTCCTATCGTGGGAATGAAACCAGACGGACTACCCAGCATCGACCTAGGCACCAGAAATGACAATGGCAAGCTCAGCTTTGTCAACCCTGCAAGGATCTCCTTACTGTCATCTGGAGGTTTGTGCCAAAATTGGGATCATCACTATTCCTGGTGTGCAGAGGTTCATGGCAAGTTGGTATATAGTCAGGAGGGAGTCTTCAACGTTGACTTTGGACCCCATAAAGTTTCGTGGCACCGGGTCAAACATGGGCATGGAAACCTCCTATCATAAAACCACGTACCATCCTCTCTCAGATAATGAATCAGTACTCCTCATGTAGAACACCACTTGGAGGAAGAACTGACGGTGGCACAGGTACAAAGTTTACTCTGTGGGCGGACTTCAATATCCATTACTAAGAGTGGCTCAGTTGTACCACCACAGATTGAGCAGGCTGGGTCCTAAAGGACAGAGCTGCTCACCTGGGAGGGAACCAACAAGAGGTCCATGACAGTATCGGTTGGAGTGACAACCGCACAGTTCTTGGGAGAAGAAGTCCCGTCTTCACATTGAGAATATCCTCCACATGTTGTGTGGCACTACCATCGTGCTGAATGGGATAGACTTCGAATGGATCTAACATCGCAAGATGATCCATGAGGCACTGTGGGCATCAGCAACACTCTGCCCACAATCTGCAACCTCAACGCCCGGCATATCCCCCGCTCTACCATTACCACCAAGCCAGATGATCAAACCTGGCTCACTGAAAAGTGCAACAGGTCATACCAGGAGCAACACCAGGCATACCTAAAAAATGAGGTATCAACCTGGTGAAGCGTCAATGCAAGAGTACTTGCGTGCCAAAAGCAGAAGCAGCAAGTGATAGACAGAGCTAAGTGATCTCACAATCAATGGATCAGATTTAACCTCTGCAGTCCTGTCTCATTCAGCCATGAAGAGTGGTGGACAATTAAATAACTCATTGGAGGAGGAGGCGCTACAATTATCACCATCCTCAATGATGGAAGAGCCCAGCACATCTGTGCAAAAGTTAAGACTGAAGCAATTGCAATCACCTTCAGCAAGAAGCGCTAAGTGAATGATCCATCTTGGCCTCCTCCGGAGGTCCACAGCATCACAGATGTCAGTCTTCAGCCAATACGATTCACTCCATGTGATATCAAGAAACAGCTGAATGCACTGGATACTGCAACGGCTATGGGCCCTGACAATATTCCGGCAATAGTCCTAAAGACTTGTGCTCCAGAACTCGCCATGCCCTTAGCCAAGCTGTTTCAGTACAGCTACAACAGTGACATCTACCCAGCAATGTGGATAATAGCTCAGGTATGTCCTGTATACAAGAAACGGGACAATTCCAACTCAGCCAATTACCACCCCACAAGTTTACTCTTGATCATCAGCAAAGCAATGGAAGGGGTCATCAATAGTGCTATCAAGCGGCAATTACTCAGCAATAACCTGCTCGTGGACGCTCAGTTTGGGTTCCGCCAGGATCACTCAGCCCTGACCTCATACAGCCTTGGTTCAAACATGGACAAAAGAGCTGAACTTCAGAAGTGTGGTGAGAGTGACTGCCCTTGACATCAAGGCAGCATTTGACCGAATATGGTATCAGGAGCCTGAGCAAAAGTGGAATCAATGAGAATCAGGGGGAAACTCTCCTCTGGTTGGAGTCATACCCGGCACAAAGGAAGATAATTGTGATGGTTGGAGGTCAATTATCTCAGCTTCAGAACATCACTGCAGGAGTTTCTCAAGGTAGTGTCCAAACCCAACCATCTTCAGCTGCTTCATCAATGACTTTCCTTCCAACATTTGGTCAGAAGTGGGGACGTTTGCAGATGGCTGCACAATGTTCAGCACCATTCGCAATTCCTCAAATATTGAAGCGGTTCATGTCCAAAAACAGTAAGACCTGGACAATATCCAGGCCTGGGCTGTCAAATGACAAGTAATGTTCGCACCACACAAGTGCCAGGCAATGATCATCTCCAACGAGAGGATCTAATTTTCGCCCCTTGGCATTCAATGGCATTACCATCACGGAGTCCCCACTATCAACATCCTGGGGGTTACCACTGGCCAGAAACTAGTTATGTAAATACTGTGGCTACCAGATCAGATCAAAGGTTAGGAATCCTGCGCACATAACTCATTGCGTGACTCCCCAAAGCCACTATCTACAGGCACAAGTCAGGAGTGTAATGGAATACTCTCCATTTGCCTGGATGAGTGCAGCTCCAACAACTCTCAAGTAACTCAACACCATTCAGGACAAAGCAGCTTGCTTGGTTACTACCCCTTCCACAAACATTCAATCCTTCCACCACTGACGAACAGTGGCAGCCGGGTACACCATCTACAAGATGCACTGCAGGAACTCACCTAGGCAGCACTTTCCAAATCCATGCCCAATGGCATCTAGAAGGAAGAGAGCAGCAGATTCCTGGGAACACGACCACCTGGGGGTTCCCCTCCAAGTCACTCACCATCCTGACTTGGAAATCAGTTCCTTCACTGTCGCTGGGTCAAAATCCCGGAATTCTCTCCCTACAGCGGTGTGGGTATACTGACACCTCAAGGACTTCAGCGGTTCAAGAAGGCAGCTTACCACCATCTTCTGAAGGGCAACTAGGGATGGGCAATAAATGCTGGTCTCGTCAGTGATGCCCACATCCTGTAGACAAATTTTTAAAAATCAGTGTCCTGGACAACGATCTTCAATTCCCAGAGACTCCAGGCTGATTTTGGAGGCTTGGCAACCCAGCTGTCAGCCATAATTCAGTTTGTAGCACCATGGCTTTTCAGTTACAGAGTTCTGAGTTCAAATCCTACTCTTCTAACTGAGCACAGAAATCAAGGTTGACACTCAAGGCAGTACTGAGGGTTTGCTTCACTGTCTTTCAGATGAAATGTTAAACCGGGGTATTGCCTGCTTTTGAGTGAAAATATATCATTACATTACTTTGAATAAAAGCTGGAGAAATTTAGGGGTACAGGTTCATAGCTCCTTGAAGGTGGAGTCGCAGGTGGACAGGGTGGTGAAGAAGGCATTCAGCATGTTAGGTTTTATTGGTCAGAATATTGAAAACAGGAGTTGGGACGTCTTGGTGAAGTTGTACAAGACATTAGTAAGACCACACATGGAATACTGTGTTCAGTTCTGGTCACCCTATTATAGGAAGGATATTGTTAAACTAGAAAGAGTGCAGAAGAGATTTACGAGGATACTACCAGGACTTGATGGTCTGAGCTATAAGGAGAGGCTGGGACTTTTTTCCCTAGAGTGTAGGAGGCTTAGGGGTGATATAGAGGTCTTAAAATAATGAGGGGCAGAGATAAGGTAGATAGTGAACGTCTTTTCCCAAAGATAGAGGAGTCTAGAACTGGAGGGCATAGGTTTAAGGTGAGAGGGGTGAGATGCAAAAGAGACCAGAGGGGAAATTTCTTCACACAGAGGGTGGTGAGCATCTGGAACGGGTTGCCAGAGGCAGTGGTAGAGGCGGGTACAATTTTTTCCTTTAAAAAAGTTAGACAGTTACATGGGCAGGGTGGGTATAGAGGGAAATGGGCCAAATGCAGGCAAGTAGGACTAGCTTTGTGATAGAAACTGGGCGGCATGGACAAGCTGGGGCAAAGGCCTGTTTCCATGCTGTGAACATCTATGACTCTATGACTAAATATTCCTCATTCAATCTCATTAAAACAGATTATCTGGTCATTATCACATTGCTGTTTATAGGGTTTTGCTTGTGTAAATTGGCTGCGGTGCTACCTACAGCAGTGACAACACTTTTTTAAAAATTGCTTAATTGACTGTAAAGCACAGAGATTTTTGGGCGATCGTGCAATGCGCTTTTTAAAGTTTCGTTGGCCACGTTTTTCAGCATCTGCTCTAATATCGCTTTCTGAGGCTGCTGTCAAATTTTGTTTGACAACCCTCTTTGAAAGTGCATAAGAATATCATAACACGAGAAATCGGAATAGGAATGGGCCATTTAGCCCCTCGAGCCTGCTCTGTCATTCAATAAGGTCTTGGACAATTTGATTTTGCCCTCAACTCCTTTCCTACTAGCTCCCCTTAACCCTTAACACCCTATTGTTTGAGAAATAAATGCAAGTTGTTATTATTAAAATACATGTTAAGTTTTATTCAATATGTGTATTTTTATACAAGTTGAAGAATAAAGGGACCAAAATTTAATGGACGGGATCCTCCGTCTCGCCAGCCGGCCAATGGGGTTTCCCAATGTGGCCACCCCCACGCCATCAGAAAATCCGCAAGCGTGAGTGCACTGCTGGCAAAGCAGAGGCTCCAACCGACGGAGGAACCAGCTGAATAGTTTAAATACTTCCTGTTTTAAGGAAGAACAGACAAATAGGTGGACAGACAAAAGTACAGACATGCGTAAGGACAGAGATAAACAATCAGGGACACACACATGCATCTCAATGTGAGAGAACTAGACACAACTGAGGACAGAATGAAACCACAATAAACACAGGCAGAGAGAGAGAGAGAGAGCCACAGACACACAGGAGGAGAGAGAGAACCACAGACACACATGGGGGGGTGGGGGGGTGGAGAACGTAATAACCTGCACGGGACACAGCCAGTTGGGGATGATTGTTTCCCTGAGCTTATTGGGACTGTGAGCTCCCCTGCTACAGGCGGGTAGCTTACCAGTACTGGTATAAAGGTTTGGCCAGTGTGTAACCGATCAGAAAGGAGAGAGGACCCGGTAAGGTGCAACCGGGCCTTGTTTAAATAATATTATTTACAGATAGAGAGAAAGACAGAGACACACCGGGATTAGAGAGATAGAAAACCACGGACAAAAAAAGAGAGGAGAGAGAAACCACAGACACATTTGGGAAAAGAGAGAGAGAAAATGGCAGATCCACAAGGGGGGGAAGGGGGGTGAGAGAGAGAATGACAGATCCACATGGGGAGAGAGAGAGAAAATGACAGATCCACATGGGGAGAGAGAGAGAAAATGACAGATCCACATGGGGAGAGAGGGAGAAAATGACAGATCCACATTGGGATCAGGGAGAAAATGAAAGATCCACATTGGGGGGGGGGGGGGGGGGGGGGGGGGAGAGAGAGAGAGAGAGAGAGAGCAAATGTCAGATCCACATGGGGATCAGGGAGAAAATGACAGATCCACATGGGGAGAGAGAGAGAAAATGACAGATCCACATGGGGAGAGAGAGAGAAAATGACAGATCCACATGGGGATCAGGGAGAAATGACAGATCCACATGGGGAGAGAGAGAGAAAATGACAGATCCACATGGGGATCAGGGAGAAAATGACAGATCCACATGGGGGGGGGGAGAGAGCAAATGACAGATCCACATGGGTGGGAAGGGGGGGGGGGGAAGAGAGAAAACGACAGATCCACATGGGGATCAGGAAGAAAATGAGAGATCTACATGGGGAGAGAGAGAAAATGACAGATCTACATGGGGAGAGAGAGAAAATGACAGATCCACATGGGGGCAGGGAGAAAATGACAGATCCACATGGGGAGAGAGAGAAAATGACAGATCCACATGGGGAGAGAGAGAAAATGACATATCCACATGGGGGGGAGAGAGAAAATGACAGATCCACATGGGGAGAGAGAGAAAATGACAGAACTGCATGGGGAGAGACAGAAAATGACAGATCCACAGGGGGAAGAGAGAGAAAATGACAGATCCACATGGGGAGAGAGAGAGAAAATGACAGATCCACATGGGGGGGGGGGGGGGGGGGGGGAGAGAAAATGACAGATCTACATGGGGAGAGAGAGAAAATGACAGATCCACATGGGGAGAGAGAGAAAATGACAGATCCATATGGGGGTCAGGGGGAAAATGACAGATCCACATGGGGAGCGAGAGAAAATGACAGATCCACATGGGGAGCGAGAGAAAATGACAGATCCACATGGGGAGAGAGAGAAAATGACAGATCCACATGGGGAGAGAGAGAAAATGACAGATCCACATGGGGGTCAGGGGGAAAATGACAGATCCACATGGGGAGCGAGAGGAAATGACAGATCCACATGGGGAGAGAGAGAAAATGACAGATCCACATGGGGGTCAGGGGGAAAATGACAGATCCACATGGGGAGCGAGAGGAAATGACAGATCCACATGGGGAGAGAGAGAAAATGACAGAACTACATGGGGAGAGACAGAAAATGACAGAACTCATGGGGAGAGACAGAAAATGACAGATCCACATGGGGAAGAGAGAGAAAATGACAGATCCACATAGGGAAGAGAGAGAAAATGACAGATCCACATGGGGAAGAGGGAGAAAATGACAGATCCACATGGGGAGAGAGAGAAAACGACAGAACTACATGGGAAGAGTGAAAAAACAACTGATCTAAATGGGGAGAGAGAGAAAATGACAAATCCACATGGGGAGAGAGAGAAAATGACAGATCCACATGGGGAGAGAGAGAAAATGACAGATGTGTATAGAGAGAGTAACAGAAAATACCACAGACACACATGGGGACAGAGAGAGAGAAAGAGAGTCACAGACACACATGGGGACAGAGAGAGAGAGAGAGAGTCACAGACACACATGGGACAGAAAGAGAGAGAGAGTCACAGACACACATGGGGACAGAAAGAGAGAGAGAGTCCCAGACACACATGGGGACAGAAAGAGAGAGTTACAGACACATATGGGGACAGAGAGAGAGTCACAGACACACATGGGGACAGAAAGAGAGTCACAGACACACATGGGGACTGAGAGAGAGAGTCACAGACACACAGGGGGGCAGAGAGAGAGAGTCACAGACACACATGGGAACAGAGAGTGAGAGTCACAGACACACATGGGAACAGAGAGAGTCACAGACACACATGGGGACAGCGAGAGAGAGAAAACCACAGACACACTGGAGATAGAGAGAGAAAACAGGAGAGTGGGAAAACCACACACACATGGGGACAGAGAAAGAAAACCACACTCAGGGGAGAGAGAGAGAACGGGAAAGAGGGAAAACAGAGACACATGGAGGAGAACACGAGAGAGAGGGAAAACCACAAACACCATGAGGATAGAGGGTGGAATTTAACCACCACATTGCGCCTGGCGTGGATCTGGGCACGCTGGTTAAATAGCAGGAAAGGTCGAAATCAAGCTTTGCACTGGGCGCAAGTCAGTTTGCTATCTACCAACAGGGGTTGGGGGTGCAGGCAGGCCCACTCTGAAGATTAGTGTGACAGAGGCTTCACATGCATCAGGTGTAACATGTTTTAATTGTGCACATTTGACATTTGCATTCCCCCTAGCTACAGATAGTAACCCCCGCCCGCCCTGCCCCACCCATGCCCAATCAGTGATCCTCTCCTTGATCTTTCGTGATCTAGTGCAACATGTAAGTGTGTCCCCAGGATGCGCATCGTCATGCCACCCTGTTCTGCCTGCTGCCAGTGTCAGGCGGCAGGGGGATTCGGAAGAACTGGAGACTGCCATCGTCTCCTTGGTGGGAGCCGTGGGTTGGCATCCAATGCTTCCTCCTCCCTGATGGTGGCCGTAAGGCCCTGAGGTCACCATGGGACAGAGGGGCAACTGGAGTAAGCTCCAGAGGCCTCTGAGTCATCTGGCGCTGCCAGTCGTGGTGGCTCCCCATTGTCTGCACCATGGTGTTGATGCCTTTAGCGATGCTCCTCAGTGACTGGGCCATGATCTGCAGTGCCTTGGCAATGGCCATCTGTGTCTGGGATATGTCCCTCAATGGCTGGGACATGATGTCGAGGCCCTCAGCCATGGTCATCACAGATTGAGGCATGCCTTGGGCACCACCACTCAAGACGCTGATGTCATGCTCCAAGTTTTCCACTGCAATCGCCACCCTAGCTGTGTTGGCCTCGGTGCCATGCATTGTTGGCATCACCTAGTAACCTTTGGGACTCCTCCAATTGGTTATGCACTCACTGGAATGTCGCTGACATCCCCTCATGAATCTCACGGCTGTATCCCATCATCTGCATCAATTCCGAGTTAACCTTGTCCAGAGGCTTGGCATCTGATTGGGACTCAGCTGAGCTCTGGGATCCAGCAGACCTCTGACTGCTGTCTCCATTAGATTTTCCTGCCTCCACCTAATGTATATCAGCAACTGTGTGGTGCTCACCACATTGTGACCCAGAATACTGGCCACTAATGCCGCCACCAAGATGTATGTCTCTGCGCTGGTGGAAGGTGGGGGTGATAGCCGTGATGCCTCAATGGTGGTCTCCTCAGAACTCTCCTCCAAGGTCGTCTCTTGGGTGGGGGAGTGGGGGGCTCTGGATGGCCCGGCCCTATCAAATGGAGATCCTGCAAGGCAATGGACATGTGGTCAGTGAGAGGGAAGGATAAATTTGTCTAACACGAACAACTCACTTGAGAAATGTCATCTGGGTGAAGGGACAATGGATCCTCACCTCTGCGACGCAGGCCAAGCTCACTGTCTGTGATTACTATCTCCTCAGTCAACTTGATGGGTCTGGGGGGGCGGGGGGTCTATAGCATGTCTGGCCACCCCACCTAGACATGAAGGGTTTGTGTTGGTGGGTGCCAGTGGGTTCTGAGGAGCAAGCACAAAGATCCAATGTGGCGAGGGTGCGAGGTGGTGATCTGCGCATAAGTGGGGAGGAGGGGGGGATTTGAGGGGTGGCAGGTAGAACTGATGCCAGATGAGAGGTGGCAATTCACTCTTGCAGCTCGGTGAGGTCGTTGATCTTCCTACATTGGATGGCAGTCCATGTTGTCATGTAACCTGCACTGACAGCCACGCCTCCCAGGCAGTTTTGGTGACCCTGCTGCTGGTCCTCCGACTCCCTTGGGGGAACGGGGGTGGGATTCTCTAAAAATGGGGCTATGTCCCCACACCGGCGGGAAAACCGGCACCAATGACTGCGGCAACAACGGCCCCCGAAAGTGAGGAATCCTCACCTTTCTAGGGGGCTCGGTTGCCGCTGGAGTCGTCCCCGCAGCTCCAGCCGGCGCCAAAGGGCCGCCACGAGTTCAGGCATGCGCGGACCGGCCGGTGTGCTCTTCTGCATACGCGGACCAGCCAGCGTATTTCCGCGAAAGCGTGAGGGTTCACTTCTCTGTGCCGGTGCCCGGGCAATATGGAGGAGCCCTACAGGGGTCTGGCGCCGAGCAAGGAAGGCCCCCACGGAACCAGCCAGCCCGCAGATCAGTAGGCCCCGATCGCGGGCCATGCCACCGTGCCCCCTCCCCCCCCCCCCCCCACCCCCGGTCAGTTCCCCGCCCGCCAGGACGGCCCCCGCACACTTACCTGCTAGGTCCCGCCGTATGTGAGGTGAGTAATTCACGCTGCCGAGACTGGGCAAAACCTGACGGCCACTCGGCCCTTCTGGGCCCGGAGAATCGCTGTCAATGGCCCCTGACCAGCGCGGCGGGAATCCCGCCGCCGCCCAGAAAACGGCAGCAGAGAATAAGGAAGCCGGCATAGGGACAGGATTCGCGCCTCCCTCCGGGGATTCTCCAACTCGGCGCAGGGTCGGAGAATTCTGGCCAGGATGTCTCATCTCCCCTGCACAGCACCGAGAAGCCTGGCGAGGTCAGCATCGTCAAACGAGGAACAGGTCTTCGCGCAGCTATGCTTGTGTATTGACTGGAGTGAGGCGCAAGTCTGGCGAATCAGACGGCGAGACAGCCAATAATGGCGAGAAGCTTGTGTGGCCTCATTTCCGGCAATAAGTGCCTTTAAATATGGGCTGTAATCCCGCCAATGCAGACGTCAGGAAACACCCCAGCAATCGTGCCCAAAATGATACTTTAAAATTGTTCCGTTAAATTGTGCCCAGACAGAGGGAAAGAGAGAGGGAAAGCCATAGACACATACAGGGACAGTGAGAGAGGGAGTGATGGAAAACCACAGACACATGCAGTAACAGAGAGAGAGAGAGAGAGAGAGAGAGAGGGAAAACCAGAGACACATACGAGGAGAGAGAGAAATCTAGACCCGCACAGGGAGCGAGAAATAAAACGACAGACACACACGGGGCGAGTGAGAGGGATAATCACAGACGCATACTGGGCCAGAGAATGAGAAAGAGAAAACCACTGACACACACAGGGTCAGAGGGTGAGAAAAAAATCACAGTTGGACTCAGCGACAGAAAAGCAGAAATCTCCAAGGGGACACGGATCAAAAACTAGGCATGATAAATATAAGATACACTCAAATTTTAGGGGTGGGAGGGAAGGTTGCTTTGGTCACAATTCCAATTTGTTTAAGGCCTGATCTTGGTTATATGTCAGGAAGCACTTTGTTTCCCGGAGAACAGTGAATCTTTGTGACATGTTGGTGGCTCATGGGGTGAGTAACATTTTGTTGAATTCCTTCAACCCAGAGCAGGAAGTATTGAAGTGAATTTAGGGCCAGAGCGATCTCCTGGGATAGGTTTCATCACCTAGATTGGTCAGAGAAGAATTTTCTAGTAGTTCACGTGTCGGCATAGAGAGCTGGATTTTCTCAGTCCTGTTGTTATAATTGCCATGGAGACCAACAAATGAAATAAACCAAATTTCCTGAATGACTCCAACAAGAAAATCAATTGACAGGATCTCACGTTTTGTAACTTTTACCTTAACAATTAAACTAAAATCAACATAAATTAAAGATGAATGAACAGACAAATCATTACCAACATATATTATAAATTACACATTAAAAGCAAATACAGTCAAGATGGATCTCACAGATTCATTGGGCAGTCAACTCAGCATTTGGTACCAATTTAAACCACAAGGTCCTTCAAAATCCTGTACTTTTGCAGGTAGAAATACAGTTCCTAGTCAAAAGTGCCAAGAGAATTTGTCAAAGGGAGCGGTCAAGGTGTCAAGGCATTTAAAAGTCCTGCCGATTAAATCCTTGAAAGAAATGCCTGGAATGTTAAAAATCATGATTTCTTGCTCTTTCATTCTGTCTGTTGACATGAGCCTAAGGGTTTCCATTACTGGATTAACACTGCATGACTGATATCACAACCATTCATGATCACAATAGGGTGCCTGCCATTTCACACCTTGATTGACAGTCAAGCGTGGTGACAGACTCCTTGAGGTTGGGCTATTAGTTCCAAGACATATTATTATAAGTGATTGTGCACTTCAGTGAGATGTTTGTTGTAATAAGGCTTTACCTAATTGAAGGAAAGAAAACATAGTAAATGGTTTTTTTTATGAATGAGACTGTTTTTTTCAATATAGTGAAGTCTGCAATAGGCACTTAGAACTTTATTTTATCTCATCTCTGCATGGGTCCAGAGGTCTGCCTATGGTGGATACTGGGTGAGTTAGCATGGAAGGTGTAAGGGCAAAGGGTCAGAGGTGGGGGGCATTGGTTAGCACTAAGTTGGCAAGGGGGTATATTGGGCCATGGGGGTGGGTGGAGGGGAATGGGTTGGCATGGAGAGTATGAAGGACAAAGGGGATGGGTGAGGGCAAAACGGTAGTGCAGTGGTTAGCATGGTTGCCTCACGGCGCCAAGGCCCCAGGTTCGATCCCGGCTCTGGGTCACTGTCTGTGTGGAGTTTGCACATTCTCCCCATGTTTGCGAACGTTTCACCCGTGCAGCCCAAAGATGTGCAGGGTAGGTGGATTGGCCACACTAAATTGCCCCTTAATTGGAATAAATGGATTGGCTACTCTAAATATATATATATTTTTATAAAAGGGTGTGGGTAGAGGGCCTAAAGTTGACATGGAGGGTATGAGGGTTAATTGGGCTGATTGGGGGACGCGAGAAGGCATGGGTTGGCATGGATGGGCCATGGGAAGTGTGTGTGGGGGGTGAAGGATGCATGACAAAAAGACAGCATGTTAGATAATTTACAGTAAAGATTAAAAAATGACATTTAAAATGAGAGGGAGCAAGTAAGCTCAGTGCTCACAAGAGTTCAAGAAACAATAAAAAAAAGCATGAATAGTAAAAACAAAATAAATCAATGGAAATAAAGAGTAAAACAAATGAAGAAAAAGAAAAGTAAAACGCAACGGCAAAGTCAGACACAATAAAAGAATTAACCAAATATAAAATCCACTTACAACCAAAGTAGCAAAACTAAAATGAGGAATATGTCCTTTTCACTAACTGCTACTGTTTAGACCCTGCTAATCAGAATTATGCTCTGTATTCACCCTACTCATAGGTGTTACATTGTTTTTTTCCTTTTAGTAATAATATGACCAATTTAACTAAGAAAAAGCAAACAAAAGAAAAATGGTGTGTAGCGCATACATTGGAGGGCTGTGGTTTTGGTCACCAGGATTTAAACAAGCTATTAGAATAATGAAATGCTCTGAGCAATATGCTGGTAAGAAGCAGGCTTACAATTTTTTTCCACTGCGGGCAAATAAATGCATTTCATAGAACATCCTTTCATAAAGTCTGTGATGTGGATAATTTGCCACAGTGCTTACATACTGTTTGTCTGACTCAGTTACTATTAATGTATTTGTTAAAAGAAAAACATTTGTTTTACTTTAAAATCTCTTACTTATTCCAATCAAATGAATATATCATCTATAAGATGCTTGTTACTTTAAGGTAATATCTGCGCAGCTATTAGTAACGCACCCAACAGAGGCCCAGGAACACTGAGGGATCAAGGCCAAAAGTGACTGAGGGAAGGATGGTGCTTACTGGGTGAGGGTCAGAGGGCAGGGGGTGTAGCCAATAGGAGCACAAGGTGGCGCTCAGCAGGCTCTCCATTCCCGATTTTGAGTCCCTCGATCTGGCACTGAGTGCCTTTGAATAAAGGATCACCCTGGAAGCCCACAAGACAGGTTCCAGTGGCAGTGGGATGTAGGCATTTATTGTCCACTTCAGTGCCTCAATTGGCTGTGAGGCAGGAAGGCTTGTGGATGGACTTCTCACCCAGACTTAATTGGGCCATAGTGAGGAGAAGGTGGAGGCCCCTACCGGCATGCTGTTGTCCAATTAAATGTCCAGTTCACCTCCAAACTTGCTTAGAGGAGGGCATTAAATTCCGCCCTGAAGGGCGGCTTTGCTCCCATGTTCGCCGCAAGTGTAAACGGCAGCGCGGGTGCAAAAATCCGTGAGAGTTAAGAAACGAGATTCAGGAAACGAGATTCTTTCCAGCGATATCTTGCTTCCCGATTTTTCCTGCCGCTCACCGGTGACATACGAGGTTCCCGTTCACATTTAAATGGATTTAAATAAATTTGCATATTATTAACAGACCTCCCAGCCACAAGAGTCCCCCTCACTACATATTCAAACCTCAGCAATGTGATGTCACACCGGCGAGGTTTACAACAGTTTCAGAAGAATGGATTCAATCAAGGGATTCCTGCCAGGGGCGCCAAAGTAAGTACATCTCCCAGGGGGTGTGGGATAACAGGTCAGCACTGCCTTGGCACAGGTTGGCACTGCCAACCTGTCTGTGCCAACTTGACTGTACCAACCTGTGCCAGGGTCAGTGACAGGGCGGTCCATCTGGGGAGTCCCATTGGAGGGGGTTTTCCCATTAGTGTGGTGGGAGGGGGTTAGGGCCAATGCCTATGAAGGGGGAAGACACTTGCCTATGAAAGGGGGACTTTACAGTGAAGGGGGGGCCGGGCACGTGCCAGTGAAAGGGGGGTGTGTGGCCTTGCCAGTGAAGGGGGAGAGTTCCCATGATACTACCGCATGGTGGGGGTGGTAGGGAGAGCCCCCGATAGATTCATAATGTGGGAGGTCGCCCCAATGCTTGTGTGTGTGTGTGGGGGGGGGGGGGGGGTGGCTCCGTGTCTGAGACTGGTGAGGCTCTGTGTCCGAGGTTGGTGGGTGGGGAGCGGTGGGGGGGGGGGGGAGGAGAGAGGAAGAAAGAGAGAGAGAGAGAGTTTAACTTCAGTGGAACCGCCAGACTGACAGCATAAACCATGGCCAAAGATTTCTTTCGCTTTAGTGGCTGAAGGTCTGAAAACTCAGTTGAGCACCTGGAGAGATATACGCCAGTTTTTAGTCAGAGCCTGACACTGACAAATTATGGAAACATTCCGCCCTCAGTCTTGGCAGAGTATACCTTCTATTTTGTTCCTCTTTCCACTGTTCAGAAATTTAAAAGAGCTTACTTAAATGTTTATTGTAAAAGTCTTCTTTTATGTTTTTCTGCTTTCGCGATTCACACTGTCAATCAATTATTACAATATTGGCCATCAAGATCGATAAACAGAGTCCCGTTTTGGGCGCCTTGGCGGGGTATTTCTCGGCAGAACAACACCACTATTTAATGGGACTCTGCCATTTCTTTTGGCCTCGGCGAGGAACGCCCTGCCAAGGCCGCACTTAACCTCCACTTAACAAGCTCAACTTGCTAGTGCAGGAAGACAGCTCATGGATCAGGGCGCCATTTTTAAATGCCCCCACCGGGACTTTTGACACACCTCAACCACTCCACCGTGGCCTCCGGACCACTCCCCACTGCAACCATCTTATCTCTTACGGGGTCCTCCAGCCCGCTCACCCTATCTCTTAAGGGCAAGGTACCCCGTGCGCCCGCTCACTAGCATGGGCAACCTGGCACCTTGGCACTGCCAGCCTGACACTCCGGCAGTGCCACATAGGCATCCTGCCACTGACAGGGTGGCACTGCCAGGGTGCCCAGGTGGCAGTGCCAAGATGCCAGGCTGGAAATGCCAAGATGCACAGGTGTCAGTAGGAGTGCCAGGATACCACCCTGCCCAGAGCCCGAACACCTGGGGGTCTCTTTCCGCCTGGGAGACGCCCCCCCCGCCCCCCCCCCCCCCCAGGTGCCGTTACATCTAGTCAACCTTTGTGGAAACCAGTGCTAAACGACACATTGGCTAGGTCTCCCAGGCGCTGGGTGAATACGGCGCAGACATTTAAATGAGTCCAATGGCTCATTTACATATGTTAATCTGGATCTCGCTCAGCGAGGGGGAGATCCAGATTGTGATGTCTCACGAGATCTCGTTAAATCTCGTGAGGCATTTTGAGTGTCGCGAATCTCGCGGAAAAGTACTATGACCAGTAAAATCAGTGTAGCCAATTGCTATGTTAAAACCAATCGCCATTTGGTTTACCGGCAAGCTATACACAGGCGTCTTTCAAGTAGCATTGTATGAACTTTAAATACTTTAAATATAATAATCGCTTATTGTCACATGTAGGTTTCAATGAAGTTACTGTGAAAAGCCTCAGCTTCTGTCGAATTTTCCCCAATTCTGTACAATCTAAATCGTCATTTTAGTAAAGCATCACCAAGAACCAGGACTGAAACAAGCCTGGATTTTTTTTTTGAATGACATCAGTCCTTCCTGTAATCAATACTTTATTTGTTAACTAAAAAGGCAAAGCCTTCAGGCTATACTGGTAAATAATGTAACATAGTATTTGCATCACAAACACAGGCTATTCAGTCCAGAATGTCCATGCCAGTATTTATGGTGATTAGCATGTGATGTGCATGTCATACCAATGTATAGCAAATACTAATTTGAATTCATTATGTTTTTTGTAACAATTAATTATGTTCTTGCGCTATATCTTTAGGGAATCAGTACACATGAGGTTAGTATTTGAAAGTATCTAACATGGTTTAAAAGATACATACAGAGAGTCTGACATTTTGTGGGAAGTAGAATTTTTAAAAAGTGTTTGGTCAGGCAGGGGTCTGTGGGGGAGCAGAGGCTGAAGAATAGACAAGTAGGTAGGTAGGTATGGTAATGGTAAGAAAGTCAGCATAGATTTCCGAGAGGAAAGTTCTGTCTTACAAATCTACTAAAGTTCATCAAGAAAATGCCAAATCTTTTGACAATGAAAATGCTGTCGAAACGATATTTCCTCGTTTTCAATCATTTTCAATATTGCTTCATACAACAATTGAACCACAATGAAGAAGGACCTGAAATAGGAGGCAGATTTCTGAAGTGGAATAAATGTTAGCTAATTCACCAGGTGATTGGCAATATGACCTGCACTGACATTGACAAGGGGTCAAAAGTGACATGGGATCAATGTTGGGGCCACTGCTGTTTACTGTGTAAGCAAATGATTTGGAGTTGGGGGCAGAAACAGAACTGTTTAAAATTTGCAGATGGCACCCAATGATACAACAATTGATTAAAGACTAAAGTGAATTCTAAAAGATTTGGATATGTTGGAAAGGTGGGCTGTTAATTATGAAATGGTATCGAAGAATGATTTCTGTCTTCTATCTACCCGAGGGAGTATATCTCACTAACAACATTGACGAGAGACTTAGATATTTGCCACGCATAATTTTGCAACTATTTTTGACATGGCTGGATAACAGTGAGTGGTGATATTACAACATTTTGACCATTGGTGGACAAGGATCCCTGTTGGCAGTACAAAACCAGAAAATGATCTCTTAAATGTGGACAACTGCAAACTAATAAAAGGGAAGGAAAATAAATAGGGGGAATATAAACAAAAGTACACAAGGATACAGGTGGCAACACAGGAAAGTGATCATTAATTTGGAGGGAGCAAGAAGGGAAGACTCCTTTGTCTTGCAAAGTAGAGCCAAGCAAATCACAGAACCCAACAGACAACAATGGGCTAGATTTTCACTGAGTCACGATGACTCGGGATGGTGGGGCCCAATTCCAGGATTCCCATCCCCTTTCCCGGATCATCTGATTTTGCAGGAGCGTCTTATAAGGCTGCGAGCTAGCTCGAGTTGCCAGCCTGCACACCCAAACAGGCCGGCTCCACACTTGGGGATAGGCAGGCCCCAGCCCTATGCAATTTTCATGGAATCGGGTCAACTTTTTAAAGCGTCACGGTTGGACAGCATGGGGGGTGGGCGGGGGGAGACGGGGAGTGGTTAGGAAAAGGGGGCTGGGGGACAAGTGGGGGGAGGACACGCCGAACTAGACGGCAGCAATTTGTAAATAAAGTAACGTAAGACAAAACCCCTTTTTTACATTATACAATAAATAAAAACGAACGTCAATGTACACATAATGTTGAGAATGCCAATAAAAAGATTTTTTTTTAGAAGAGTCTCACGGTTCATAGCACCTCGGTTGTGCGATGAGGGAACCTTTGAATGGTAATTGCTAAAGATCCTCTTTATGCCCCCCATACCAAGATGTCTCTCCCTGCCCCCCCCCCCCCGCAACAACCCCTCTGACCCCTTGCGTCCCCCATGCCTTGCGATGGCTCTTCAGTGCCTATTCACCCACTACACTCTTGGGATTGTTTGGAGGGGCATACCTTGGCATGGAGAGCATGTGGGCCATAGGGGTTGTTTCGGGTCATAACTTGATGTTGGGAACATGAGGTGCAATAGGGTGTGGGTGGGGGGCATTTGGTGGCATGGATGGAGCATGGGACATGCATGGGGTTGCAAGTGTGAGGGTTGGAAGGCCTTTCTATTTTTATTTCAATTGGAACCAAGTCCTATTGCACAAAGCGGGCTTATTAAACAGCCCACCTTGGCATCTGACAGCTCTGTTTGCCTCTGAACTTATTCCCGGGTCAGCTGACCCGACTTCAAGATGCAACTGCCTACCCCCCCCCTTCCCCATTTCTACACCGCACAATGAAAGTCCCGTCCCTGCGGGCACTTTCTCCCAAGATGGGCGGGTCTAGGCAGGAAAGTTCCCAGTTTCTGCCACCTTGCCTCGAGGATGAAAATCCAACCTAATGTGTCTGTACACAGCAGTGATACCTGGAATACCATATAGAATTCTGGTCGCATGCGGGTAATGTGAAAAAAGGCAGTCAAAACCAACCTAGTAACTAGGTTTCAAAGCTATCAGAAGAGGTTGAAAGGTGATGCAGTGGTTAGCATTGCTGCCTCACGGCACCGAGGACCCAGGTTCGATCCTGGCCCTGGGTTACTGTCCTTGTGGAGTTTGCGTATTCTCCCCGTGCCTGCACCCCCACAACCCAAAGATGTGCAGGGAGATGGATTGACCACGCTAAAGTGGAAAAATGTTTTAAAAAAGAGGTTGAAGTGCCTGGAATGTACAAACAGGAGCAGACCATTCAGCCTCTTGACCCTGATTCGTCATTCAATCTGCTGATATCTGATGTGTACATCAGATCCATTTTTGAACCCTCGATCAACATTCCTTGATAACCTCACCTACCAAAAATGTCTCAATCCCAGAGTGATGCAACCGCAGACTTTGGAGTAGAGAATTCTGAGTTTTCACTGTCTTTTCTGTGAATAAAGTACTTCCTGGTTCTTCTCCGAATGGTCTAGTTCTAATTTCTACATTGTATTCTGGTGTTCTGGATTCCCTCGCCAGTGGAAATGGTTTCTCTGTAGCAACTTAAGAACTTCAGTTAGATTTTCACTCAAACTTCTGAACATAAAGAAATACAAACAGGTTTATGAAGCCAGTCTTCAGGAAGACCAGAAGATCCCGCTGCCGGCTAATGGCGAGCTAGCTCCGCCGCCGGAAAACACAGCGTGGGGGGGTGGCGGTGATCCTGTCCCTTGTGGCAAATTTTAAGGAACAAGTGTATGGATATTTGGGAGACTAGGAGATTGAAAGGTGATTTTAGTACAGCCAGGGGGACTGCAGAAACGTTTCCAGTCTTACACTAATCTATATTCTTCTCCTTTAAAATGGCACAGAACATTCTTCCAACACAAGTGCACATACAAGTTTTATAGAGGGATGGTTCAGCAAAAACATTAAACACCACGGATGCATTAAATCTTGTATAAATATCTTTAGCTCCCTGCTCAATCTATTGCCAAAGTTTCCCTGAAATGGTCATGTAGCAGCGAGAACATTGCAGGGTTTCCCCAAGACTGTGGCCTGCCTCTACTTCCTTAGTGAAAAATTCCAACTCGGATTGGGGATTGGACATTCTCCTAGTGATTTCTTCGCATGACTTTCCATTTTCAAATGCCTCACTCAGTCAAGCAGCCTTTCTCTCCAATATTTTTCTAATTAATAAACAAAAGTGTTGAAAGATGAAAAATGTGCACTTTTATTAATATTTTTATTATAATTGCTCATTTGGGTTGCACACAGCTGTGTCTAGCAGATTCATATTTAATTCCTGGAGACTGCAGGATAATCGTGGCTATTCTATGCTCAGAAGGGATAAAATAATAAAGTCATAGGATAGTCTCGACCCTGAATATAACTTGATTCAAGGATAAGACTCTGAGGCAGCATCAATATTTAGATCCATCAGCATAAAAATACATGGTAAAATTTACTGTGTGCCTACGAAGAATAAACTGTACCTTAGTTCCTTTAGTTAATTCCATCAACCCTCAGGATAGTGATAATGTTGGAAGTGTACAATTAGGAGCGATCATTCTGTACAACAGAATCAACTCATGTCAGCTTTCTTGGTTGTACCAGTTTTTAATGTTGAAGTGGCAATAGGATTATTTGACACCAAATGAAATGATACAGATTAAATTGTTTTATCTTATCCCTGTCATAATTAACTTTGAAGATAAATTTGGATTGGACTGTAGTTTATTAATGCAAATTATATTAAACTAATTTCTTCCAAGTAATTGGATACAAAACAATGTGTTCATGCCAAGCTATCAATATCTGTTACATTATTTAAATAAATTGGGACAGATTTTCTTTTCCTGGCACTTGAGGTGTGGGTCTCATGTACAGAGAGCTAAGTATTCACTTAGAATCTGAATTACCAACCCTTCCAAAACCTGTGGTTGGGGAGAGGGGGGAGGGGGAGGGTTGTAGTTTCCTGTGTTATTGTCGCTAAGTCAGCCATTTAACCAAAAGGAAGGCAGTTAAAAGGAGGTAACTATTACAGTTTTATTTTGGAATGACAACTTAGAAACAGACTGGCCCAACAACTCCATCTTATTGATTATCCTAGTCCATGTACCTGCCCTGTTTCAAACCCCCTTGCTCTTTCCTCCAACCGTCTATCTAGCCTATTCTTAAATTTTGATGTGGGCTGGACATTTCCTTAGAGCTGCTCTTGTCCAACACAGTGGACGCAATTTAATGGTCACGTAGCACTTAAGCGAGAACGCAACAAGGCCATTAGATCACGGGAGAGGCCAAAATCGAGAACCGTGCCGGGCGTTGATCTGTTTGCGGTCTAACCGTCCCACCCCCGTTGGCGAAATCAGGGCCGTGATTCTCCCGCAATTGGCGGGACGGCCAGGCGCCAAGAGTGGCATGAACCACTCCGCCGTTGGGCCGCCAGGAAGTTTCGGAATCCTCCGCACTTCCAGAGGCTAGGCTGGCGCCGGAGGGTTGGCTTTGCGCCAACCAGCGCCGAAGGAACGCCGGCGCGAGGTGGCGCATGCGCAGAACCGCCGGCATGTTCCTGCGCATGCACAGGGGTTTCTTCTCCGCGGCGGCCATGGCGGAGCCTTACAGACACCAGCGTGGAGGGAAAGAGTGCCCCCACGGCACATGCCCGCCCGCAAATCGGTGGGCCCTGATCGTGGGCCAGGCCACCATGGGGACTCCCCCGGGCCGGATCCCCCGAGGACTGAGCGAAAACGGGTGGCCGCTCGACCCATTGGGGCCTGGAGAATTGCCGGGGGGCTGCTGCCAACGGCCCCTGACTGGCGGGCGTGATCCCCGCCCCCGCCCGAAAACCAGCGCTCGAGAATTCGGCAGCCAGCGGCGGGGCGGGATTCACGGCGTCCTCCGGCGATTCTCCGACCTGGTGGGGGGTCAGGGAATCCCGCCCGGTCCTGCCGTGGTGCGGCGAGAAACCAATAATCATCCACTTAAGGCCAATCTCCATACAATTAACAGGAGCGGCCCTCTATCTAACGGCCTCCCGTGATCTATCCACCTCCCCAACAAGTGGTCACGCGGGCGCCAATTAGTAGAATCATAGAATTCCTACAGTGCAGAAGGAGGTCATTCGGCCCATCGAGTCTGCACCGACCCTTCGAATGTGCATTCCGCCCATGTCCACCTCACCCTATCCCTATAACTCCATAACCTAACCTGCACATCCCTGGATACTAAGGGGCTACTTATCATGGCCAATTCACCTAACCTGTACATCTTTGGAGCTATTGCCTAGCATCCCAATCAGACTGTGATGCCTGAACACTGCTGGAAGCAACACCACGGATGCAGCAGTCAACATCCAAACTCCCAGAGGATGGGTCCCAGCACCGGGAATGCTTCGCTGACCAGAGGGTGGGCATGTGCACTGGGGAGGGGACCAACGCCCGGTCCTGGTAAAGTTAACTGCGGGTGTCTGGGGTACAGGGTGTGGGGTCCGATGAAAGGTGCCCCCGGTGCAGCTAGAGGCACATGGATGGTAGGAGATGTAGAGGGGGGGGGTGAGCAATGGGGGATTTGGGGAGAGGGGGGAGTAATGGGGGATGGGAGCAATGGAGGAGGGTGGGCAGTAGGGGAATGCGGGGGAAGCAGTGCGGGAATGGAGGGTCCCAGGGTGGGGGACACTGCTAATGTCAGTTTCACCCTCTCCAATTCCTTACGTATATTACACACAATGGATGATATCTTGGACCCAGCAGATGCTGCCCTCGCGGTGCTGCTGGCAGGCCAGGTGGCACGACGCCAGAGAAGGCAGCAGCAGCAGCGGCGGTAGCAGCAGCGTCGACGGAGACTTGAGGCAGCGGCCCATGTGCAGCGCCCTGCCCCACACTCTGAGGACCTGACCACCCATCAGGCCAGGGTGGGACATAAAGGGGGAGGCTGGCGACGGCCCAAGGTATACACGCATCGCTGGTCTTTCAAACAGGTGATGGACTGTGTGTGCCACAGTAGGCTCCACCTCAACAAGGGGACAGTGTGGCATGTGTGCCAAATCCATGTGGAGGAAGAGAATAACTGCTCCTGGTGTCCGTCAAGGTCACTGCAACCCTGAACTTCTACGCCTCAGGATCATTCCAGGGCTCGAGCAGGGATTTGTGCAGCATCTCACAAGCTACAGCCCACAAGTGCACCCATAAGGTCATGGATGCCCTGTATGCTGGGAAGTGAACTATGTAAACTTTGACATGGACCAGGTCCAACAAGATGCCCGAGCAGCAGGTTTCTCCGCCAACGGCGGGATTCCCCAGGTCCAGAGGCTAACAGATGGCACGCATATTGCCTTGTGCTCACTGGGCCATCTGGGAGTGCCCTATGTCAACAGGAAGGGGTTCCACTTCCTGAACATCCAGCTCGTGTGCGACGATCACATGAAGTTCATGCATGTGTGTGCACGTTTCCCAGGGAGTGTGCATGACAGCTACATCCTGGGGTACTCGGCTACCCCCGGCCTCCTCAAGGACCACCCCAGGATGTCCGGTTGGCTCTTGTGGGATAAGGGGTACCCTCTGAGGACCTGGCTAATGACACCAATACAGAGGCCATTGACCAATACGGAGACCCGATACAACAAGGCCCATGCGGCTACCCTGTGCTGTCATTGAGCGGTGCAACTGACTCCCCAAGATGCAGTTCCAATTCCTCCACCGCTCTGGTAGTGCACTGTAGTACACTTCTCAGAGGGTCGCCCGGTTGGTGGCGGGCTACTGTGTCCTCCACAAGCTGGCCCCCATCCCTCATCCAGCCCCCCACACCCCCCCCCTCCCCGGCCCGGCCCTCACAGGGTCTGTGTAACATAACTCCAGGAAGATGGGACTGTGTCGGCACTGTCAGCGGGTCACTGTCGTGGGCAAGGGGCTGAAGATAACCTGTTGAGAGCCGAGCATTGGTGCTCCCCAATCTATGTGACAGTCTGACCCCTGCCTGTCTGCTGAGTGCTCGCCAACATCTATCACCTGCACATGGTGTGTTGGAGGGGGGGGGGAAAGAGGTATCCGGGACCTCCATGTCCGGGGAGCTGGGGCATGGGATTGGTGCTCGGCCTGCATTGTGGACGGAAGTGCCAGGGCGCGTCATTAATTGAGGTCAACTTCTAAAAATTCTGTATGCTCGAGTCCCCAATGGTGCCGCGCCACTCTCCCACCCCTTCCCACCTCGAACGCACTCTCACCTCCTTATCCCCTACCCCCCGTTCCCCCCAGTGCCCTCTCAGTGATCCTCGACCTGCTTAGCCTTCCATGCTCCACTGCTGCGCCTTGGCGCCACCCCAGGATGTACATCTGAGGTGGAGGCAGCCTGTTGCCTACTGCACCCAGTGACCTTCAATGCCTGGCGAGCATCCTCTCGGGTCCTGGGGAAGGACGGCCCTGTGCCACTTGCCGGCGGCACATGCCTCGCCGCGCCACCCTGTTTCGGGTGCTGACTCCGATGCGCTGTTGTCGGGGGGGGGTGGCGCCCGGGGTGCTGGTGGCTGCCGTCGCCACTCCCTAGGCTGGCTCCAGGTTGGCACCCAGCGTCCCCTCCTGTGAGCCGGTACCCATAGGGCCCTGGAGTTCACCTCGGGACAGAGGGGCAGCTGGTTCGAGCCCTGGTTGCCCTGCGTCACCTGGCTCTGCCAGCCCTGGCAGCTCCCCAGTTTCTACAGCACAGTCTTGATGCCCTCGGTGATGCTCCTCAGTGACTGGGTCATGCTCTGGAGTGCCCCGGTAATGCCCACCTGCGAATGGGACAAGCTCTACAGCACCTCGGCTATGCCCAATGAGACTGGGACATGCTCTGCAGTGCTTCATCAAGGTCCACCTGGTACTGGGTCACATCCCCAGCGACTGGGACATGTGTTGAGGGGCTCAGCCATGGCCGTCATCAACTGAGCTATGCCTTGGACACCTCCACTCATACTGCAAACATCGTGCACCAGGCTCTCCACTGCGGACACCACCCTAGCAGTGTTGGCCTTCGTGCCAAGCATTGCCGGTGCAATTTCCTATGCCTATAGCCACTGGGACTCCTCCAATACGTTATGGACCTGCTGGAGTGCCGTTGACATCCCCTGCTGAATCTCTCGACCGCACCCTAGCGACTGAATCAGCTCCCAGTAAACCTGGTCCAGAGGCTCAGCATCTGATTGGGACCCAGCTCGGTCCTGTGATCCAGCAGACCTCCGACTGCTGTCTCGCCTGGGGGTTCCTGATTTCACCTGATGTGCATCAACAACTGTGTGGTGCTCACCAGAATGTGCCTCAGAAGCCTGTACACTACTGTCACCCACTGAGGTATGTGTTTGCGCTGTTGGAGGGTGGGGATGACAACTGTGCGTGAATACAGTGGTATCCTCGGAGCCCCTTCCGAGGTGTTCTCATGGGAATCAGGGGGGAGACCACCCTGGATGGGCCGGCACCATCGGATTGAGATCCTGTGGGAGAATAGACAGACGGTCAATGGGAGGGATGGGTCATTCTGTATGGCATTAACAACTCATGTGACAGGTCATCTGGGTGAGGGCCAGTGGATCCTCACATCTGCACCATACGCCAACCTCAACGTTGGTGACAGATCGGTCCTCTGCCACCATCATGATGAAAGATGATTGATGCAAGTAGGGCAGTGGATGTTGTCTATATGGGCTTCAGTAAGGCCTTTGACAAGGTCCCTCATGGTAGACTGGTACAAAAGGTGAAGTCACACGGGATCAGGGGTGAGCTAGCAAGATGGATACAGAGCTGGCTAGGTCATAGAAGGCAGAGAGTAGCAATAGAAGGGTGCTTTTCTAATTGGAGGGCTGTGACTAGTGGTGTTCCGCAGGGATCAGTGCTGGGACCTTTGCTGATCGTAGTATGTATAAATGATTTGGAGGAAAATGTAACTAGTCTGATTAGTAAGTTTGCAGAAAACACAAAGGTTGGTGGAATTGCGGATAGCGATGAGGACTGTCAAGAGGATACAGCAGGATTTAGATCGTTTGGAGACTCGGGCGGAGAGATGGCAGATGGTGTTCAATCCGGACAAATGTGAAGTAATGCATTTTGGAAGGTCTAATGCAGGTAGGGAATATACAGTGAATGGTAGAACCCTCAAGAGTATTGAAAGTCAGAGAGATCTAGGTGTACAGGTCCACAGGTCACTGAAAGGGGCAACACATGTGGAGAAGGTAGTCAAGAAGGCATACGGCATGCTTGCCTTCATTGGCTGGGGCATTGAGTATAAGAATTGGCAAGTTATGTTGCAGCTGTATAGAACCTTAGTTAGGCCACACTTGGAGTATAGTGTTCAATTCTGGTCGCAACACTACCAGAAGGTTGTGGAGGCTTTAGAGAGGGTGCAGAAGAGATTTACCAGGATGTTGCCTGGTATAGAGGGCATTAGCTATGAGGAGCGGTTGAATAAACTCAGTTTGTTCTCACTGGAATGACGGAGGTTGAGGGGCGACCTGATAGAGGTCAACAAAATTATGAGGGGCATAGACAGAGTGGATAGTCAGAGGCTTTTTCCCAGGGTAGAGGGGTCAATTACTGGGGGCATAGGTTGAAGGTGTGAGGGGCAAGGTTTAGAGGAGATGTACGAGGCAAGTTTTTTTACACAGAGGGTAGTGGGTGCCTGGAACTCGCTGCCGGAGGAGGTGGTGGAAGCAGGGACGATAGTGACATTTAAGGGGCATCTTGACAAATATAGGGGCTAGTTTAGCACACTGGGCTAAATCGCTGGCTTTTAAAGCAGACCAAGTCAGGCCAGCAGCACGATTCAATTCCCGTACCAGCCTCCCCGAACAGGCGCCGGAATGTGGCGACTAAGGGCTTGTCGCAGTAACTTCATTTGAAGCCTACTTGTGACAATAAGCGATTTTCATTTCATTTCAAATACATGAATAGGATGGGAATAGAGGGATACGGACCGAGGAAGTGTAGAAAATTGTAGTTTAGACGGGCAGCATGGTCGGCACAGGCTTGGAGGGCCGAAGGCCCTGTTCCTCATAGGGGGTGAGGGCTCTGATATCTGGCACCCCACCACCCGTCTGGGTCCTTTCCCATCTGCTGTGGGCCGCCTTCTCCTGTGGGGACACAGAGGGGTCATCGTGATCCCCACGTGCTGTTCATCAGGGGGGGGGGGGGGGGGAGAAAAGGGGAGTGTGAAGAAGGTGGATGGGGTGAATGGGGAGAAGGGGCTTGGAGTACGAGGAGGTGGGGCAGCGTGGGCAGCACTGCTGGACATGGGTGGGCCGGGGGCATGGAACGATGCCGGGTGGGGGCAGTAACTGGCGCCCCCCCCCCCCCCCCCCCCCCCCAGGGTTTGGTGTCCGTTGCCAACCCACTTGTGCGGCCCAGTGGAGGTCATTGATCTTATGGCACTGGGTGCCGGTCCTCCTGGTCACATTCCCAGACCTGACAGCTGCTGCTACTTCCCTGCAGGCGGCATTGGCTGTCCAGTGGTTGACCCTCCGAGACCCTCGGGGGAATGGGGCATCTCGTCTGGCGTCCACTGCATCCAACAATTTGCCCAGGTCGGCATTCCTGAATTGTGAAGTTGGTCTTCTTGGAGGCATGGAGTTGATTTAAGTGCTGCTCTCTCTTGTTAGCAGGGAGCTGGTGTGCGAGGTCCCGGAGAATCAGCCGGCGGAACCATCATTTGTGGCATGAAGCCCATGGGGCCTCATTAAGTGGACCAATTAATGTTTCCTAGTGATGACGGCCTCACCGATCCAAGCGTCGGGAAGCTCGCGGCAGTTCCCACATGCTACCACACTTATTGGTTAAATTGTGCCCAGTAACTTTGCCAGCAGTATGGTGGAAAGCATGTTAATGCCCATCAACAAAGTTTCTGTTGCACGTCTCATAAGGCTATAGGTAGTGGAGTGGGAGCAGTTCCAAAGAAATTCTTGCCCATGGTCTCTGCTTCAGTCACAAACCATCATTCTGGGTAAAAAAGACTTTCTTGCTCTCACTCCTAATTTTTTTACATTTAGTTTTATATCTAGATTCTTTTGTTCTAGGTCGCTCAATCACTTAGATCTCTTTTAGGGCAGTACGATAGCATTGTGGATAGCACAACTGCTTCACAGCTCCAGGGTCCCAGGTTTGATTCCGGCTTGGGTCACTGTCTGTGCGGAGTCTGCACATCCTCCCCGTGTGTGCGTGGGTTTCCTCCGGGTGCTCCGGTTTCCTCCCACAGTCCAAAGATGTGCAGGTTAGGTGGATTGGTCATGATAAATTGCCCTTAGTGTCCAAAATTGCCCTTAGTGTTGGGTGGGGTTACTGGGTTATGGGGATAGGGTGGAGGTGTTGACCTTGGGTAGGGTGCTCTTTCCAAGAGCCGTTGCAGACTCGATGGGCCGAATGGCCTCCTTCTGCACTGTAAATTCTATGATGATAATCTATGATAATCTAATCTTTTCTTTCCCTCTGCTCTGTTGTATGCCTTCATAATTTCAAACCTCCACCAAATTACACCATAATCTCCTCTATTTCCTTGCACCAGGCAACATGCCTGTGAATGTGCTCTATATCCTCACAATTGTCTCATCTTTATCCCTATGGCAGGGAATGCAAAACTGTAAGCAGTACTCCATCTGAGATTTCAAACAAATTTACCATTGCCCTCAACTTCTTTGTTCTATAGCTCTTGAAAAACCCATGAGCTTGTTTTTAATGGTCTTGTCCAATTGAAGCGCTGTTTTAGCATCATTTGAACCTGAATCCCAAATCCCTCTGCTCTTCCACATCACCTAGCATCCCCCCATTCAAAGTATAATCACCCCACAATTTTCCTCCACCATATCTCGACAGTGAATTCCATCTGATGTCGGAAGACTAAAGTTTGAAAGTCTGGATGATTCCCTAAGGCCCCATCTGCCTGATTCCCATCCCAACTTAAAATCAGGACTTAAGTAAATGAACAGAAAAGTAGGAAGGAATATGCTGATAAATATCCAGACAATTAACTCTTAAACTGCCAGCAGCTAGTCAAGGGAATTTAGTGATTTCTGAGCCAGTTCACATACTGCAACAAACCACAAATAACTACTCTGATATTGAGACTTTGTTTAGTACTGTTAAACAATGCTTCACAATTAAATTAAATTATTAAAAATCACTTCTGTTTTCTTTTTGTCTCTTTCCCCCCAGGTCACAATTTGGTTGATTTCCCTGTCTAAAATCCAATACTCCTAATTCTCTGTTTTGGTTGGGAGAGTATTTTGATCCAGTTTCCATGGTTGCAGTAGGTCTGGAGCCATAATGTTGCATTTGATATATGATATGCTGCCTCTATGTATCATTATAACCTTCAGGACTATTCTTAACAAACTATTCATCCAACACTAATGTTAGCCTCATATGTCACCTCCTTCACAATCACAATTTAAATCAAATAAGCCACCTTTCAGCATTTAGGAAGTCTCCTTCCCTTCCATGTATAGTTTGTACTCTCTCTGATAGATGATGATCAAACTAAAACTAATCAAATTCACCTCAATGAGGAAATGTAAAGAGCAAGCAGACAAGTGTTTAAAACCTTAAGTTTCTTTTCTAGATTTCAGTATTTTACCATAGATGTTTTGGATTTTCTTATTAGCTTTAAATGCTGACCGCAATGGTGGGTTTGAAGGTGGGGTAGGTCATTTAATGGGGGAGGGCCTAACTGCCCAGCTGCCAACTGAGGCCCTTAAGTGAGCAATTAATGTCCACTTAAGGGCTTTATCCCACCGCTGTTAGCATTAACACAGCAATGGGTGGACTTGCCATGCAGGGACCACAGCAAGCAAACCCGTATGGCGAAGAATGTTTCACTCAAGTTCACTGCCAACTGTCAGCGTCCGAGCCAGTTCTAGGTGCAATTCTATCTCTAAGCTCATTGCTCTTTTCATAACAAAGCAGTTCATCAGTCTTGGTTTTTAATTCTGCATTCACCCAGCTGTACCGATTCATCAGCAATTTCTTTTCCTGTTCAAGATGATACTTCTGATGTTTGAAAATCAAGTTTCAACTGAAGATCTACCTTTTTTGAATTTGTTTCAAGAGTTTATCATCGAAACATTTCAAGGGCTCATTCAAGTGTTTCATTTACTGTGGCCAACACGCCAACGTTCTCACCAATTCTTGGCCTGAATCTTTGGATGGCAGGGTCTTGCTTCCCACCATCAAACCTTCAAGTGCCCTGTAGCCATTTCACGCTTGAATGGGCATTATATGGCTGCAGGCGGTACTTCTGTCTTCCACTCAGGAGGAAGTCCTGCCTTAGAGAGATGCTGGTCAATTAGATCAGCCGCCAGCTCTCCAGCAGTGCTGCAGTGGATAGGTCTAGGAGGACGTCAGAGCCAGTCCAAGCACCAGAGGCCCAAGTAGGTTCAAGGCGTCCCAGGGCAGGAAGGGTAGGGAAGGCCTGGGAGAGAGCGAAGGAAGTAATTAGGGTCTCAGGCGACTGGCCGGGGTCGGGAAGGGAGGTCCGGAAAACACCAGATCTTAAGTGGGTGTGAAGAGGAGGGGGAAACATCAGAAGGGGGCTTCTGATGGAGAGATCATTCCATCTCCCTCCCCACTCAAGATTTAACTTTGTTTTGGGCTTCCCTCAAGATCAAACCTCCCATCAGCCTATAAATTGTGGCTCCACTGGAAAGAGCCCTTATGAGCCTCAATTGGGGCAAGAGTGAGCTTCCCATCCAAGGTCTTTCCCGCCCTGCGCAAAATCGCTGTGTGGTCGGGGAGGGCAGTGAATCCGGAGGGAATCCTGCCCTTCAATTTCACTCTACCCCCGTTTGAAAGCCTGCTGGTGTAGAGTGGAAAATTCTGGCTATTGTTTTTCACCAGCAAACTTCACCTTTATCTGTGAGAGTTGTTTCTCTACACTGATCAGGTTTTCCTTCAATTGCTTGTTATCGACCCTATGCTTCCTGGGGTTGGCCTGTGTAATATTTAGGAGTTTGATAAGATCAGCATAATCAAGAGCCTGTCGCAGTATAGTCATCACCATTTTACTCTCTCTGTTAACCAAATCATTACCCAATAAAATGTCTAAAACCTTCTATAGATAAACTAGGAACAATTTCCACTGTACTTTACTAAGTGACCTCCTAATTTGACTTTACATAAAGGAACAGGTTCATGAGTATCTCCTATTAATAACATTCCCTTCATCAAACTATCTGGAACACAAATTGCATCATCAGCCACCATCAATGGCTGATCTGCTCCACTAGTATCTCTCAAAATATTAATTGGTTTCCTTATTTTGTAGGAGCAGTAAAGGAACACTTCTCCCTTTGAGATAATATTTATCCTGGCTCACTTTATCATAGAATTTGCAGTGTAGAAGGAGGCCATTCGGCCCATCGAGTCTGCACTGGCTCTTGGAGAGAGCACCCTACCCAAGGTCAACACCTCCATCCTATCCCCATAACCCAGTAACCCCACCCAACACTAAGGGCAATTTATCATGGCCAATCCTCCTAACCTGCACATCTTTGGCCTGTGGGAGGAAACCGGAGCACCCGGAGGAAACCCACGCACACACGGGGAGGATGTGCAGACTCCGCACAGACAGTGACCCAAGCCGGAATCGAACCTGGGCCCCTGGAGCTGTGAAGCAATTGTGCTATCCACAATGCTACCGTGCTGCCCTAAAGCAGTAGTCAGAAAGAATTCTGGGCCGTATCCCCCTTTCTAGTGTGTTCTGAGGGAACATATTTCACCGGTACCATTGCTACAGCTTTAGTATTAATTTATTTTACTGGTACAGCCTTTCCTGAATATTCCTTGAGCATTCCTAATGCTGCAAAGGTCTCCCATTTAATTCCCAGCAGACTGCACAAAAGTGTCCTACTTTGTTACAAATGAAACACTTAGCGCTTCGAACATCTACCCTCAGCACCATCCTTTCCAGTCTGAGTATAAGTTCTCAAAGCATTCCCAGCTTTCCTTTCTCTTTCCTGGTGACTTGCCTTCCTTTCATCCTCCCACGTTGTATCCTTCTCATGTTTGTAAGGGGTGACAGAAAAAGGGTTTGGATTTAAGGTTCAGCTCATAATCGTCAATCATCCCCGCTGCCTGCCTAGCTCTTTTAAACCTCAGGTCTTCACCATAGGTTCTAACTTCTGGATGATGTAAATTTTAAAATTCTAACAGAATTATGTCCCTAAGAGCTTCATAGATGGCATTTGCCTTTAATGCCCATATTCAATGGTCAAAATTACTTTTCTTTCCCTTCTCAAATTCAATATAGGTCTGCCTAGGCTGCGCCCACATGTTTTGAAACTTCTGCCTGTGTGCCTCAGGGACCAACTCATAAGCATGAGGAATAGCCTATCTTGTTGCATCATAATCCACAGAAACGTCTTCCAAAAGTGATGCAGAAATCTCGAGCTCTGACAACCAACCTATTTTGCAGGAAAAGTGTGTAGGTTTCTTTTGGTCACTTCATTTGTCCAGCTAATTTCTCAAACAAGTTGAAGAATGTCTCTATATCCCTTTGCTCAACTTTTGGAAGGGCTTGTACAAATTTAACATGAGCCAGTCACAGCGGGACCTGGCATGGTCATTGAGTGACGTGGCCCATGTAGGCGTCACTTCCGCCTAGCGGAGGTAGAGTACTGCAGGAGGCCGGAGACTACCGTGAAGGGACCGTTAATGATATGCTAACGCCCTCAACTGTACAATTTGCATGGCCACACTGGCGCGGAGACTATGACCCACAACTTTTCATAGATTATGGTATGGGGAGCACACGGCCCACTCTACAGGTGTGGTGCAGCAGAAATGGAAAAGTATTTTTTAAAGCAAAAAAATGTTTATTCTATGAACTCAAGTTAACCTTTTTAAAACATACAGTGAACATCTTAGCAGCTATTAATTCAAATACAACCCCCATAGAATACAACTCTAAGCAATGCTTAATAACTTCCCAAACAACATCCAGAAGACAAAAGAAACACCTTTTAACAGAAGCACATTAGGTTTACATTCACGACTGAGAACATTTATAATTCTGAATTCACCAAATGATCAAGAGATAGTCTTTTGATGGCAGAGAGATCAACAGTACACGTGCTCTGTCTGGCTTCAGCTCCAACACTGAAAACAAAACTAAAACACACCCTGCAGCAAACAGCCTAAAACGAAAGTAAAAAGCTGACAGACAGCCCAGCTCCACCCACACTCTGACATCACTGCAGCAATATGAACAGCCAAACATCTCTTAAAGAGACATTCTCATGACACAAAGTGCTTTATTTATGTACAAAATAATTAACACTATTGAGAACTTCTTTGCAATTCTGGTTATGTCCCTAGCCAATGTTAGAAGCAAATTTGTCTCAATTATTATAGCATAAATTATGTAAATATGGTTTTGTTACAGTAAATACATATTTGTTTGAGTGAAAATTCAAATAATTTCCTAATGTATCCATGATTTCTGTGTCCTATTCTCTTTAACAGTGAAAGTTAGTTCCCCAGCATTCCAAATTTCAGACTACATATTTACAGTCATTTCCATTATGCTGAAGAGCAAAGTTTCTTACCAAAATGTGACTTATTTATACTGTCAGGTGGAAAATGAGGGCTGGGTGAATATTGGGTACAAGGTCTTATTTTAGCTAACTGGCACAATCTAGGGGACACCTCTGCTTCACTTAGGAAATGGTCATAATTACGCACATAGAACATAGAACAATACAGCGCAGTACAGGCCCTTCGGCCCACGATGTTGCACCGAAACAAAAGCCATCTAATCTACACTATACCATTATCATCCATATGTTTATCCAATAAACTTTTAAATGCCCTCAATGTTGGCGAGTTCACTACTGTAGCAGGTAGGGCATTCCACGGCCTCACTACTCTTTGCGTAAAGAACCTACCTCTGACCTCAGTCCTATATCTATTACCCCTCAGTTTAAAGTTATGTCCCCTCGTGCCAGCCATTTCCATCCGCGGGAGAAGGCTCTCACTGTCCACCCTATCCAACCCCCTAATCATTTTGTATGCCTCTATTAAGTCTCCTCTTAACCTTCTTCTCTCCAACGAAAACAACCTCAAGTCCATCAGCCTTTCCTCATAAGATTTTCCCTCCATACCAGGCAACATCCTGGTAAATCTCCTCTGCACCCGCTCCAAAGCCTCCACGTCCTTCCTATAATGCGGTGACCAGAACTGTACGCAATACTCCAAATGCGGCCGTACCAGAGTTCTGTACAGCTGCAACATGACCTCCTGACTCCGGAACTCAATCCCTCTACCAATAAAGGCCAACACTCCATAGGCCTTCTTCACCACCCTATCAACCTGGGTGGCAACTTTCAGGGATCTATGTACATGGACACCTAGATCCCTCTGCTCATCCACACTTTCAAGAACTTTTCCATTAGTCAAATATTCCACATTCCTGTTATTCCTTCCAAAGTGAATCACCTCACACTTCTCTACATTAAACTCCATTTGCCACCTCTCAGCCCAGCTCTGCAGCTTATCTATATCCCTCTGTAACCTGCTACTTCCTTCCACACTATCGACAACACCACCGCCTTTAGTATCGTCTGCAAATTTACTCACCCACCCTTCTGCGCCTTCCTCTAGGTCATTGATAAAAATGACAAACAGCAACGGCCCCAGAACAGATCCTTGTGGTACTCCACTTGTGACTGAATTCCATTCTGAACATTTCCCATCAACCACCACCCTCTGTCTTCTTTCAGCTAGCCAATTTCTGATCCACATCTCTAAATCACCCTCAATCCCTAGCCTCCGTATTTTCTGCAATAGCCTACCGTGGGGAACCTTATCAAACGCTTTGCTGAAATCCATATACACCACATCAACTGCTCTACCCTCGTCTACCTGTTCAGTCACCTTCTCAAAGAACTCGATAAGGTTTGTGAGGCATGACCTACCCTTCACAAAGCCATGCTGACTATCCCTGATCATATTATTCCTATCTAGATGATTATAAATCTTGTCTCTTAGAATCCCCTCCAAGACTTTACCCACTACAGACGTGAGGCTCACCGGTCTATAGTTGCCGGGGTTGTCTCTGGTCCCCTTTTTGAACAAAGGGACCACATTTGCTATCCTCCAGTCCTCTGGCACTATTCCTGTAGCCAATGATGACATAAAAATCAAAGCCAATGGTCCAGCAATCTCTTCCCTGGCCTCCCAGAGAATCCTAGGATAAATCCCATCAGGTCCCAGGGACTTATCTATTTTCAGCCTGTCCAGAATTGCCAACACCTCTTCCCTACGTACCTCAATGCCATCTAATCTATTTACCTGGAGCTCAGCATTCTCCTCCACAACATTATCTTTTTCCTGAGTGAATACTGACGAAAAATATTCATTTAGTATCTCGCCTATCTCTTCAGACTCTACACACAACTTCCCATCCCTGTCCTTGACTGGTCCTACTCTTTCCCTAGTCATTCGCTTATTCCTGACATACCTATAGAAAGCTTTTGGGTTTTCCTTGATCCTTCCTGCCAAATACTTCTCATGTCCCCTCCTTGCTCGTCTTAGCTCTCTCTTTAGATCCTTCCTCGCTACCTTGTAACTATCCATCGCCCCAACTGAAACTTCACACCTCATCTTCACATAAGCCTCCTTCTTCCTCTTAACAAGAGATTCCACTTCTTTGGTAAACCACGGTTCCCTCGCTCGGCACCTTCCTTCCTGCCTGACCGGTACATACTTATCAAGAACACGCAGTAGCTGATCCTTGAACAAGCTCCACTTATCCAGTGTGTCCAACACTTGCAGCCTACTTCTCCACCTTATCCCCCCCAAGTCACGTCTAATGGCATCATAATTTCCCTTCCCCCAGCTATAACTCCTCCCTGCGGTGTATACTTATCCCTTTCCATCCTTAACGTAAACGTCACCGAATTGTGGTCACTGTCCCCAAAGTGCTCACCTACCTCCAAATCCAACACCTGGCCTGGTTCATTACCCAAAACCAAATCCAATGTGGCCTCGCCTCTTGTTGGCCTGTCAACAAACTGTGTCAGGAAACCCTCCTGCACACACTGTACAAAAAACGACCCATCTAATGTACTCGAACTATATCTTTTCCAGTCAATATTTGGAAAGTTAAAGTCTCCCATAATAACTACCCTGTTACTTTCGCTCTTATCCAGGGTCATCCTCGCCATCCTTTCCTCTACATCCCTAGAACTATTTGGAGGCCTATAGAAGACTCCCAACAGCGTGACCTCTCCTTTCATGTTTCTAACCTCAGCCCATGCTACCTCGGAAGATGAGTCCCCATCTAGCATCCTCTCCGCCACCGTAATACTGCTCTTGACTAGCAGCGCCACACCTCCCCCTCTTTTGCCTCCTTCTCTGAGCTTACTAAAACACCTAAACCATGGAACCTGCAACATCCATTCCTGTCCCTGCTCTATCCATGTCTCCGAAATGGCCACAACATCGAAGTCCCAGGTACCAACCCATGCTGCCAGTTCCCCTACCTTATTTCGTATACTCCTGGCATTGAAGTAGACACACTTCAAACCACCTACCTGAACACTGGCCCCCTCCTGCGACGTCAAATCTGAGCTCCTGACCTCTATACTCTCATTCTCCCGTACCCTAAAACTACAATCCAGGTTCCCATGCCCCTGCTGCATTAGTTTAAACCCCCCCAAAGAGCACTAACAAATCTCCCCCCCAGGATATTTGTGCCCCGCAGGTTCAGATGTAGACCATCCTGTCTGTAGAGGTCCCACCTTCCCCAGAAAGAGCCCCAGTTATCCAGAAATCTGAATCCCTCCCGCCTGCACCATCCCTGTAGCCACGTGTTTAATTGCTCTCTCTCCCTATTCCTCATCTCACTATCACGTGGCACGGGCAACAACCCAGAGATAACAACTCTGTTTGTTCTAGTTCTGAGCTTCCATCCTAGCTCCCTGAAAGCCTGCCTGACATCCTTATCCCCTTTCCTACCTATGTCGTTAGTGCCAATGTGGACCACGACTTGGGGCTGCTCCCCCTCCCCCTTAAGGACCCAGAAAACACGATCCGAGACATCACGTACCCTTGCACCTGGGAGGCAACATACCAAACGTGAGTCTCTCACGCTCCCACAAAATCTCCTATCTGTTCCCCTGACTATCAAGTCCCCAATTACTAATGCTCTGCTCCTCTCCCCCTTCCCTTCTGAGCAACAGGGACAGACTCCGTGCCAGAGGCCCGTACCCCATGGCTTACCCCTGGTAAGTCCCCCCCCCCACAAGTATCCAAAGCGGTATACTTGTTTCTCAGGGGAACGACCGCAGGGGATCCCTGCACTGACTGTTTTTTCCCAGTCCCTACCCAGTCCCTGTTTATTCCTCTACTTCTAGGACTGGTTTACGGAATATTGAGCTGAATTTTATGGCCTCGTAATGGCGGGTGGGGGTGCTGGAAAATGCGACGAACCATTCAAAAGACTTTGGCGGAAGTGGAAAAACCTGGCAGAGGAAAACTCCACCATGTCTATAGCGGGCAGCAGAACAGGGTTAATGAGACATGGCAAGGGCTGAAACTACAGTTGGTTTCTCAATTTACTTAGTAGATTGATAATTATTTAAGTAGAGATGTCCTTTGAAATTAAACATAGCTATATGTTAGGGTAAATTCTATGTAGTCTGTGCAGTGGGCTTCCCAGTTGCATACCTACTTATGTTCTTAAGCAGCACAGAGTATCCACACTTCTGTTTACTGCATTTGGAATACTGGAACATTTTCCAATTCCCACATCAGCAATAATGACAACAAGTGTAAATATATAACTTCGACCCCCTCTTCAAGCCATGAGTAGATATCAAAATTATGTAGTTTGATTCTAAAATTAGAAAACTTGTGCAAAAAGAACCTTGTACTATAATACAAAAGTTGTCTCATCTGAGAAAGTTGCACCTCTTAAATAGATGACTGAATACCGCCAAATACATTGCCTCAAAGTCACTTAAAGATAGAGGAACAATCGGGGTAGAATCTGGAGAAGACAACAGGAGCATTGTTTAATCAGCATGTGAGCCGTGTGAGCAAGCAATCTTAGCATTCTGTATGTGTGAAGCAGTGCATCAAGTCACAAGCAAAGATCTGGTTCCAACCAATCAATCACAATGTTGCAAAACAGACTTTCTTTTCCCAGAGCTGCAAATTTCAAGCTGTGTGGGTTAAAATCCATTAAACTTTATAAAAGGGCAAATTTAATCAAGGGATATCTTGAGAATTGAGTTTCTTTAGTTTTACCCAGACGAACGCCTGTATAATTTCAGCACTAGTTTGTGTTGAGAAATAAACAATCAACACAACATTATCTGTTGGTTACACCTTATAGGAAAATGCAAATGCAATTTGAAAGAGTTAACAGGTTGAAAGAATAGGAAAAAGGATGTATCTGGTATTTGCAATGTACTATTGGACATTTAAAGGGTGCAAAGGTCATTCAGAACTTAAGGGGCCGAAATAGCTGAAAGTAGTAATTCAAAATACAGCAGGGAGTAAGCAACACAGCTGTTGTTTTCCTCCGGGGGGGAGGAACGGGACACTGGATTTTTGTATGCAAAGTGCACAATATATATATAGTACTAATTTCCAGAAATTTCTTACATTTTGGTTGAACAACAATCATTGTTTTATGTATTTTTTAAAGACACCAGCATAAATCATAGGCAAATGGAGTTAGTCACACATTTCTTTATTTTGATACAGCCTTGCAATTATTCTGTAAAGCTTCCTTTAGTCCAGATGCTAGCAGACTCCTAACTGCTTGTGACCACAAAAAAAGGCTCAGCTAACTTAGCAAATCATGAAACATGCCAATCCTCTTAACTGAATTTAAAGATTGGTTTTCTGCTGTGCAGAGGGACCTGGGTGTCCTAGTGCATGAGTCGCAAAAAGTTGGTTTACCGGTGCATAGGTGATTAAGAAGGCGAATGGAGTTTTGTCCTTCATTGGTAGAGGGATGGAACTTAAGACGAGGGAAGTGTAAGACTGCAACTGTATAAGGTGTTAGTGAGGCCACACCTGGAGTATTGTGTTCAGTTTTGGTCTCCTTACCTGAGAAAGGACGTACTGGCGCTGGAGGGCGTGCAGAGGAGATTCACTAGTTTAATCCCAGAGTTGAGGTTGGATTACGAGGAGAGGTTGAGTAGACTGGGATGTACTTGGAATTTAGAAGGATGCGGGGGGATCTTATAGAAACATATAAAATTATGACGGGAATTGATAGGATAGATGCGGGCAGGTTGTTTCCACTGGCGGGTGAAAGCAGAACTAGGGGGCATAGCCTCAAAATAAGGGAAAGTAGATTTAGGACTGAGTTTAGGAGGAACTTCTTCAGCCAAAGGGTTGTGAATATATGGAATTCCCTGCCCAGTGAAGCAGTTGAGGCTCCTTCATTAAATATTTTCAAGATAAAGATAAATAGTTTTTTGAAGATTAAAGGAATAAAGGGTTATGGTGTTCGGGCGGGAAAGTGGAGCTGAGTACACAAAAGATCAGCCATGATCTCATTGAATGGCGGAGCAGGCTCGAAGGGCCAGATGGCCTACTCCTGCTTATAGTTCTTATGTTGTTATGCAGATGTAATAAAATTGGAGGGGGGGGGAAATCATGGGCTGCATTCTCCGGTCCTCCAGCCACATGTTTCTTGGTGGGGCACCATTTGCTGGCGACTGGATTCTCCACTCCCACCACCTGTCAATGCAATTTCCCATTGAAACCACCCCACGCTGTCAGGAAATCAGCGGGCGGGGGTGCGCTGTTAGCGTGAACAGGGAATTCCAATGGCTGGTAAATTCCGACCCATAAATAATTTCTTTGCAAATTATTGTCTCCTACCTTCTTTCCTTTTTGCTTTAAGGCCATGCTTTGGGATTTTTGATCATTTATTTTTTTCACCAGAAGAATTTTGGGATTTATGCTTTTATGGGATTCATGGCAGACCTCTACCTCACAGAGGCGGAGTACCAACTGTCAGGCACTTCTGCCTATCTCCCCGTAGATCATGACCCAACCACTGAACAACAAGCCACCATCTCCAGGACCATCACTGATCTCATCTCTTCTGGAGATTTTCACTCCACAGCCTCCGACTTCATAATCCCGCAATACCGTACAGATCACTTCTGCCTCCTCCCAAAATTCACAAACCCAACTGCCCTGGTAAAACCATTGTTTCAGCCTGTTCCTGTCCCTATCTTGGCTCCATTCTCTCTCCCCTTAAGCAGATTCTTCTGACGCCCTTCGTCATTTCAACAATTTCCAGTTTCCTAGCCCTAACTGCCTCCTCTCCACTATGGATGTCCAATCAATCTACACCTACATCCCCCATCAGGAAGGGGCGAGGACTCTGCTTCTTTCTTGGACAAAGGCTTCCGCCATCATCATCCCCCTCTGCCTGGCTGAACTTCTTCTCTCATTGAAAAATTAATCCTTTATTTTGTCTCACCTCCACCAAATAAAAGGTGTGGCAATGGGTACTCTTATGGGCACTAGTTAAGCCTGTATTTTTGTGGGGTATGTGGAACATTCCTTGTTCCAGTCCTAATCAGGACCACTTCCACAACTCTTTTTTCCGGTACATCAATAAATACATCGGTGCTGCTTCCCGCTTTTGTCTGGAACTGGAAACATTAATAAATTTTGCTCCAATTTCCAGCTTCCTCTCACCTACACCTGGCCCATTTATGACACTTCCCATCCCTTCCTTGACTTCTCTGTCTCTATTTCTGGGGATAGGCTATCTACTAAAATTCATTACAGACCCATTGACTCCTATAGCAACCTGAACTACATCCCCCACACACTTCTTCCTGCAGGGACTCCATTCCATTCTCTCAGTTTCTCCGCTGACCTTGGGGCCCCCGAAAGACATGGGGAACACCCCCCTTCCCCCGAAGATATAGGGGGGGGGGGCAATAGTGCACTATTATGGGCCAGGGTTTAGAGAACACCAAAGTATATCATGGAGTTCACCTGACCCACTTTGAATAGATTTTGGTTATGGGGAGCACAAGGGCCCACTTTACAGGTGTGATGCAACAGAGAACTAAAAGTAGTTTTAAACAAAAACAATGTTTATTCTATGAATCCAGTTAACATTTTGTAAACACACAATCAACTACCAACCCTGATAACCCCCCAAAAGATACAGTACTCTATAGATAACCCTTAATAACTTTCCAAAGAACATCCATAAGTCAAAAAAAACTTTTTAACAAAGCCATTTGCATTCCTTACACAAACAGGTATTACTTTGAAATCATCAAGTGATCTGGAGACATTCTTTAGATTGCAGAGAGGGAAATCAATACACATCTGCTTGCTTTGAATAAACCTCTCCAATTGAAAATGAAACTAAGACGCACTGCAGCTGCCAGCTCAAAACGAAAGCAAAAGACAGAATCACATTCCAGCTCCACCCACACAATGATATCACTGCAGCCATTTGATAAACACCCATTTCTTAAAGGTACACTCCCATGACAGCGCCACTGAGAAACACACTGCAGGGGAACCAGAGAATCCAGCCCATGATGTCCACAGACACACTTGACAGTCGTTGCGGGTGTGTCCGACAGAGATTGGAGAAGGGGTTTCTGATGGTTGTCAGGATACGGTTTGATGTTGGTCAGGTAGGCAGGGTGGAAAAGCAGACAAACCAAGAGACATAAGTGTTACTGGGTAGCTTGTTGGGCATGGAAGAAACATTCCTGCTCCTCCGGCTCACAGACGGCACCTTCCCTATGGATTCACCTCTCTTGCCTCCTTTAAGTTGCTATGTTTCTCCAGGAAACCCAGCTGCCTGTGGCTAAAAATAGAGCGATTGTTAAACTGAAAGTAACAGCATTATTATAATATTTAAATAACCAACATACTTTGCATGAGTGAATTGGTTGCTCGTGCCTCAACCCCATCCTCACTGAAAGCAAAAGTGGACGAGTTTGAAGTGGTTCAGAATCCGGTCTTAAATTTCTTGCAATTTAACTTTTGAACTGATTGCAATATTCCTGCTCTGGGAGTTAATATTCAGCCCAGCCTTTCTAGAGGTTATCCAGTCTTTTGCCATTCTGAGTCCTGATGCTCTCTCTACATCATCAAGTGGTTTTGGGGGAAAGAAAACAATAGACTCCAGCAGCTCATTTCATTCTTTTACAAAGTGACGGCTTGAACAATCTTATAAATGAGATTTGTTTTTGCTCTGTTATTCCCATGGATGCCATTCCATAATGTTTATGATATTCACTTCTCTTTGTTCACATCATCCTCATTCTGCCTCTCAAACACATTCACTCGACCTATATTCAGATATTCAAGAAGCATCTTTATAGATTGATGAACCCATAACATGGCTTAAAGTAGGATTTCTTTTAAAAATCCCACTACACCATGAAATAGGAAACCGAAGTGCATGCCATACATTGGTCTGTACGGAGATAATGGCTGAACAATGAGATTGAATGGAGTGTTTTGAAGAGATCTAAATTGGCCAAATAAGCCAGTAAAACCACATTGCAGACGTCCTGCCAGACTTAATGGCAAGATCCCATTTTATTTTATGCCGTTCCCACCTGGCAGCTGGGAAGGAAAACCAGCAGCACAAGGTCAAAACTGGGCTCTCTTGGGGACGGTTCTCAGTACTTGAGAGGGAGGAAGATCATGGGGAGATGCTTGTAACTGTGGGGCTAGAGACAATTAGAGATGTGGGGAGAGAGAGAGACCATTGGGACTTGGGGAGAGAAGGATCATCAAGACAGTGTGGAGGAGAGAGAGATTAGGGGCACAATCTAGTGGCCCCATTAGCCGTGGGTGCAAATCCAGTAATGGCCTCTAAATCTCACGAGAGGACAAAAATGGGATTTGTGCCGTCGAGATTTCAGATTGCGATATTCCCAGCCGTCTCCTCCGATGATGTGATCAGGTTCACACCTAAGAAGGGCGCTACATGATTTGCATGAATTTGAATCAACTATAATAGACTTAGCAGCTTAACAGCACATCTTCAGCCCTCAGCGAATCTTCCCACCCATCGATTATGAAACTCAAGGATGCCCATAAGAGTCCAAGCTCAACGCTGACCCAAAATAGCTCAAACTCATGACTATGGGGTTTGGGCAGGTAGCTGGGCTACCACAAACGCAGGGGGCGCTGGGCTAGGCCCATGTTACTCTTCGCACACCATGAGATCAGGGAGTTCTCTTCTTAAACCGGAAGGGACTCCACTCCCTCAATGTCCAGCTGGTACGCAGCCACCAGATGCTTGTCATGTTTGTGTGCGTTATATAAATGCAAGTTGTTGTTGAATACTCTTATGGTTGCTTCAGGTTAAGGAAAACAAAAATGCAGCTGGTTGCTATTTTGGATTTTATCCAGTCATAACCAGTATTCAAGAGGATGTGAGACAGCAGTAATAGGAAGCCATTGACAAACTTTGACAGGAGTAGGAAAGGTGTTATAGTTGCTGCAGTCAAAAGGACGCTAATGTGCTGTTGGCCTGTTTTCTGTGGTATCCAATAGACCCAGATTTTGGAAGAATAATTTATGAAATCTAGTTACAGATTGAATGGTTTCAAAGTTATTAAGGTCAGAACAAATGCTAGATACACCAATTAAAACCATTTTCAATTTGGTAACACGGTGACATGGAATATTTCCAACCTGGAAAATAAGCTACATTATTTAGAATTCTGTTTATGAAACACATTTACCAATGTAATAGTACTTCTAACACATCAGTGAAACATGTCCACCATTTCAGAACTCATTTCTCATCAACAACATGTTTTCCTATTATCCTGGCACACATTGTGCATCAAATTGCAAGGAACTATTTCACCCATTTTTAATGATTGTGGAGTAAAAATACCTGAATCTCTATTATCTGAGTGCAATCCCTCGACTGGGCATTAGGTAAACTCCAAAGTAACTCGAAATAAATATCCAGCTGCTGTAGCCAAAGATATTGGCCGGGATTCTCCAAAATACCGGCTAAGTGTAGACGCCGGTGTAAACATCGGAGTGTTTCACGCCGCACCAACGGGCCTCTTGGCCCAGCGATTCAATGGCCCACAGGTAGCCAGCACAGCACTCCGATGCTGATATGCGGCCCAGCAATGTATGCGCGGGTCCGGGCATTCGCGCGGCTGCCGCTTCCGCGCAAGCTCGTGGTGGCCGTTTCTGCGCTGGCGCCGTGCAACATGGCGTAGCGACACAACGGCCCGGTGTGGAAGAAGGTAGGCCCCCCCCGGATCACGTGCACCCGCCGATCGGTAGCCCCCGATCACGGGCCTGGCCGTCGTGGAGGCCACCCCTGGAGTCTGATCCCCCCACCAGGACGGCCAACGCGGCCACGGATCCGAGTTCCCGCCAGGTGGAACTAGGTTGGAACCACTCCGGCGGACCTCGACAGGAACTTGGCCGGTCGATCGCGGAGAATCGGCGCGAGGGCCGTCTTCAATGGCCCCCGACCGGCACCGCGTCGATCGCACGCGCGCGACTGCCGCCGATTCGCCGGTCGCGGGCTTGGAGAATCCGGTCATTGTTCTTCAACATCAGGGGCGAAATTCTCCATTATCGGCGGAAAGTCCGCCGATCGGCGCAAAAAAACGGCGCAAATCCCACTTGCGTCACGTCATAAAAATGGGACGATAGTCTCCGGCCCGAAATGGGCTAGCAGCGATGTAACGGGATCCGCGCTTGCGCAGTGGTTCACGCCGTGCAGCGTCATACGCGCTGCACGGCGTGACGGCTCATAAGGCCGCGCAGCTCCCCCCCACCCGACCGGAACAGCCGACCGCAACACCCGACTTGATGGCTGGCCGTCGCTCAGCCCCGAGGTTCGAGTCACGCGATGTGGAGGTGCTCCTGGAAGCGGTGGAGCAGAGGAGGGACGCCCTGTATCCCGGGCACGGCCGCAGAGTTGCCACAGCCGGCGTCTGTGGAGGGAGGTGGCAGAGGCCGTCACCGCTGTGGCCCTAACACCACGGACAGGCACCCAGTGCCACAAGAAGGTGAACGACCTCGTCAGAGCAGGCAGGGTGAGCCTCCCCCATATCCCCCCTCCCCCAAATCCCCCCCTCCCCCATATCCCCCATATCCCCCCTCCCCCATATCCCCCCTCCCCCATATCCCCCATATCCCCCCCTCCCCCATATCCCCCATATCCCCCCTCCCCATATCCCCCCCTCCCCCAAATCCCCCCTCCCCCATATACTCCATATCCCCCCTCCCCCATATCCCCCCTCCCCCATATCCCCCCCTCCCCCATATCCCCCATATCCCCCCTCCCCCATATTCCCCCCTCCCCATATCCCCCCTCCCCCATATTCCCCCCTCCCCCATATCCCCCCTCCCCCATATTCCCCATATCCCCCCTCCCCCATATCCCCACTCCCCCATATCCCCCATATCCCCCCTCCCCCATATCCCCCCTCCCCCATATCCCCCATATCCCCCCCTCCCCATAATCCCCCCTCCCCCATATCCCCCCTCCCCCATATCCCCCATAATCCCCCCTCCCCCATATCCCCCCTCCCCCATATCCCCCTCCCCCATATCCCCCCTCCCCCATATCCCCCCTCCCCCATATCCCCCCCTCCCCCATATCCCCAAGTGAATCCAGCCCTAACCTTAACCTCTGCAATGCACGCGCAACCGATGGCGTGCATTCATATACCTGCCTAACACTGTTGCCTTTTACCCCTGCCACCACCCCCCCCCCCCCCAGGAGAAGCGCGCACACAACAATAGGGAGCATGTGAGGACTGGAGGAGGGCCCGCTGATGAGAGGCCACTGACCGTACACGAGGAAAGGGCCCTGGAACTGGCTGGCGGACCTGAGGACCGGGAGGTTGCTGATGCAGAGGTCGGGGCCCCACGAGCAAGTGAGCCACCAACAGCCCGTCCCCATATCCCCCCTCCCCTATATCATCCTCCCCCGTATCACCTGATTACTGCCTGATGTCTAACCATGCATGCTTCATTGTGTATCGCAGGACCAAACGTCCAGGCACCCATCCCCGCAGATGCACACCGCCCGCAGGATGCCCCTCGGAGACCACAGGAGACGGAGAGACCCGCACCCTCCAGCATGCGACGCCCGCAGGATGCCCCTCGGAGACCACGGGAGACGGAGAGACCCGCACCCTCCAGCATGCGACGCCCGCAGGATGCCCCTCGGAGACCACGGGAGACGGAGAGACCCGAACCCTCCAGCATGCGACGCCCGCAGGATGCCCCTCGGAGACCACGGGAGACGGAGAGACCCGCAACCTCCAGCATGCGACGCCCGCAGGATGCCACTCGGAGACCACGGGAGACGGAGAGACCCGAACCCTCCAGCATGCGACGCCCGCAGGATGCCCCTCGGAGACCACGGGAGACGGAGAGACCCGAACCCTCCAGCATGCGACGCCCGCAGGATGCCCCTCGGAGACCACGGGAGACGGAGAGACCCGGACCCTCCAGCATGCGACGCCCGCAGGATGCCCCTCGCACACCACGGGAGACGGAGAGACCTGGAGCAACAGGGAGACGACACCCCCGTCACGTGCGGGAGCGACCACCCAGCGATGAAGGGGCAGCCACAGGCCCCCGTCACATCCGAGCCAGGACACCACTACCCAGGACACCACTATCCAGGACACCCCTACCCGGGACACCACTACCCGGGACACCCCTACCCGGGACACCACTACCCGGGACAGCACTACCCGGGACAGCACTACCCGGGACAGCACTACCCGGGACAGCACTACCCGGGACAGCACTACCCTGGAAGACGAAATACCGGACAGTGACTCAGAGTGGATAGGTGGAGACGAACCCCCACCCCAAAGTGCCATGGACTCAGAGTGGGACGAAGAGCACGACACAACGCCACTGCTGTCACCAACACCCTCCACCATCGCAGAAACACTCACCACGGTTGGGCACTTTAGTGATGAGGCGTCTGGTACACTCACTGGTGCGCACAACACAGCCGTCCCGGTACAGCAGGTGGAGGTAGGAGCAGCAGAGGGACCGGGCGGTCGGAGGGCAGCCCAGGCCAAGCGAACATCTGCCGCCCAGATGGATCCCGGGTTCCTGCAGTTACCACACCCACACATAGATCCGATGCAACCACCGACACGGAGACGAGCGAATAGGGTGACGGGTGGCTTGCGGCGGCTGCGGTCGCAGGTGGAGGAGTCCACCCGCGTCCAGGAGCTGGGAGTGGTCCCGGTCATGCGTGCCACCCAGGCTGACACCGCACGGGTGGCGTCCGCGGTGGAGGCAATGGGTGCGACGGTGTCAGACATGGGGAACGGTTTGCGAGGCCTGGGGCCTTCCATGCAGGCGGCGTCTGTGGCCCAGGAAATGGCTGCCCTCTCACAGGAGGCCATGAGCCAGTGCCAGCGCCAGATGGCAGAGGCGCTCAACGCCATAGCCCAGTCTCAGCAGGCCATGGCCCAGTCTCAGCAGGCCATAGCCCAGTCTCTGCAGGCCATGGCCCAGTCTCTGCAGGCCATGGCCCAGTCTCAGCAGGCCATCGCTGAGGGCATCGGCGCCAGTGGCCATGTGCGAGCTGGCGTCGCACTGTCGCAGACAGGGTTCGACAACCCCCTGGGCTCCATGGCTGCAAACCTGCAGACCCCTGTCGATACCAGCACGGGCCTCCAGGACTGGCAGCGCCAGATGTCGGGGGCGCGTCGGATGGCCAGTCCGTTCGCATCCCCCACCCATGTAGAGGCCTGGGGGCCATCGGGCACCCCGAGGGAGGAGGAGGTGGTGTGGTCCGTCCCGGCTCCCTCTGTAGGGGAGGTCCCGGTACACCGCGACACCTCGGACTCCCCCCCTTCCGTCCCAGGTGCATCGGGTGGGCAACGGGCAGGACAGGCTGGCAGCTCGCCATCCCAGTCGCCCGGGCCGCAGCCTGGCCCATCTAGGCCAGGACGCCCCAGGAAACGGCCGCCAAAGGGATCCAGTGTCAGAGGGCAGGAATCACAGGAGTCCACCTCCAGTTCTGCTGTACCGTCTGGGGAACCACGTAGACGTAGTCAAAGGGCCCGTAAGGCCAAACAATTAGACACTGAGTAAGTTGGCACGGGTGCAGGGCACAGATGAGTTTTAGGGGCTAGGGCACGTGCATGAACTCCTTTGGTTATTAAAGTCAATGTTACACCTACCGAAGCTGCCTTTGTGCTCTGTCCAAAGTGTGCGGGGGTGTCATGTACGTTGAGCGCAAGTGTGTGTGTGAGGGGTGGTCTTACCTCAGCCCCAGGTGAGTCTGCCCCCTTCCCCCTGGGCCGCCATCAACATCCCCCGGGCAGAGGACGGGACCGTGCGCTGCAGTGTCACAGCCGCATGCAGGGATGGTCCGGGTGGATGGTGGTACTGTGGCCATGGGTCAGACATAGTCCAACGATGTAGAGCCAGGAGCTCATCGGAGGCGGGTTGTCATCATTCTCCATGGCCTGCGATAGACACGCGTCCACCCGCAACTGGGTGAGCCCGGCCCGTTGTGCCGCCGGTGGATCGGCAATTGGGGGTGGGGGGGGTGGTGTGCATGCGGGTGGGGTGTGTGGGGTTGGGGAGGGGGGTGAGGGTGCTGGGTGGGTGGATGGGTGGGGGGTGTGGGTGGTCGGCTGTTGTCATGGTGTGCGGTCTGTGGCCATACTACCCGATTCCCACGCCCATCTAGTCAGTGAAGCGGGCGTCTATCAGTCTGTCCCGTGCCCGCTGGGCCAGCCGGTAACGGTGGACAGCCACCCGCCTGTGTCTACCCCGTCTGCCCTGACCATTGCCCCCATCCCCCTCATCTGGGGAGGACTGGGCCTCTTCCTGCTGCTCCTCCACTCCGCCCTCCTCTGCCTGCGGCACATCGCCCCTCTGCTGGGCTATGTTGTGCAGGACGCAGCACACCACAATGATGCGGCCGACCCTATCTGACCGATACTGGAGGGCGCCCCCAGAGAGGTCCAGGCACCTGAAACGCATCTTCAGCACGCCAAAGCACCTCTCGATCACTCCCCTTGTCGCTACATGGGCATCATTGTAGCGGTTCTCCGCCTCATTGCGTGGCCTCCGTATAGGCGTCATCAGCCACGATCGCAATGGGTAGCCCCTGTCGCCCAGCAACCAGCCCCTCAGCCGGGGATGGCGTCCCTCGTACATGCCGGGGATGGATGACCACGACAACACGAATGAGTCGTGTACACTGCCTGGGTGACGGGCGCAGACGTGCAGGATCATCATGCGGTGGTCGCAGACCACCTGTACGTTCATTGAATAGGTCCCCTTCCTATTAGTGAACACGGCCCTGTTCTCTGCAGGTGGCCGCACGGCGACGTGCATCCCATCGATCGCGCCCTGGACCATGGGGAACCCGGCAACGGCAGAGAAGCCCACGGCCCGGGCATCGTGGCTGGCCCGGTCCACGGGGAAGCGGATGTAGCGGTGCGCCATGGCATAAAGGGCATCGGTCACTGCCCGGATGCACCGATGCACTGATGTCTGCGATATGCCGGACAGGTCCCCACTCGGTGCCTGGAATGACCCCGTTGCATAAAGGTTCAGGGCCACCGTAACCTTGACGGACACGGGGAGAGGGTGTCCCCCGCCAGTGCCACGCGGTGACAGGTGTGCCAGCAGGTGGCAGATGTGTGCCACGGTTTCCCGGCTCATCCGGAGTCTCCTCCTGCATTCCCGGTCCGTGAGGTCCTGGTATGACTGCCGGGGCCGGTACACACGGGGCGCCCTCGGGTGCCTCCGTTGCCCTGGGGCCGCGACGTCCTCCTCCCCCTCCTCGTCCTGTCGGTCAGGTGTCCCTCCAGCCTGGGTGGCTGCCGCCTGCCCCTCTGCGGCAGCCTGCGCCGCCTCTCTGGCACGCTCCTCCTCCTCCTCCTCATCCAGGGCAACATAGACATGAGCGGCTGCCACCACGGCGGCCAACATCGCTGGATGGTCTGAAAACATGACGGCCTGGTGGGGGGGAGGGGAACGACGACATGTCATCATTGCCCATATCCCCCTCCTCCCCCCAGCCAGGTGGCAAGGACCGCATGGGTCCAACTGTTGGAGGCTGGCACCTGGCCAGGTGGACCAACTCATTTGCCCTCCCATCACCCACCCCGGCACGGACCCCCTCCCCAACCTCCACCCCGGCACGGACCCCCCCCCCCAACCTCCACCCCGGCACGGACCCCCTCCCCAACCTCCACCCCGGCACGGACCCCCTCCCCAACCTCCACCCCGGCACGGACCCCCCCCCCCAACCTCCACCCCGGCACGGACCCCCCCCCCAACCTCCACCCCGGCACGGACCCCCTCCCCAACCCCCAACCTCCACCCCGGCACGGACCCCAACCCCCAACCTCCACCCCGGCACGGACCCCCCCCCCCCCAAACCTCCACCCCGGCACGGACCCCCCCCCCAACCTCCACCCCGGCACGGACCCCCCCCCAACCTCCACCCCGGCACGGACCCCCCCCCAACCTCCACCCCGGCACGGACCCCCCCCCCAACCTCCACCCCGGCACGGACCCCCTCCCCAACCTCCACCCCAGCACGGACCCCCCCCCAACCCCCAACCTCCACCCCGGAACGGACCCCCCCCCCCAACCTCCACCCCGGCACGGACCCCCTCCCCAACTCCCAACCTCCACCCCGGCACGGACCCCCCAACCCCCAACCTCCACCCCGGCACGGACCCCACCCCCCCAACCTCCACCCCGGCACGGACCCCCCAACCTCCACCCCGGATCGGACCCCCCCCCAACCTCCACCCCGGCACGGACCCCCCCCCAACCTCCACCCCGGCATGGACCCCCTCCCCAACCCCCAACCCAGCATGGACCCCCCCACAACCTCCACCCCGGCACGGACCCCCTCCCCAACCCCCAACCTCCACCCCAGCACGGACCCACCCCCCAACCTCCACCCCGGCACGGACCCCCTCCCCAACCTCCACCCCGGCACGGATCCCCTCCCCAACCTCCACCCCAGCACGGACCTCCCCCCCCCAACCTCCACCCCGGCACGGACCCCCCCCCCAACCTCCACCCCGGCACGGACCCCCTCCCCAACCCCCAACCTCCACCCCAGCACGGACCCCCCCCCAACCTCCACCCCGGCACGGACCCCCTCCCCAACCCCCAACCTCCACCCCAGCACGGACCCCCCCCCCAACCTCCACCCCGGCACGGACCCCCTCCCCAACCCCCAACCTCCACCCCAGCACGGACCCCCCCCCCCAACCTCCACCCCGGCACGGACCCCCCCCCAACCTCCACCCCGGCACGGACCCCCTCCCCAACCTCCACCCCGGCACGGACCCCCTCCCCAACCTCCACCCCAGCACGGACCCCCCCCCAACCTCCTCCCCGGCACCGACCCCCTCCCCAACCTCCACCCCAGCACGGACCCCACCCCCCCAACCTCCACCCCGACACGGACCCCCTCCCCAACCTCCACCCCGGCACGGACCCCCTCCCCAACCCCCAACCTCCACCCCAGCACGGACCCCCCCCCCAACCTCCACCCCGGCACGGACCCCCTCCACAACCCCCAACCTCCACCCCGGCACGGACCCCCTCCCGGCACTCCCCCGGAGCCCAGCCTACTCTAACCACCCCCCCCCCCCCCGCCGCACACACACACAAGCCGAGACACACCTCTCCTCACGCAATCAGTCTGCGGCCACGCCATTTCCTGCCCAGAGCCAACCCCCCAGGCCGTCACTCACCTCCTCGCTGGTCGGCGTGAGCCTGGAGCACCGGGTCACGCCGATGAAAAGGAGGTTTGATTGACGTCGACGTGAACGGTCATCACGTCGACGGGACTTCGGCCCATCCGGAAGGGAGAATATCGGCAGGCCGAAAATCGGCTGCCTTGCGCAGACCCGTGACATTCTCCGCGGCAGCGGCGCCATTAACGCCCCGCCGACTTTTCTCCCTTAGGAGACTTCGGCGGGGGCGGGGCCGGGATTCACGGCGGCCAACGGCCATTCTCCGACCCGGCGGGGGGTCGGAGAATGACGCCCATAAAACGTGCATTTCACCACATTGCATGCTGGACAAGACTTGGTCCATACCATGATCCTCTTTTGCCAAGGCCTCCACCCACTGAAGTACAAGATTATGAAAGGCACAACAGACTTCAACAAAAAGAGAGGGCGGGATTCTCCGATCACCGAAATTGCATTCGCCAATCGGCCGGAGAATCTACGTTTACACCTGAATTGGGGGCTGTGTCATTTTTGCGATGCTCAAAAGCGGAGTACGCCGCACGCCGTATGGACGGCGTCAGGACATCACCTGAGGCCCTACCCCGATGCTCCGACCCCGATAGGCCACATCCCCGATGGTGTCACTCGCATGCGCTCACACCGTACGGGGACCTCGCGTGGCAGCCACAGACTGAGCCATTCCGCTGGCAGGGGGGGCTTCAGCCGGGACGGGTGGGGGGTGGTCGGGGGGGGGGGCGGCGAGGCTGGTTACAGGAGGGCAATTTTTGGCAGGCCGGGCCCATGCGCGGCCGTCGCTATGGTGCACAGCGCAGCTGTCTCAGGCCGCCGCTGTGCGCATGTGTGGCCATAGACTCGGCCATTCTGCAGCCGTATCCGCAGGTAAAGCCGGTGGCTTTACGCTGTGCGGTTGCTAGCCCCCACCGGGTGGAGGATCAGTACGGGGCGGCACTGATTTTCTGGTCGTAAGACCAGATGGATCCTGCGGACATGGCCGCAGGATCGGAGAATCCAGCCCAGAGACTTGAGCCGGTGCGTACTTCAATGCGCCAATTTTAGGCATCGGAATCTCATTTTGAACATGTTTTCCAAATTTTCTCACATACCCACCTCAAAATCTGCCTCTGCTGGCCTGGAAAAATTCTGGCTACTTTTAGGATTTTACAGCAAAATACTTTCAAACGTTGAGGAGAGATATTTGTAAAATAGTAAAAAAACATTGAACTGATTTTGTATTTTCATCTCTGTACACTGCATGGAAGCACAGACTGAAAATTGGCCTTGGTTGAAAAGAATTTTCATAATTTAAGAAATGAAATTGTTGGCAGATGTGTTTTCCCCATTATCATGGAAACTGCTAATTAAAAAATAGAAAGTGTAGAACAACCAACGTGACAGCTGGCATGGGAATTTCAATTGCGTTCTGAACATGTTTCTCGATTAATAAATTAAAAGAATGGCTGAGTTGATAGAATCACTCCTGTGTCCATCTGAATGATCAGATGAGATTAAGAATGGTGGCCAGTCGGAAAGGCTGCTAAAATTCTGGTGAAAAAAAACAGTCTGCTCATAATTTGAAAGTCATAAAGAAAGTTTGCATCTAATAAAGGAGTTTTTTAAGACTGCTCTTTCCTGTTTTTTCTACAGGAGCCACCTGGGAAAGACATTGTTACCTCTACAATACCTTTTCAACTCTGCTGAAGACAACTTAGGTTTGGTTTTACATAGGCCAATTCTTGTTCTCATGGAGTCATAGAGGTTTACAGCATGAAAACAGGCTCTTCAGCCTAACTTGTCCATGCCGCCCAGTTTTTACCACTAAGCTAGTCCCAATTACCGGCATTTGGCCCATATCCCTCTATGCCCATCTTTCCCATATAACTGATAACTGGTTCTAGGTCATAGTCCAGATACTAGATGACTAGTATCTGGTCTGGTTTAGGGGATGGTTTAGCACAGTGGGCTAAGACAGCTGGCTTGTAATGCAGGCTTGTAATGCAGAACAAGAGCAGCAGCACGGGTTCAATTCCCGTTCCAGCCTCCCCGAACAGGTGCCGGAATGTGGCGACTAGGGGCTTTTCACAGTAACTTCATTGAAGCCTACTTGTGACAATAAGTGATTATTAAAAAATGTTTTAAAAAAGACGAGTTCAGTAATATTACTATCATGTTACCGAACCCTGTTTAGAATTTTGTTAGATATTTCATAAAGAGGAAATCTGTTGTGAATGAGGGGGAAAAAACAGACCGTTACCTCATTAACCTCCTAGTAACATACAGCACGCATGAGTTATCTTGCAGTGTCTTGTAAAGATAGGCACCCTTGATATGTGAGCGCTGGCAATTTATTTGGCCATAGTGAGTTTTACAATTGAGAATAACCTTATCGTCATCTGATGTAAACCAGGAAAAATAAGATTTTTAAAACATCATTTAGCTATTAATAACCTCAATTCAGAGCAGAATTAGACAGAGTTTTGTTACACAAGTGAGCCAAGTGCGCCTGGGGCAGGCAGGTAAGCGAAGCTGAGACCACAACCAGATCAGCCATGATCGTACTGAATGGCAGAGCAGGCTCGGCTCCAGTGTTGCTTCACTGAATGGCACATCTCCTTCTTTCTTGTTAACTAAACATCTCCCAGAAGTGGGCGAGGCAGACAAGGAGGTGCACCTGGGAAGGGAGTGAGCTGCGGGTCTACCAAGACCTGGGTGTGGAAGAGGAGAACCCTGTTCACCCAGGAAAAGGCTGCCCTCTTCAAGAAGGAAGTGAAGTTTGGAGTTTTGTACTCTGTCCGCTTATGGTGACTTCTCAGAAGAAAGAGCTTTATTTTGACTCACCGGAGGAGGTGATGGACTTTATGAGAGATCATGGACTGGGAGGAGTGTGAGGACACTGAACTTTGGAGAGGAGCTTTGGGTTTGTGGTAAAATGTCTGTGGTGAGTATTTTGTGTGGGTTTCGAAACGGGACCGGTGATGGTGAATGTGTCTTTTTCCTTTTTCTTTGTTTTTTTGGTGGCTGGGGGTGGTGCGGGGGGGGGGGGGGATTTGAGGCGGATGGGGAGGTTACAGGCCTTGGCCGGGGGGTCGCCATGCTAGCTGGGCGGGCTAGTTAACGGGAATGAAGTTGGGAGTTGCCAGGAGGAATGCATGGGTGGAGGGAATTGGGTGGTTCTTTGTTTGGGGGAGGGGGGATGCTGACATGGGTGTGGCTGGTATGGCACAGTTGGGAAGGGAGAGATGGCGGTAGCCATCTGAGGGAGGGGCATGCGACGCAGGCCAGAGGCTGGCCCAGGAAGGGGTATGGCTGATCGGCAAGGGAAGGGAGGCGGGGATCCCCCCCAACCAGGCTGGTCACATTGAATGTACGAGGATTGACTGGGCCAGTCAAATGGTCACATGTGTTTCCGCATCGGAGGAGTCTGAAGGCGTACGTGGTGTTTCTGTAGGAGATGTACCTGAAGTTAGGGGATCAGACGTGGCCAAGGTAGGGATGGATATGAAGACGAGGGCGCGGCGGTGTTGATCAACAAGAGGCTGGCATTTGAGTTCGGGAGCATTGTGGCCGATCCGCGGATAAGTATATGGTGGTTAGTGGGAAGCTGGAAGGGATGCCGGTAGTCCTGGGTAGTGTGTATGCCCCGAATTGGGATGATGTGGATTTCATGAGGCTGGCGTTGGTGAAGATACCAGATTTAGATATGCATCGGCTGATTATGGGGGCCAATTTCAATACGGTCCTGTTTCCGAGCCTGGATTAGTCGAGCCCGAAGTCGTTGAGGAGGTTGGCAGTGATTAGGGAGCTGAGGGGGTTCATGGAGCTCATGGGGGGATGGGGCGGATCCGTGGACATTTTGGAGGCCAAGGGCGAAAGAGTTTTCATACTTCTCCCATGTGCACTGTGTGTATTCCCGGATCGATTTTTTCGGTCATGGATGAGGCGCTGCTGGCGGGTGTGGCCGACTCGAGGTACTCAGCGATTGTAGTCTATGATCACGCGCCGCACTGGGTGGATTTAAGGGTGGTTCGGGGAGAGATCAAATGGTTGAAGTGGAGGTTAGATGTGGGGCTATTGGCAGATGAGGGGGTGTGCGAGCAGGTGAGGGCTGCCATTTGGGGTTATGTGAAGGTGAATGGTACTGGGGAGGTCACAGCCGCCAAGTTGTGGGAGGCACTCAAGGTGGAGTTAGGAGCGAGTTTATTTTGATTTGGGTGTACAGGGAGAGGTGAAGTGGGAAGAGAGGGCAAAGCTGGTTGAGGAGATCTTGAGGGTGGATATCAGGTATTCGGTGGCGCCGGAGGAGAGGTTGTTGAAGGAGAGGCAGAGGCTCAAGATGAAGTTTGGGTTAGTGTCGACAGGGAAGGTGATGGGGCAGTTGCGGTGGGCCAGAGGGGCAGTGTTTGAATACGGGGAGATGGCAGGTAGGATGCTGGCCCATCAGTTGAGGAAGCTGGCAGCAGCTAGGGTGATTGCTAGAGTGAGGGACGAAGGGGGTAAGGTGGTGATGGATCTGGAGGGGGTGAATGGGGTATTTGAGGCCTTTTATAGGAGGCTTTACAAGTCGGAGGCCCCAAGGGAGACGAGGGGATGAGGCGGTTCCTGGATGGGTTGGTGTTTCCAAGATGGAGAAGGGGTGGGGGTAGAACCTGGAGGCCCCAATTTGGTTGCGGCGGTGATAGATAGCGTGGGGGCAATGCAGGCAGGGAAGGCCCCGGGGCCGGACAGGTTCCCAGTGGAGCTTTATAAGAAATTTTGGGCAGAGCTGGTGAGGGTGTATAATGAGACGAGGGAGAGGGGGAACTCCCTCTACTTTGTCACAGGTTTCTATCTCCCTGATTCTTTTTAAAAATAAATTTAGAGTACCCAATAATTTTTTTCTAATTAAGGGGCAATTTAACGTGGCCAGTCCACCTACCCTGCAGATCTTTTGAGTTGTGGGGTGAAACCCACACAGACACGAGGAGAATGTGTAAACTCCACTGACAGTGACCCGGGGACAGGATCGAACCCGGGTCCTCAGCGCCGTAGGCAGCAGTGCTAACCACTGCGCCACTGTGCTGCCCCCTCCCTCATTCTTAAAAAGGATAAGGACCCATCGCAGCGTGGGTCTCACCGCCTGATACTGTTGTTGAATGTTGATGCCAAATTATTGGCGAAGGTGCTTGCATCGCAGATTGAGGACTGTGTGCTGTGAGAGGATCAGACGGGTATTTTGAAAGGAAGGCAGTTGTCGGCAAATGTTCGGAGGTTATTGAATGTGATTATGATGTCCTCGGGGAGGCAGGAGGTTGAGGTAGTGGTGGTGATCGATGCGGTGAAGGCTTTTGATCGTTTGATCGGGTGAAGTGGGTGTATTTGTTCGAGGTGTTGGGGAGGTTCGGGTAGGGGTTTGTGGATTGAATCCGGTTTCTGTATAAGGCACCGGTGGTGAGTGTGCGGACGAACCAAGTGAGTTTGAGGTACTTTGGGTTACACCATGGGTCGAGACGGGGGGTAGCTGCTCTCCCTGCTGCTTTTCCCCTTGGCGATCGAGCCACTGGCAATAGTGCTCAGGGCGTTGAGGAATTGGAGAGAGTTTGAGTGGGGGGAGTCGAACATAGAGTTTCATTGTATGCAGATGATCTGCTATTATTTCAGACCCGTTGGGCTGCATTGGAGGAATTATGGGGATTTTGGGGGAATTTGGCCTGTTTTGGGGGTATAAATTGAATATGGGAAAGAATGAGGTGTTCCCGATCAATGCTGGGGAGCAGGAAAGGAGGTTGGGTGAACTGCCACTTAGGGTGGTGGGGACGAGTTTTAGATACCTTGGTATCCATAATGTGGCACCAGGTGGCGGGGAGCTGGGCCCAGCTGCATAGGTTGAATTTGGCTCGATTGGTGGAGGGGATGAAGGCAGATTTTAGGAGGTGGGATGATTTGCCATTGTCGTTGGCAGGATGGGTGCAGACAGTTAAAATGACGGTGTTGCCCAGGTTTCTGTTTGTCCTACAGAATCTCCCCATCTTTGTCCCTCAGTCGTTTTTCAGAAAAGTTAATGGGGTGATCTGAGGAAGGCCCCGCGGGTGCGACGGGCTTTTCTGAAGCGGGCAAAAGCGGGTGGCTGGCGTTGGCGAATTCGATAAATTATTATTGGGCTGCAAACATTGAGATGGTGAAGAAATGGGCTGTGGAAGAGGGGTCGTTTTGGAGACGGGTGGAGGCGGCATCATGTAGGGGGACATGCTAGAGGGCTTTGTTGTTGGCACCTCTGCCATTCTCGCCGGCCAGGTATACCATTAGTCCAGCTCTGCGCGTGTGGGGGCAGTGTAGGCAGCACTTAGGGTTGGAGGGTATGTCGTTGTAGGTGCCTATTTGCGATAATCATAGGTTTGTGCCGGCGAGACTGGATGCGAGGTTCGGGGTGGCGGCAGGCGGGGATTGAGTACTTCAGGGACTTGTTTATAGGGGGCAAATTTGCGGGGCTGGAGGAGTTGGAGGAATTGTTTGAGTTGCCTGAGGGGAATGGGTTTAGGTACCTGCAGGTTCGGAATTTTGTGAAGAGGGGTGCCGTCTTTCCCAGGGTTGTCGCCTCCAGTGCTGCAAAATAAGCTTCTGTCGGAGGACAAAATAGGGGAGAGGAAGGTCTCGGATATTTACAAAGAGCTAATGGTGTAGGAGGGCGCCCGGATGGAGGATGTTAAGCACAAGTGGGAAGAGGAGTTCAGATAGGAGCTGCGGGCTGGGACATGGACTGAGACTTTGCGGAGGGTAAATGCGTCGTTGGCATCCTCGTCATGTGTGAGGTTAAGCCTTATCTACTTTAAAGTGGTGCATAGGACCCATATGATGGTGGTGAGGATGAGCAGGTTTTTTGAGGGACAGAGGATAGCTGTGGGCAGTGTGCGGGGTCCCGCAAATAACGTCGACATGTTTTGGGCGTGTCCAAGACTGAAGGGGTTCTGGCAGGGTTTCTCGGATGTTAAGTCCGAGGTTCTGGGGGTTAGGGTGGTCCCGAGTCTAGAGGTGGCGATATTTGGGATGTCGGAAGACCTGGTAGTACGGGAGGGGGGGGCAGGATTTCTCCAGTTAGAGAAGGTCAAGTTCGCTCTGCAGGGGTCGGTAGAAGGGTTCATAGAAGGTGGAAATCATTCATCGACTTCTTCAAGGAGGATTGAGGGGTCAGCGAGAGGGGGGTGGTTTGGGGGAGGGTAAGGGTGATTAAAAAAGGGGGAATGCGGGATGTGGTTGGGGGTCGGTGTCAGAGGGCTGGAAGATTGGGGTTGTTGGGGGGGGGGGGTTGATGTGATGGTCTTTAGTTGCTGTTTGGTTGTTTTTTGATATTTTGTACATTTACATTTTGTTGAAAAGCCTTGAATAAAAATATTTTAAAAAACAAATCCTTCTGGCATCTTACCTGCACAAGCGCCTGCACAGAGATGCTCACTTGTAAAACAGTGAACAGCTAAATGCCATGTCACCAGGTAGTCACTGAGCATCTAAAATCGGAAGAGGGGGTGTGTGCCATTTCTCCAAGGGAGAAGCAACCACCCTCAACTGAAGAGGCAATGGATCCAGATATTAGGCCCTGTCAGCAAAATAAGAATTATTCTTGAGCCTCTATCTCCTGCGCAGATAGTGAAGATATGGCTTCCATATATAGATGAGATAGAAAGAAATGAGAAAGACTTCAATTGATATAAATCACCTTTCACAATGTCAGGACGCCACAAAGTACCTTAGAGCCAGTGTAGCACTTTTTGTAGTCTAATCACTGCTGGATATGATAGATAAGTGAGAGGCGTTGCACCTGTATCCGTAACATATTGCAGCACCGTTTCCCATGAATTCCAAAATCACCCTGGACATAGTGACAGTCCAGGAAATGGCTGCTGAATTCAGGTGCCAAGGAGAGCTTCCAAAAACAATAGTGGCCTCCAGTATGGCGGTTAATTAAACTTCAGAAGATGCTTTGAGCAGTATACATTAACAGGACATGCAAGTTCTCATTAGGACTAAGGTCTGTGAATACACCTCCAACCCAGGTTCAGTTCCCTCTTTGGGTGACTGCGTGGGTTTCCGCCAGGTATTCCGGTTTCCTCCCACTGTCCAAAGATGTGCAGAATAGATGGATTGGCCATGTTAAATTGCCCCTTAGTAGGGTTACTGGGTTACAGGGATAGGGTGGAGCCGTAGGGAGCTTTTTCCAAGGGCCGGTGCAGACTTGATGGACTGAATGGCCTCCCTCTCACTGTATGATTCTAGGATTTTAACATGTAACCAGCACCAGATGTAGGAAGGGCACAGATGTCACTGTCTCTCCAGTGAATGTTAGTGAGCCGGGCTCTAAAGGCTCCTCTAAAACCATCGCATGCCATTTTTAAATTCTTTTTTTCAAATTCATTTACGGGATGTGGGTCTCGCTGGTTAGGCCAGCATCAATTGCCCATCCCTAGTTGCCTTTCAGAAGCTGTTGGTGAGCTGCCTTCTTGAACTGCCATGATGTGGAGATGCCGACGTTGGACTGGGGTGAGCACAGTACGAAGTCTTACAACACCAGGTTAAAGTCCAACAGGTTTGTTTCGATGTCACTAGCTTTCGAAGCGCTGCTCCTTCCTCAGGTGAATGAAGAGGTATGAAGAGGACATACCTCTTCATTCACCTGAGGAAGGAGCAGCGCTTCGAAAGCTAGTGACATCGAAACAAACCTGTTGGACTTTAACCTGGTGTTGTAAGACTTCTTACTGTTCTTGAACTGCTGCAGTCCCTGAGGTGTGGGAGTGGCTTGCTACGCCATTTCCGAGGGCATTTCAGAGTCAACCACATTGCTGTGGGGTCTGGAGTCACTTGTAGGCCAGACCAGGTAAGGATGGCAGATTTCTTTCCCTAAAGGACATTAGTGAACCAGATGGGTTTTTACAACAATCGACAATGGTTTCATGGTCATCATTAGACTTTTAATTCCAGATATTTTATTGAGTTTAAATTAGAACCCGGGTCCCCAGATCATCCATCCTGGGTCTCTGGATTACCAGTCCAGTGACAGTGACCACTATGCCACTGCCTCCACATGACATGAGGCCAGCATCCCTTGCCACGACAAACACTAGGATGCCGAAGGTTGGTCCTTCTGGAACAGCAACTCCCCTGAGCTGAATCATCTGAGTCCTCTTAGGCTTTAGTCGGAACCATCTTGGCCACCCATTACTTAACGTTTTGCCATTTAAGGAGCATTCTGTAGAAATAGTACAATTTTGATTAAATTAATAAGGTAGTCAGCATGGAGGATAGTCACTGTGTTAATAAGTAGTTGGAGAAAGGGAGCGCATACTTTGCTGGTACATCCTGGTGAATGTATTGTTTCAAGTAAAGGTAGCTTTGTCCCATCGAGTTGTGAGTTAATTGTGTCTGCTTTCAAGTTTTTTAAGTTGTCAGACTTCAGTCTTGTGGAACACTTGGCTTCACGAGGGACATGACAGAAGTCCAAAGTGTGAGAGACTTCAAAACGGGAGGCGGGGGGGGGGGGGGGGGGGGGGGGTGGAGGGGGTGGAGTTGGGAGAGTTAAGAACAGGAAGGTATTAAGGTACTTTAATTGCCAGTCAACTTTTATTTATTGGAAATTCTAGGCTTTTATTTCTGCTGTCCTTGCTTTGGTGACTGACTACTGACTCCTATTCCATCAGCTTTCTTTCTTGTGTACACTCCTTTTGCTTATGGTGATTCCTAAACCAGAACTCCTTGGTCAGTAGACACTGGTGGATGTGCACCCATGTTTAGTAGAGATGTTGAGCGCGATTCTCCGATCGCGGAACAGAGTGTCCGTGCCGTCGTGAACGCCGTCGCGTTTCACGACGGCGCGAAACGAGCGCGGGCACTAGCGGTTCTGGCCCCCCATAGGGAGCCAGCACGGCGCTGGAGCAGTTCATGTCACTCCAGCCTCACTTCCTGGCGCGCACTGGGGGCGGCGCCAACCCGCACATGCGCAGTGGCGATGCGCTGGCCCCGACGCAATATGGCGCGGGGGTTCTGGGGCCAGACGCGCAACAAAGTAGGCCTGGGGGGGGGGGGAAAGAGAGGCCGGCCGGCCAATCGGTGGGCCCCGATCGCGGGCCAAACCCCATAGGAGGCCCCCCTCCCCACAGACCAACCTCCGCGCAGAGTTCCCGCTGGCAGTGACCAGATGTGGACGGCGCCGGTGGGACTCTGCTTTTTACGCGCGGCCGCTCGGCTCATCCGGGCAGGAGAATCGGCAGCCGGGCCTCGTACAGCGACCAGCGCCACGCCAAACGCACCGGCGCAAATGGCGCCGATTCTCCGCACCTCAGAAAATCGCGTGCCGGCATCGGGGCGCGGTTACGGCGATTTTCCAGCCCAAAGTGGGGCTGGGAGAATCGCGCCCCCTGATTCCCGATTCCATTCTAATTTAGTCTATGCTGTCACCTTTCTCTACTTCGTAACATCAAAATAACAAAATTCCTGTTGAAATGTTTGGAGTGAGAAGCATAAATTTGATCAGAGTTGAATAAATGTTGCAGCAAAAACAACCTCCAATGTGTTAAAGAGATTGTTTTCCAGGCAAAGAAATAATCATTTTCAGTCACAGCACTCAACATGGTCTGTTCAATGTGACAGTTGCCACATGGACATCTGACAGTTGCTCTTACATTGCTGATAAAGCAGAGGAAATTAGTTAAGGCTACCTTGGGCTAAAAGTGAAGCGGAATAAGGTGAGGGATTATTAATCTACTACCTCCCCCAGATCTCTTTCTGATCCCATTTAAATATTGCAAACTGGGCTTGTAACAAACTTTAAAGATAACTGGCAGACTTTTGAGAGGAGAATTAAGGAGCTCTTTTTATGCTGGATTATTGGTGGTAATCTTTAAGAATGTATTTTCCCTTTTCTTGCATCTTGAAAACAGAAGAAATAAAAAAAGTTTTACATTTATATAATGCTTTTCTTGATCACCGCATTGTAAAGTGATTTATAGACAATGCAGTACTTTTGATATGAAGTCACTATTACAATGTAGGAAAACAGTTGTCAATTGGCCACACCAAACTCTGGCAAGCAGCAACATGATAAGGACCAGATCATCTTTTTTTAATATTATTAATTGACAGATAAATATTGACCAAGACAATGTAACAATAATTCAGAGAAGAATCTAAGCCAGAAAGTCACAAAAACAGCAATGATATCCACAACAATGTAAATTGTTTTTGGGTACTGTTTGGTTGAGGTCAAAATTTGCCAGAAAACAAGGGAGCATTCTTGCTCTCCTTTGAATGGTACCGTGGAATCTTTAACAAGAAACTGAACCAGCAGATGGAGCCGCAGTTCAACAAGATTTGAAGCATGGTGCTACCAATATTGCAGCACTGCCTCAGTACTGCACGGCAGTGTCAGTTCAAATTGTACACTCGAATGGTCTGGCTTGAACCCACAATTTTCTGACTTCCAGGAGAGAGTTATTAATTGAACTAAGTTGAGAGGAAATGTGCAAGATTGGCTTGATCATCATTTCTACTGCACCACTGCCGCGTCCGCCAGAAAGCCACCCATTTGTAACCTTCCTATAAGTGCAGTGGCATGGGGGAATGAACTTACATCCATCCAATCCATGACACTGCACATTTCTACTCTAATTCAGATAAACAGCACCGAAGCGCAAAAATGAAGCATCTCTTACTGAGTGGAAGAGGCCATTAATTTAAATTTTATGGAATGGATAACTTTATTCTAAAATCACCATCCTTATTTTGACCTAATGCTCAATGTATTTTTAAAGAATTGTACATTGCAATGTAAGTGAAGTTAAATAAAAACGATAAAGGCACTGCGATCAGTCCTATAACATTAAGAGAGCTAATTACTTGTGTTTTGAATGAGTGGGATAATGTTTTGGATGTCAATGCATGCAGTTTACACAGTCCTCTAATTATTGCTGATAAATCACCGTCACAAAATCTTGAGGGGTGCAGCAGTGATATTATCAGCCACTTTTTTGTGACGCAGTTTTACAAACTGATCATCAAAGCTGTAGAGCAGGTAAGATTAGTTCTGAGTTTCACTCAATAAACTATGGACTACTATCTAACACTAGTGTCTTATTGAGATTAAGGAACTGTTCTTGAGTGCATTTCTTGCACGTGGCTGATTGGCCTTGTCACTGTAAAGGTGCAGCTCCCTGTTACTTAACTCTTGACAGCACAGCAGTTTTTGTCTTTGACCTCAGACTTGGGATCTCATTGACTCTGTTGGGATTTGGACAATGCTTCTTCAAACCCCTTACTGTCAAGGTATGTCAGCTTTCCTTTACCTTGGAAAGGCCAGGCAGACCAGGAACTAAGAGGAGTGGCAGTTAGATGTAGCAGGTGATTCCCCTATTTCTTTCCATCATAGAAAGGGCCACAAATCACTAACTGCCTGTGACAACATGCAAAAAAGCTTCAATGTCACGTTTGCTGGCTGGCTTTAGCCCTCAGAAATTCTACCCTCAATGAATTTTTCAAGCATGATATTCAAGTTGATTATGGGCTGGATTCTCCGTTTGGTAGACTAAGTGCTGACGCCAGCGGAGCATGTGTGAACTTTCACGACCGAAAAAGTGAGGGCAAGCACTGGTGTCGACAGAAACTCCCGCGGACCCGTGGCGCAAACAGTCGGAGAATGGCCCGGCCCCAGGCCGCGCATGCGCATGGCTGACAATCTGCACCGGTCGTACAATATGGCGCTCGCTGTGCACGAACCCAATGCACCAACCACGACCCCACAGCCCACTCCCTGGCCACCCCCCACCAGTCGCCCCAGCCCTAGCAGGCACCCTCCCCCCCTGGGGTCCTGCACGGTTGGGACCTCACGTGGCCCGTGCCGTCAAGATCTCTCCCATCGGGGGTGGAGCATCATGGGTGAGCCGGCTGATGACGTGCCAACGCTGTTGAAACGACGAGCGCCGTGCGTCACGATGACTCCAGTTTGGAGGGGGCGGGGCATGGTGGACAGGCGTCAAACCGGGGCCGGCCCTGATTCTCCACCCGATCGCCGATCACGTCAGGCTACGGAGAATCCCGCCCCACGTCTCTTGTTGCCATGGCTAATGAGCTCTCTTAAGAATTGCAGGGACAGGAGCTGAGAAATGCCACAAGGAAGCGTGTATCTCTACTAGAGAGACAGATATTTTAACTGAAATTTTAGCACTTGGCAATTTGTTTAATGCTTAACTGCTGCCATCCAGAATGCTGCCCACCCATCTGAATTCCCGAGCACACCCCCAATCTAGGATATAACTTTGGCATAAATAATCATGTGGATTTTCAGAGTCCCCGGCTTAATAGTCGCTTATTGTCACAAGTAGTCTCGAATGAAGTTACTGTGAAAAGCCCCTAGTCACCACATTCCGGCACCTGTTCGGGGAGGCCAGTATGGGAATTGAACTCCCGCTGCTGGCATTGTTCTGCATTACAAGCCAGCTGTTTAGCCCACTGTGCTAAACCAGCCCCTGCATCTAAGTCAGGTGCAATTCTGCTGTAAATGGTAGAATTTCTGGGGCAGCAGTTTTTGCCCTCATTCACCTTTTTGCAAAAATGCAGCACTTTGGGGTTGGCACAGTTCTGCCAGCAGTCAACTGTATCAAATTCAATATATATTTGATCAATTGCGATATCTGGCATAATTGACTTGTGCTCCAAATTCCAACCCCGAGCAAATGCTACGGGGGCGATTCTCCCAAATGGAGCCCAAGTGTTCGCGCCGTCGTGAACAGCGTCGCGTTTCACGACGGCGCGAAACGGGCACGGGCATGACCGATTCTGGCCCTCACAGGGGGCCAGCACGGCGCTGGAGCGGTTCACGCCAATCCAGCCTCCCTTCCCGTCGCCAAATGGGCGCCGCACCAACCTGCGCATGCGCAGTTGGGCCGTGCCAACCTGCACACGGGGGACTTCTTCCGCGCGCTGGCCCCGACTCAACATGGCGTCGGTGTTCAGGGGCCGGCTGCGCAGGAAAGTAGGTCCGGGGCGGGGGGGCTGACCCTCCGATCGGTGGGCCCCGATCGTGGGCCAGACCCCATCAGAGGGCCCCCCCCACCCCCCCGGGTGAAGGATCACTTTTCCCCGCCCCACAGGCCGACCCCAGCCCTTCGTGCAGAGTTCCCGCCAGCAGCGACCAGGAGTGAACGGTGCCGGCAGAACTCAACCGGGGCGCGGTTGTGGCGACTCTCCAGCCCGGCGCGGGGCTCGAAGAATCGGCCCCTATATGTTTGAATCAAAACAACTCTGAGAGTTGACTTCATTATCCTATTGAGCTTCACTTTGGTGGTTTATGATATAATTCCAAATCCTTTAATATGTTGCTGCTCAGATGTTGATGATCTCTTCATTTCAATCGTACTTACTACGCATGAGGCAAAAGTACTTCACCGGCAATGAGAATCCGATGGGGAAATGACAATTCTGAAGTAATAACTAGCAGACTTTCAAATATTCAGTGATCCCTCCCATTTACTACAGAGTGGCCAGCAGTCGCAGTGGGCTGAGCATTTTTTCATACTTCATGATGAATAATACCAAATTTGGTTGTAAGGATAAAACTGTCACCAACACCTGATGGTTAGTATATGCTTCATTTCTCTATTCAGATGTAAAGTTACAGAATAGTGCAAACCCCAGTTTCCCTTCATTTCAATTCTGTAGATGTAAATCAACTCTTTTGAACTTGACAAAGTAAATAGAGCAAGAACACACAGAACTGCTAAGAGCAATCAGTTGCTGGGTGAATAGCCTTTTCTGTAACGTACAATCATGCCACAAAACTTGAAGTTTTTATTTGGATTTCCATTTTCTGTGAATTTGCTGTTCCTGAATTACAATTTAGACTCCAGGTACAGGAAGATACCTGGTTCACCAGAGATATGGCACACCAAAAAGGCACCAGTGCACTCCTTGGTGTTGCTGATCTCTCTCAGGATTTCTGTCTCTCTTTGATGCTTATATTACTCCTCAAACTCTGGAAAATTCACCACAAAGTGTCAAAGGTCAGTATTATTGTGGGGAAGATGTCCCCAGGCTCTCTAGCAAATATATTTTGCACCAATAAATCTCACTTCCCCATTCAGACAAATTACACGACCACCGCTGCATTAATAGTACTTCAGTTCTTTCCTCCTATTATCCAACAGATGGAATATTGCTTATAGCTACAGCTGAAATTGTGACATGCTTCACTGCGCTCCTATTCTATCTACTTCCTTTCGTAACGTGAGGTCATCGGGTTTCAGTTTTCACAGAAAAACACCCAGAGCTGCAGAATGTGATTCAAATGCTTTAATAATAGTCCTGAATTCCAATGAAATAAAGCGGAATGTAAGTTATTCAACTGCCTTGAAAATAGGACTTTTTCAAGGCCATTTCTCAGTAACACTTTTTTTTTTAGTTGTCAGTTTTCTTGAGGCTATTAGGCGTTTTGAAACAACGTTGTCAGCTTTTGCAAGTTATCTGGTCTGAAGGTGGTTTCAGTCAAAAGCAGTTTAATTGTCAGACCCAGATATATTAGTAAGGCTATGGCCTGGATTCTCATGTTTTGTGGGGGTGGGGGGTGCGGCGCAGCTGACGAGTCGATGGGGAATGCATCCTCGCCAACTCCAGCAGGCCTGATGCCACTTCACCCTCTAACGAATGTTGGTTGACAGAAAGTGGGACTTCTGCCTGTCACCGGAAGGAAATCCTGCCTTGGAAAGCTGTCAGTCAATCAGATTAGCCAGTGGCTCTCCAGTCTTTCCAGGAGTAGCGCTGCAGTAGTTAGAAGAGCCATGCAGTTAGCTTCCTGAAACTAAGTGCTGGGCACCAGAGGAAAGGTAAGTGGCAGGGGGGAGGGGTAGCATAACCTGAGGGCTCTCGAGGAGTGAATGGAGGACGCTTCAACAATTCCCTTCTGAGATCGAACTTTATTCAATTTCAGATTCCTTCCCGATCTATCATCTGCCTGTCAGCCTGTAAATTGAGGCTGAGCAGAAAAAGGTCCTTAAAAGTTGGCATGGAAACCAACCATGCCCATGATGATGAGGGAACTTTCCCTGACTTTGGGAAATGCTATGGGATCAGTGGCACTATCCAACAGGCGATATCCAAGTGTAAGGGCAGCACGGTAGCACAAGTGGATAGCACTGTGGCTTCACAGCACCAGGGTCACAGGTTCGATTCCCCACTGAGTCACTGTCTGTGCGGCGTCTGCACGTTCTCCCCGTGTCTGCGTGGGTTTCCTCCGGGTGCTCCGGTTTCCTACCACAGTCGAAAGACGTGCAGGTTAGGTGGATTGGCCATGATAAATTGACCTTAGTGACCAAAAAGGTTAGGAGGGGTTATTGGGTTATGGGGACAGGGTGGAAGTGAGGGTTTAAGTGGGTCGGTGCAGACGCGATGGGCCGAATGGCCTCCTTCCGCACTCTATGTTCTAAGTGCCAGGATCACAGTCTTGTATATTTTCAGCCTCAGTTATTCCAGTTTACGAGGGCTGTAAACTAGCAGCTTAAAAAATTTCAGGTGTGGGGTTTTTCATACTCCACAACATGACTGGGGTCCGGTTAGCACAGTTGACTGGATGTCTGGTTTGTGATGCGGAGAAATGCCAACAGCGCAGGTTCAATTCCTGTACCAGCTGGGGTTATTCATGAAGGCCCTGCCTTCTCAACCTTGCTCCTCGCCTGAGGTATGGTGCCCTCAGCCCGCAAACGCCGGAAGCCCGAAGTGCAACTTGCGGCCAGGGTAATCATCCCAGACAACGCTGCCCTGCACGGAACGCGACTTGCAACGGGTGTGGGAGGAAGGGCCACTTTGCGAAAGCCTGCCAGGCCCGATCTCTCCCTAAAGCTTCTAGGTCCAGCAGCGCTGCCTGCTGCCTGTCGGGGCCGCCCCCAGCTGCCGGGCCACCCGCCATGTGCGATCCGTGGGCACCGCCATCTTTGCCGCCATCCTTGATTTTGGCCGCCACGTGCGACCCATGGGGGCCGCTATGTTTAACGTCATTTTGTGCTTCACCCGCCACGCGCGACCCATGGGGGCCGCCATCTTTGACACCATCTCCGATGCCGGCCGCCACCTTGGGACAACTCCGCAGCCTCCCGGGAGCCCTGCTCACCCGACCGTACGCTGGCCGCCGTTACCTGCGACCGGCCTACCCAACACCTTCCGAAACTCGCCTCCATCACGCTCGACCAGTCCTGGCCTCATCACCTCACTAAATCTACGATGACCGTCCGGATCAACAGGCACGAGACGGCCTGCCTTTTCCACTCCGGGAGCACAGACAGCTTCATACATCCAGATACGGTAAGGTGCTGCTCCCTCCCAATCTTACCCGTGACCCAGAAAATCTCCCTGGCTTCCGGATCACATGCAGTAGAAATCCGGGGGTACGGTGTCACGACCCTTACTGTATAGGCGTAGGGTACACTAACTTCAAACTCCACGTTCTTCCCCATCTCTGCGCTGCCCTATTACTGGGTCTCGACTTCCAGTGCCACCTCCAGAGCCTTACTTTAAAGTTCAGCGGACCCCTGCCCCCCCTCACCGTCTGTAGCCTCGCGACCCTTAAGGTTGCCCCACCCTCGCTCTTCGCTAACCTCACCCCGGACTGTAAGCCCCGTCGCTACTAGGAGCAGACGATACAGTGCCCGGGATAGGACCTTTATCAGGTCGGAGGTCCAGCGACTCTTACGAGAGGGGATCATTGAGGCTAGTAACAGCCCCTGAAGAACCCAAGTGGTGATCGTCAAGACTGGGGAGAAGCACCGGATGGTCATCGACTACAGTCAGACCATCAACCGGTACACGCAGCTCGATGCGAAACCCCACCCCCTCCCCCGCATATCTGACATGGTCAATCAAATTGCGCAGTATCGAGTCTTCTCCACAGTTGACTTGAAGTCCGCTTACCACCAGCTCCCTATCCGCCCGGAGTACCGCCAATGCACTGCCTTTGAGGAAGATGGCCGCCTCTACCACTTCCTCAGGGTCCCCTTCGGCGTCACCAATGGGGTCTCGGTCTTCCAACGGGAAATGGACCAAATGGTTGACCTGTACGGGCTGCGGGCCACGCTCCCGTACTTAGATAATGTCACCATCTGCGGCCATGACCAGCAGGACCATGACGAGAACCTCCGGCACTTCCTACACACCGCTAAACTCCTGAACCTCACCTACAATAAGGAAAAATGCGTTTTCCGCACAACCCGCCTAGCCATCCTTGGCTACGTTGTGGAAAACGGAGTGCTATGGCCCGACCCCATGCGTCCCCTCCTAGAACTCCCCCACCCCCACTGCCCCAAGGCCCTGAAGAAATGCCTGGGGTTCTTCTCCTACTATGCCCAGTGGTCCCCAATTATGCGGACAAGGCCCGTCCACTTATTAAATCCACCATTTTTCCCCTGATGACTGAGGCCCGCCTGACCTTCAACTGCATCAAGACAGATATTGCCAAAGCCGCGATGCACGCTGTGGACGAGTCCATTCCATTCCAGGTGGAGAGCGATGTGTCGGACTTTGCTCTGGCCGCTACCCTCAACCAGGCGGGCACGCCCGTGGCTTTCTTCTCCCGTACCCTCCATGCCTCCGAGATTCAACACTCCTCCGTCGAAAAGAAAGCCCAAGCCATTATAGAAGCTGTGTGACATTGGAGGCATTACCTGGCCGGCAGGCGATTCACTCTCGTCACTGACCAGCAGTCGGTTGCCTTCATGTTTAACAATACACAGCGGGGCAAGATCAAGAACAACAAGATTCTGAGGTGGAGGATTGAGCTCTCCACCAATAATTACGATATCTTGTATCGACCCGGGAAGCTCAATGAGCCCCCAGATGCCCTATCCCGCGGTACATGTGCCAGCGCACAAGTAGACCGGCTTCAGACCCTCCACAACGACCTCTGTCACCTGGGGGTCACCCGTTTTTTTCATTTTATCAAGGCGCGCAACGTGCCTTACTCCATCGAGGTCAGGACCGTGACCAGGGACTGCCAGGTCTGCGCGGAGTGCAAACCGCACTTCGATTGGCCAGACAGGGCGCACCTGGTAAAGGTCTCCTGCCCCTTTGAGCGCCTCAGCATCGACTTCAAAGGGTCCCTCCCCTCCACTGACCGTAACGTGTACTTCCTTAACATTGTTGCCGAATACTCAAGATTCCCTTTTGCCATCCCATGCTCTGACATGACCTCCGCCACCGTCATCAAGGCCCTCCATTTGGGAGCCTATGTGCACAGTCCAATGGCTACGCTGTGCCTGATAAGCAGCTCACTGCGGCGCAGCATGGTCGATAAAAGCTGGGAGACCCCGCTCCCAGGATCTACCCAGCGCGCAACGCCTCTCAAGATCCAATGCGATCTTGTGAGACATTGCAATGTAAATTCCACCCTTTGCACTTCTTGGCAAATCTGTTAGTCTCACTCTAATATGCAAATTCCTGAGGTACCTGAGGCTTTGGGATTCATACCCTTTGCCTCGGAGACCTCGGATGAGCGCCGTTCAGAGTGGTCCCCACAAACGGGACCAGATGGAACAGCACTGGAAAGCTGGCCACCAGGAGATCGGAGACCCCAGCTGCATGCCCTTTGGGCAGGGTGGGGCCCTGGCACTGCTGGTGCGAGCCTGGCACATTGGCAGTGCCACCTGGGTGCCAGACTGGTACTGCCAAGCTACCCAGGTGGCATTGCCAGCTGGCATATGCCCTGTTTGGGTGTCAGTTTGGCACTGCCAAGGTGCCATGCTGGCATGAATTTGCACGCATGCAATCGGGACGGGGGAGCCCTGCATTGGTGTTTGGGGGAAGGGGGGCGGCCAGGGAGCGCAATTCTCCGATCGCGGGACAGAGTGTCCACGTCGTCGTGAACGCCGTCGCGGTTCACGGCGGCGCAAAACGGGTGCGGGCACTAGCGATTCTGTCCTCCATAGGGGGCCAGCACAGTGCTGGAGCTGTTGCCGTCGGGCGTGGAAGAGGCCGGCCCACCGATTGTGGGCCAGACCCCATCGGAGGCCCCCCCCCCGGGGACGGAGCCCGCCTCCCGCCCCACAGGCCACCCCTCGACCCTTCCCGCAGAGTTCCCGCCAGCAGCGACCAGGTGTGGACGGCGCCGGCGGGACACTGCTTTTTCCGCGCGGACGCTCGGCCCATCCGGGCCGGAGAATCGCCCGCAACCGGCACCGCGCCAAACCCGCCGGTGCAAATGGCGGCGATTCTCCACACCTTGGAGAATCGCGCACCGGCGGCCCGGCGCGGGGTTGGGAGAATCGCGCCCCCGGACCCTCCAATAGTGTGTCCAGGCTGCAGGGGACATCGAGGATCACTTCAGAGGCCTCTTGCTACACTGGGAAGCTGCCTCCCCTCCCCAACAGCGAATCGGCCCAACCCACCCCCGGATTGCCCATGTGCCTCCCACCCTCAAGTATGGGATGGCCCTTCCCCCGCAGGACATCTGCAGTAGGAGGACTCCCCAGGGGCCCCTGTAATAGCTGGACCTTCCCCCCCCCCAGGGGCCCCGGGAATAGAGAGACCCCCCAAAGAGATCCCTGTGGTAGAGAGATCACCAAAAGGACACCCTGACTAAAGGGATCCCCCCAGGGACCCGTGTGGCACTGCCAGGCTGACAGTGCGAAGGTGCCCGTATATCAGGTTCCCATGCCATGGATTGGGCCCGGGAGTGCCTTGCCCTTAAGTTGTGGGTGAGGGGGGGCTTGAGGAACCCATAAGAGGTAAATTGGGTGCAGATGTGTGGGGGATCTGGAGACTGTGGTGGGGATGCTAAGGGGATCGGTAGATCGGGGCAACATGTAAAAATGGCGCCCCGATCCACAAATACTCTTCCTGCACTGACTAGGCAGGCGTTCCTCGCGAGGCCAAAAAATAACAGTAATGTGCCATCAAATAGTGGTGTAATTCTCAGAACCAAACACCCCGCTAAACATGCCCAAAACAGGACTCTGATTCTGTCCCGTTAAATCGCACCTTCAGTATACTGTAATTTCAGGCAGCATGGTGGTGCAGTGGTTAGCACTTCAGTCTCACGGCGCCGAGGTCTCAGGTTCGATCCCGGCTCTGGGTCACTGTCCGTGTGGAGTTTGCACATTCTCCCCATGTTTGCGTGGGTTTCGCTTCCACAGCCCAAAGATGTACAAGATTGGCCACGCTAAATTGTCCCTTAATTGGAAAAAAAATGAATTGGGTACTCTAAATTTATTTTTTTTTTAAAAGAAAAAAAAAGTATACGGTAATTTCATTAAAAACAATAGTGCATGTTACCAAAGTAAAAATATACACTATGGCTGGAGTTGTATAAGAGAGTGTGAACTGGAACATGCCAGACAGCAGGCTCCAAAACCTTCCAATGCTACAATGGAGACCTACAGGTGCAGAGGAGGAATGTCACCTATCTGAAGGGGGCCAGAACATCCTACAGCCAAAAGTAAAAATCTGCATGTGCTGGAAATCTGAAAGAAAAACAGAAAATGTTGGAAATAGAGTAGGTCAGGCAGCTTCTGTGAAGAAATAAAGAGTTAATGTTTCAGCTCGATGACCTTTCATCAGAACTGGAAAAAGGTTTTAGGCAAGTGAAAGAGGCAGGATGGGAAGAAATGAAATGAAATGAAAATCCCTGAGAGGGAAAGTCTATGATAGGGTGGAGGGCATGCGAGATTAAATGACAAAAGCTTTATGTTACAAGGCCAAGTAAAGAAAGTTATGTCTAGAGGTGTGAATGATAGGATTGTTGCTGTCTGAATGTAAAGCAAAGGGAACAAGACTAAAAGCAAACCAGCAAAGTCCTACAGACAAATTCTCAAGAAGCAATGGCCTTGGCAATCAATGCCAGGAATGTAACCCCGCACAAAGTTCAATAAGCTCACACCAGTGGTCAAGGTCAGTGAATGGGCATTTAAATGCAGTACCCTGCTAACCACACCACTGGCCTCACATTTTCCTTCACTCAGCAACCATTCTCTATCAATCATGACTCAACATTCATATGCCACATCCTGGGCGAAATTCTCCGTTATCGGCGGAAAGTCCGCCGATCGGCGCAAAAAACGGCACAAATCGCACTTGCATCACGTCATAAAAATGGGACAATAGTCTCCGGCCTGAAATGGGCTAGCAGCGACGTAACGGGATCCGCGCTTGCGCAGTGGTTCACGCCGTGCAGCGTCATACGCGCTGTACGGCGTGACGGCTCATAAGGCCGCTCAGCTCCCCCCCACCCGACCGGAACACCCAACTGGATGGCTGGCCGTCGCTCAGCCCCGAGGTTCGAGTCACGCGATGTGGAGGCGCTCCTGGACGCGGTGGAGCAGAGGAGGGACGCCCTGTATCCCGGGCACGGCCGCAGAGTTGCCCCACGCCACAGCCGGCGTCTGTGGAGGGAAGTGGCAGAGGCCGTCACCGCTATGGCCCTGGCACCACGGACAGGCACCCAGTGCCACAAGAAGGTGAACGACCTCGTCAGAGCAGGCAGGGTGAGCCTCCCCATATCCCCCCTCCCACATATCCCCCCCTCCCCCATATCCTCCATATCCCCCCTCCCCCATATCCCCCCTCCCCCATAATACCCCCCTCCCCCATATCCCCCCTCCCACATATCCCCCCTCCCCCATATCCCCCCTCCCCCATACCCCCATATCCCCCCCTCCCCCATATCCCCCCTCCCCCATACCCCCATATCCCCCACTCCCCCATATCCCCCTCCCCATATCCCCCATATCCCTCCTCCCCCATATCCCCCCACCCCCATATCCTCCTCCCCCATATCCCCCCTCCCCCATAACCCCCTCCCCCATATCCTCCCTCCCCATATGCCCCATATCCCCCCTCCCCCATACCCCCCTCCACCATATGCCCCCTCCCCCATATGCCCCATATTCCCCCTCCCCCATACCCCCCTCCCCCATATCCCCCCTCCCCCATATCCCCCCTCCCCCATATCCCCACTCCCCCATATCCCCACTCCCCCATCTCCCCCATATCCCCCCTCCCCCATATCCCCCCTCCCCCATATCCCCCCCTCCCCCATATCCCCCCTCCCCTATATCCCCCTCCCCGTATCACCTGATCACTGCCTGATGTCTAACCATGCATGCTTCATTGTGTATCGCAGGACCAAACGTCCAGGCACCCATCCCCGCAGATGCACACCGCCCGCAGGATGCCCCTCGGAGACCACAGGCGACGGAGAGACCCGCACCCTCCAGCATGCGACGCCCGCAGGATGCCCCTCGCACACCACGGGAGACGGAGAGACCCGGACCCTCCAGCATGCGACGCCCGCAGGATGCCCCTCGGAGACCACGGGAGACGGAGAGACCCGGACCCTCCAGCATGCGACGCCCGCAGGATGCCCCTCGCACACCACGGGAGATGGAGAGACCTGGAGCAACAGGGAGACGACACCCCCGACACGTGCGGGAGCGACCACCCAGCGATGAGGGGGGCAGCCACAGGCCCCCGTCACATCCGAGCCAGGACACCACTACCCAGGACACCACTACCCAGGACACCACTACCCAGGACACCACTACCCAGGACACCACTACCCAGGACACCCCTACCCGGGACACCACTACCCAGGACACCCCTACCCGGGACAGCACTACCCAGGACACCCCTACCCGGGACAGCACTACCCAGGACACCCCTACCCGGGAAGACGAAATACCGGACAGTGACTCAGAGTGGATGGGTGGAGACGAACCCCCACCCCAAAGTGCCATGAAGTCAGGGACGAAGAGCACGACACAACGCCACTGCTGTCACCAACACCCTCCACCATTGCAGAAACACTCACCACGGTTGGGCACTTTAGTGATGAGGCGTCTGGTACACTCACTGATGCGCACAACACAGCCGTCCCGGTACAGCAGGTGGAGGTAGGAGCAGCAGAGGGACCGGGCGGTCGGAGGGCAGCCCAGGCCAAGCGAACATCTGCCGCCCAGATGGATCCCGGGTTCCTGCAGTTACCACACCCACACATAGATCCGATGCAACCACCGACCCGGAGACGAGCGAAGAGGGTGACGGGAGGCTTGCGGCGGCTGCGGTCGCAGGTGGAGGAGTCCACCCGCGTCCAGGAGCTGGGAGTGGTCCCGGTCATGCGTGCCACCCAGGCTGACACTGCACGGGTGGCGTCAGCGGTGGAGGCAATGGTTGCGACGGTGTCAGACATGGGGAACGGTTTGCGAGGCCTGGGGCCTTCCGTGCAGGCGGCGTCTGTGGCCCAGGAAATGGCTGCCCTCTCACAGGAGGCCAAGAGCCAGTGCCAGCGCCAGATGGCAGAGGCGCTCAACGCCATAGCCCAGTCTCTGCAGGCCATGGCCCAGTCTCAGCAGGCCATGGCCCAGTCTCTGCAGGCCATGGCCCAGTCTCAGCAGGCCATGGCCCAGTCTCAGCAGGCCATCGCTGAGGGCATCGGCGCCAGTGGCCATGTGCGAGCCGGTGTCGCACTGTCACAGACAGGGTTGGCCAACACCCTGGGCTCCATGGCTGCAAACCTGCAGACCCCTTTCGATACCAGCACGGCCTCCAGGACTGGCAGCGCCAGATGTCGGGGGGGGCGTCGGATGGCCAGTCCGTTCGCATCCCCCACCCATGTAGAGGCCTGGGGGCCATCGGGCACCCCGAGGGAGGAGGAGGTGGTGCGGTCCGTCCCGGCTCCCTCTGTAGGGGAGGTCCCGGTACACCGCGACACCTCGGACTCCCCCCCTTCCGTCCCAGGTGCATCGGGTGGGCAACGGGCAGGACAGGCTGGCAGCTCGCCATCCCAGTCGCCCGGGCCGCAGCCTGGCCCATCTAGGCCAGGACGCCCCAGGAAACGGCCGCCAAAGGGATCCAGTGTCAGAGGGCAGGAATCACAGGAGTCCACCTCCAGTTCTGCTGTACCGTCTGGGGAACCACGTAGACGTAGTCAAAGGGCCCGTAAGGCCAAACAATTAGACACTGAGTAAGTTGCCACGGGTGCAGGGCACAGTTGAGTTTTAGGGGCTAGGGCACGTGCATGAACTCCTTTGGTTAATAAAGTCAATGTTACACCTACCAAAGCTGCCTTTGTGCTCTGTCCAAAGGTGCGGGCGTGTCATGTACGTGGAGCGCAAGTGTGTGTGTGAGGGGTGGTCTTACCTCAGCCCCAGGTGAGTCTGCCCCCTTCCCCTGGGCCGCCATCAACATCCCCGGGCAGAGGACGGGACCGTGCGCTGCAGTGTCACAGCCGCATGCAGGGATGCTCCGGGTGGATGGTGGTACTGTGGCAATGGGTCAGACCTAGTGCAACGATGTAGAGCCAGGAGCTCATCGCAGGGCGGGTTGTCATCATCCTCCATGGCCTGCGATAGACACGGGTCCACCCGAAACTGTGTGAGCCCGGCCCGTTGTGCCGCCGGTGGATCGGCAATGGGGGGGGGGGGGGGGGGGGGGGGTGTGCATGTGGGGTGGGGTGGGTGGGTTGGGGAGGGGGGTGAGGGTGCTGGGTGGGTGGATGGGTGGGGGGTGTGGGTGGTCGGCTGTTGCCATGGTGTGCGGTCTGTGGCCATACTACCCGATTCCCACGCCCATCTAGTCAGTGAAGCGGGCGGCTATCAGTCTGTCCCGTGCCCGCTGGGCCAGCCGGTAACGGTGGACAGCCACCCGCCTGTGTCTACCCCGTCTGCCCCTGACCATTGCCCCCATCCCCCTCATCTGGGGAGGACTGGGCCTCTTCCTGCTGCTCCTCCACTCCGCCCTCCTCTGCCTGCGGCACATCGCCCCTCTGCTGGGCTATGTTGTGCAGGACGCAGCACACCACAATGATGCGGCCGACCCTATCTGACCGATACTGGAGGGGCCCCAGAGAGGTCCAGGCACCTGAAACGCATCTTCAGCACGCAAAGCACCTCTCGATCACTCCCCTTGTCGCCTACATGGGCATCATTGTAGCGGTTCTCCGCCTCATTGCGTGGCCTCCGTATAGGCGTCATCAGCACGATCGCAATGGGTAGCCCCTGTCGCCAGCAACCAGCCCTCAGCCGGGGATGGCGTCCCTCGTACATGCCGGGGATGGATGACCGCGACAACACGAATGAGTCTGTGTACACTGCCTGGGTGACGGGCGCAGACGTGCAGGATCATCATGCGGTGGTCGCAGACCACCTGTACGTTCATTGAATAGGTCCCCTTCCTATTAGTGAACACGGCCCTGTTCTCTGCAGGTGGCCGCACGGCGACGTGCATCCCATCGATCGCGCCCTGGACCATGGGGAACCGGCAACGGCAGAGAAGCCCACGGCCGGGCATCTTGGCTGCCCGGTCCACGGGGAAGCGGATGTAGCGGTGCGCCATGGCATAAAGGGCATCTGTCACTGCCCGGATGCACCGGTGCACCGATGTCTGCGATATGCAGACAGGTCCCCACTCGGTGCTGGAATGACCCGTTGCATAAAAGTTCAGGGCCACCGTAACCTTGACGGACACGGGGAGAGGGTGTCCCCCGCAGTGCCACGCGGTGACAGGTGTGCCAGCAGGTGGCAGATGTGTGCCACGGTTTCCCGGCTCATCCGGAGTCTCCTCCTGCATTCCCGGTCCGTGAGGTCCTGGTATGACTGCTGGGGCCGGTACACACGGGGCGCCCTCGGGTGCCTCCGTTCGCCCGTGGGGCCGCAACGTCCTCCTCCCCCTCCTCGTCCTGTCGGTCAGGTGTCCCTCCAGCCTGGGCGGCTGCCGCCTGCCCCTCTGCGGCAGCCTGCGCGCCCTCTCTGGCACGCTCTCCTCCTCCTCCTCCTCCTCATCAGGGCAACATAGACATGAGCAGCTGCCACCACGGCGGCCAACATCGCTGGATGATCTGAAAACATGACGGCCTGGTGGGGGGGAGGGGAACGACGACATGTCATCATTGCCCATATCCCCTCCTCCCCCCAGCCAGGTGGCATGGACCGCATGGGTCCAACTGTTGGAGGCTGGCACCTGGCCAGGTGACCAACTCATTTGCCCTCCCATCACCCTCCTCGGCACGGACCCCTTCCCCACCTCCACCCCGGCACGGACCTCCCCCAACCACCCACCTCCACCCCAGCAGCGACCGCCCTCCCCAACCTCCACCCCAGCACGGACCCCCCCCAACCCCCAACCTCCACCCCGGCACGGACCCCCCCAACCCCCAACCTCCACCCCAGCACGGACCCGCCCCAACCCCCAACCTCCACCCCGGCACGGACCCCTCCCAACCCCCAACCTCCACCCAGCACCCCCTCCCCAAACTCCACCCCAGCACGGACCCCCCCCAACCCCCAACCTCCACCCCAGCACAGACCCCCTCCCCAACCCTCCCACCCCAGCACGGACCCCCCCCAACCCCCAACCTCCACCCCGGCACGGACCCCCCCCACCTCCACCCCAGAACGGACCCCCTCCCCAACCTCCACCCCAGCACGGACCCCCTCCCCACCTCCACCCCAGCACGGACCCCCCCCAACCCCCAACCTCCACCCCCGGCACGGACCCCCCCCAACCCCAACCTCCACCCCAGCACGGACCCCATCCCCAACCTCCACACCAGCACGGACCCCCTCCCCAACCTCCACCCCAGCACGGACCCCCTCCCCAACCTCCACCCCAGCACGGACCCCCCCCAACCCCCAACCTCCACCCCGGCACGGACCCCCCCAACCCCCAACCTCCACCCCAGCACGGACCCCATCCCCAACCTCCACACCAGCACGGACCCCCTCCCCAACCTCCACCCCAGCACGGACCCCCTCCCAACCTCCACCCCAGCACGGACCCCTCCCAACCCCCAACCTCCACCCGGCACGGACCCCCCCTAACCCCCAACCTCCACCGCAGCACGGACCCCCTCCCCAACCTCCACCCCAGCACGGACCCCCCCCAACCCCCAACCTCCACCCCGGCACGGACCCCCCCCAACCCCCAACCTCCACCCCAGCACGGACCCCCCCAACCCCCAATCTCCACCCCGGCACGGACCCCCCCCAACCCCCAACCTCCACCCCAGCACGGACCCCCCCCCCAACCTCCACCACAGCACGGACCCCCCCCAACCTCCACCCCAGCACGGACCCCCCCAACCCCCAACCTCCACCCTGGCACGGACCCCCCCCCCAACCCCCAACCTCCACCCCAGCACGGACCCCCTCCCCAACCTCCACCCCAGCACGGACCCCCCCCAACCCCCAACCTCCACCCCAGCACAGACCCCCCCCCAACCCCCAACATCCACCCCAGCACGGACCCCCTCCCCAACCTCCACCCCAGCATGGACCACCCCCCAACCCCCAACCTCCACCCCAGCACGGATCCCCCAACCCCCAACCTCCACCCCAGCACGGACCCCCTCCCAACCTCCACCCCAGCACGGACCACCCCCAACCCCCACCTCCACCCCGGCACGGACCCCCCCAACCCCCAACCTCCACCCCAGCACGGACCCCCTCCCCAACCTCCACCCCAGCACGGACCCCCTCCCCAACCTCCACCCCAGCACGGACCCCCCCCAACCCCCAACCTCCACCCCGGCACGGACCCCCCCAACCTCCACCCCAGCACGGACCCCCCTCCCCACCTCCACCCCAGCACGGACCCCCTCCCCAACCTCCACCCCAGCACGGACCCCCCCCAACCCCCAACCTCCACCCCGGCACAGACCCCCCCCAACCTCCACCCCAGCACGGACCCCCTCCCCAACCTCCACCCAGCACGGACCCCCTCCCAACCTCCACCCCAGCACGGACCCCCCCCAACCTCCACCCCAGCACGGACCCCCTCCCCAACCTCCACCCCAGCACAGACCCCCCCCAACCCCAACCTCCACCCCAGCACGGACCCCCCCCAACCCCTACCTCCACCCCAGCACGGACCCCCCAACCCCCAACCTCCACCCCCAGCACGGACCCCCTCCCCAACCTCCACCCCAGCACGGACCCCCCCAACCTCCACCCCGGCACGGACCCCCTCCCCAACCTCCACCCCGGCACGGACCCCCTCCCCAACCACCACCCCAGCACGGACCCCCCCCAACCCCCAACCTCCACCCCGGCACAGACCCCCCCCCAACCTCCACCCCAGCACGGACCCCCTCCCCAACCTCCACCCCAGCACGGACCCCCCCCAACCCCCAACCTCCACCATGGCACGGACCCCCCCCAACCCCCAACCTCCACCCCAGCACGGACCCCCCTCCCCAACCTCCACCCCAGCACGGACCCCCTCCCCAACCTCCACCCCAGCACGGACCCCCCCCAACCCCCAACCTCCACCCCAGCACGGATCCCCTCCCCCAACCTCCACCCCAGCACGGACCCCCCCCAACCCCCAACCTCCACCCCAGCACGGACCCCCCCAACCCCCAACCTCCACCCCAGCACGGACCCCCTCCCCAACCTCCCCAACCTCCACCCCAGCACGGACCCTCCCAACCTCCACCCCGGCACGGACCCCCCCCCAACCCCCAACCCGGCACGGACCCCCTCCCGGCACTCCCCCGGAGCCCAGCCTACTCTAACCCCCCCCGCCGCACACACACAAGCCGAGACACACCTCTCCTCACGCAATCAGTCTGCGGCACGCCATTTCCTGCCCAGAGCCAACCCCCCAGGCCGTCACTCACCTCCTCGCTGCTCGGCGTGAGCCTGGAGCACCGGGTCACGCCGATGAAAAGGAGGTTTGATTCACGTCGACGTGAACGGTCATCACGTCGACGGGACTTCGGCCATCCGGAAGGGAGAATATCGGCAGGCCGAAAATCGGCTGCCTTGCGCAGACCCGTGACATTCTCCGCGGCAGCGGCGCCATTAACGCCCCGCCGACTTTTCTCCCTTCGGAGACTTCGGCGGGGGCGGGATTCACGGCGGCCAACGGCCATCTCCCGACCCTCTGGGGGGGCGGAGAATGATGCCCCCCTATTGCCAACATACCCTCTAATTTTCTTTTGTGATGCACGGGTGATTTGTTTAAGTCAGTAGGCCCTTTAAGTTCTTTGGTGTGGCCAAGAATGCATGGAAACGTTAAGGGGTGGCGGGAATCTCTGTCTCACCAGCGGACAATAGGGTTTCCCATTGTGGGCTGCCCCATGCCGTCAGGAAATCCCCGGGCGTGGGTGCGCTGTCGGCACAACGGTGAATACCGACAGCGGAGAATCCAGCCCCCGGTCTTTTCATCAACTTTCCCCAACACATTAACTCCTGTTCCCCAGTCCCCCAGTTAGAAACTAAAGCCAGTCTAGCCCTCCGCCCAGTCAACAACTAAAGTCTCCCCCCAACACCCCCTTGCATACCCCCCAAACTTTCAAACTGGGTCCACATGATAGCTGGAGCATTAAAATGGGGTCACATTGGGAAAACAAGCTTGGGAAGCACAGAAGTAGACCATTGGGGTGCTTAAATATTACTTTTGTTGCCTGGACCACTCTGGAAGAGCCCTGTAATAATTGCCAGAGCACCAGTCACGATTTGTAATGGCCTGTTTCCCTGGTTACAGCCCACTTGTATCCGGCCTGTCACCACCTGTAGATCCTGCTTGCAAGCTAGCCTTTAAAGTACTCGCAGCACCAGTATTTGAGCTCCTGGCTGTGAGTAAGGTTGTATTTTTCTCATCACTGTCTTTCTATTCAAACACATTTTTTTCTTCCATCACTACCTGGTCAGATGTCATTTCCTGGGTATCTGAAAGGCGAAAGATATAAGGGTACCTGCAAATAGGCAGGTCCTTCTTTTCTTTTTGGAGAAACCATGGGTGGGATTCTACGTCCCACCACACCAGTTTTCACAAAGACCTACCTATTTTCAGGTTTTATTTGCAGCCTTAGAGAGCAGTCCATTAGGCCATGGCTACCAAACAAAAATGCAAACGTTTAAAGAGACCTCGCATTTGGCTGTCAGAAATCAGTCTGAGCGCACACCAACCATGTTGCCTCGGAGCTCGCAACCTCAAAATCTCAACTCAAGACCCTACTGGACCTCTGGATCTACTCTGGTTTATTCGATCACATTTTATGTGGAAGTATGGCTTTCATTATATCAAGGTGCCCACATTTGCAAGGGTTGCACACCAGACTCCTGTAGCACATGGTGAGTACTTAGCTCTTGTCACCCAATAGCCACCATCCAGTTTCTTGTGCAGATGATACTACGGATTGCTCCAATGAAGACAGGATGACTTCTTCAAGGATACCCGGCACTGGCTTGCATGATCCACTGAGTATGGTCACACACCAGTTGATCATTGGGGAAATAATAGCCCTTCAAGTTGCAGTATATCTTTTCATATGGTGCCCAAAATGGCACCTGGCTCTGTGCGGAAGCTTGCAATCCTGACACAGCCACATGCTCACTGTGTGCGCTGCTCTCTAATAAAACAACATGCAATGTTGTCAGCTCTCTTTGCATATAAAAACTCAATAATCTCTCATGCAACAGCAGTTGGCAAATTGGGAGCTGCATAAAAAATCATCAATAATCACCTTCGTAGTCACTGGCAATGCCATTCTCACCCTGCTTTGTGGCTGCAACAGGTGGCAGATTTTTGTGAGTAATGTCTTGGTGAAATACAGGCACCTAACACACAATTCTTCATAATAATAATAGACAATTGCTCCCCGAAGAGTGGTGTACACCGGTATCAACGGGCCTCCTGGCCCAGCGATTCAGCGGTCCTCGGGGGCCAGCACGGCGCCAGAGTGCTGCGGCGGCGAAAGGCAGCCCTGCACAGCTGGCACGGGTTTGTGCATGCGCGCGATGGCCGTCTCCGCTCCGACGCATGCGTGTGGTGGCCGTCCCCACGCCAGCGCATGTTCGTGGTGGCCGTCTCCACGCCAGCGCCGAGCAACATGACGGAGACCTACAGCGGGCCCGCGCAGAAGGAGGTAGGCCCCCTCCAGATTGTGGGTGCCCGCCAATCGGTAGCCCCCGATCGCGGGCCTGGACGCCGTGGAGGCCCCCCCCAGAGTCAGATCCCCCCCACCAGAACGGCTACCGCGGCCGCGGGTCGGAGCTCCTACCGGGTGGTACCAGGTTGGAACCACGTCGATGGGACTCGCCCGAACTCGGCGGGAATTTGGCCAGTCGACCGCGGAGAATCGCGTCCCGGCGTCGGAGCAGCATGGCGGGAATTGCCCCATCACCACCGATTCCCCGGCCCGGCCCCTAAGTGCCCTTCTCCCCATCCTCCCTCTTCGAGAAGTTTGTCTTCGGTGTCATCTCTGTTTATTCTCTCTTTCATGCTGTAGGCCAAGAGGAATACGAACTACTACATTCATGTCTGGAAGAAAGTAGCCTGAGCAGAACCCTTGGAAGTCAGAATCAGTCCTTCACCACATGCCATACCACTGCATATAGACTTCAACAACTTCAAAGAGCAGCAAAAACCTCCAATCACTTTTACTAAGTCAGCAACAAGCAGTAGAAGTCAATCAGGCACTAAACTGACGATAGTTGATGAATCCTTTAAATATTTCTCAGAGATCTGGGGGGGGGGGGGGGTCGTTCCACGTTCTGAATGTGTGTTCCGCTCTGTGCGATTAAGTGAGGGTGTCAGCAGGAACGTTCTGGTTGAAAATGGCACGGCTGGTGTCAAACCAACATTAGACGGGTGGGAGTTACTGACCACCCACCACGTGTTTTTCGGCATGGAGGCAACCCACCAGTGGGATCTACCGACCCCGCCATTGTCAACGGAATTTCCTGGTGGCAGCACCCGTCATCGCTGGGAAACCTGTGCGCCAGTGTGGGACCGGAATTTCCCGCTGGCGTGAACAGCCGGTAAATCCCGCTCTACATGTTGATTGATGTCACAATCTGTCTACTCTGCAAGCCTCCAGCATACAATTCCCTTTATCCAGGCTATTGTTCTTATCAAAATGGCAGCCGGTGCAGTCAGCCCATGAAGTGGCGCAGACGGCAGTTTGAAAATACATCCTTATTATGAAAATATGAGTGCTTTACAAGCAAATTTCATGGTCCATGTCTTTACGGAAGTTAACCTTGCTGTTTCTGTAAGCTGGTTTTGACTCCTGTTAAAATTTGTTTTACTGTGAGTTTACCGAAAGTAACTTTTAACCGAATATTTCTGCATTAATTCCATATTATTTGACCCCTATTCCTTCACTGTAATACACTATTAGTTTTATTCATTTCACTTCTACAGTAACCAGAGTAAATTATACAATTAAGATGTTCCTTATTTGGCAAGGCATGCACTAACCAGGGCAGCCTGTTCCAATGATTGTCATACAAAATTGGCACAGTTCATTATTCACACAAAAATAAAAGTTACTACTCAGACTTTGCACAACCATGCAAAAGTCAGTTTGTGAGATGAACAGAGCCTTGGAGGAGAAAGTACTTAATGCCCGACAAGTGGGCCAAAATGGGCTGCATGACTGCAACATATACCCGACAAACCCAAAAATCTCATGAAATTGATGCTTGTGCCTCATTTCATAAAAAACAGAAGTAAGCGAAGTATACAATCCAACCTCTCGAGCTTTCTCTGCCATTGACTCTATTTTTCTGCCCCATTCACATGTCCTTTGATTTCCTTTGTGTCCAAAAAACTACTTATCTCAGTCTTGAATATCCAACACAGCCTTTTGAGGCAAAGAATTCCAATGATTCACCACCTTCTGAGTGAAGAGATTTCTCCTCATCTCAGCGCTAATTTCCTTCTCAAAAGTGCACAATGGTTTTGTGAAGGGAGGTCGTGTCTCACTAACTTGATCAAGTTTTTCGAGGAAGTGACTAAGTGATTAATGAAGGTAGGACAGTGGATATTGTCCACATGGGACTTTAGTAAGGCATTTGACAAGGTCTCTTATGGCAGACTGGTACAGAAGGTGAAGTTACATGGGATCAGAGGTGAGCTGGCAAGATTGATACAGAACTGGCTAGGTCATAGAAGACAGAGGGTAGCAGTGGAAGGGTGCTTTTCGGAATGGAGGTCTGTGATGCACGATCAATGACCACTAAAGCGAGATTGCAGTCCAACTGAAGGCTTTAATAAGCTAGATGTTTCCCCCAGCAGCTCCGGTACAGAATCAGATCACAGAATGTACAGTGCAGAAGGAGGCCATTCGGCCCATCGAGTCTGCTCCGGCTCTTGGAAAGAGCACCCTACCCAAGGTCAACACCTCCACCCTATCCCCATAACCAAGTAACCCCACTAAGGGCAATTTTGGACACTAAGGGCAATTTATCATGGCCAATCCACCTAACCCGCACATCTTTGGACTGTGGGAGGAAACCGGAGTACCCGAAGGAAACCCACGCACACACGGGGAGGATGTGCAGACTCCGCACAGACAGTGACCCAAGCCGGGAATCGAACCTGGGACCCTGGAGCTGTGAAGCAATTGTGCTATCCACAATGCTACTGTGCTGCCCTACTGAAGGCTCCTGGGGCGGCACGGGCTCTTATACCCCGCCTTGCAGGGCGGAGCTACCATACAGCTTGACCAATAGGAAATATACAATAGCTACCAATGGTGTTCCAGCATTACCAGGTACCGTAATACCTCTACACAGACTACCACATTCACCCCCTGTTAAAAAAGATTCCGGCAGGGGTGTTGGCCTGGTATTACAACATGGTAACGTGGTAGAAATTATAGTTATGGAGGTACCGTAATACCTCCGTACAGCGTTTTGTAACTATTTACAATTCTATTTACAATTTATGATTCATAATTAACTATACACGTTAAAATGAAGCAATCAGTCGATCGGGGGCCCTGGTCGTCCTCTGTGATCGTCGAAGCTTCGGTGGTGACTCCGGTGGAGGCTTGGGCGTCTGTGACTCCGGGAGTGTGGCCTCGATCTCTGTGACAGCTTCGACAGCCCTAGACGGCGCTGGTGGGGAAAACGGTTGACCTGGGAAGGGAGCGCCTGCGGGGTGCATCGGTGGGTGGGGGGGGGGCCTAGACGGGGCCGGCGAAAGGGCCGATCCTCTTGTAATGTGCACTGGTGGGAGGGAGGGTGGGACTGATGGCTGGGATGTGTGTGGGGCTCCGGCGGGCGCCAGGTCTCGTAGGGAGACCGTATCTTGGTGGCCGTCGGGTACGCCACGTAGGCGTACTGGGGGTTAGCGTGGAGAAGATGGACCCTCTCGACCAACGGGTCCGACTTGTGCGCCCGCACGTGTTTTCGGAGCAGGATGGGTCCGGGAGCTGCCAGCCAGGTCGGGAGCGAGGTCCCAGAGAAGGACTTCCTGGGGAAGTCCAGGAGACGTTCGTGAGGTGTTTGGTTGGTTGTGGTACAAAGCAGTGACCGGACAGAGTGGAGGGCATCCGGGAGGACTTCCTGCCAGCGGGAAACTGGGAGATTCCTGGACCGTAGGGCCAGTAGGACGGTCTTCCAGACAGTTCTGTTCTCCCTCTCTACCTGTCCGTTATCCCGGGGGTTGCAACTGGTCGTCCTGCTCGAGGCGATGCCCTTGCTGAGCAGGAATTGACGCAGTTCGTCACTCATAAAGGAGGACCCCCTATCACTATGTATGTAAGCGGGGAACCCGAACAGTGCAAAGATATTATGGTAGGCCTTGATGATGGTGGTTGGGGTCATGTAGGGGCAGGGGATGGCGAATGGGAACTGGGAGTACTCGTCAATCACATTCAGGAAGTACGTGTTGCGGTCGGTGGAGGGGAGGGGGCCTTTGAAGTCCATGCTGAGGCGTTCAAAGGGACGGGAAACCTTGATCAGGTGCGCTCTCTCTGGCCGGTAGAAGTGCGGTTTGCACTCCGCGCAGATTTGGCACTTCCTGGTGGCTGTCCTGACCTCGTCGATGGAGTAGGGCAGGTTGCGGGTCTTGATAAAGTGGAAAAAGCGAGTGACCCCCTGGGTGGCAGAGGTCCTCGTGGAGGGCTCGGAGGCGGTCTACTTGTGCGTTGGCACATGTGCCGCGGGACAGGGCATCAGGAGGCTCGTTTAGCTTCCCGGGACGATACAAGATCTCGTAGTTGTAGGTGGAGAGTTCGATCCTCCACCGCAAGATCTTATCATTTTTATCTTGCCCCGCTGTGCATTATCGAACATGAAAGCAACCGACCGTTGGTCAGTGAGGAGAGTGCATCTCCTGCCGGCCAGGTAATGCCTCCAATGTCGCACAGCTTCTACTATGGCCTGGGCCTCCTTTTCGACTGAGGAGTGGCGGATTTCGGAAGCATGGAGGGTACGGGTGAAGAAGGCCACGGGTCTGCCCGTTTGGTTGAGGGTGGCAGCCAGAGCTATGTCAGACGCGTTGCTCTCGACCCGGAATGGGAGGGACTCGTCAATGGCGTGCATCGTGGCCTGTGCAATGTCTGCTTTGATGCGGCTGAAGGCCTGGCGGGCCTTTATCAACAGGGGAAAGGCTGTGAATTGAATCAGGGGACGGGCCTTGTCCGCATAGTTGGGGACCCACTGGGCATAGTAAGAGATAAACCCTAGGCAGCGCTTCAGGGCCTTGGAGCAGTGAGGAAGTGGGAACTCATGCGTTCAGGATCGGGGCATATAACTCCATTTCGCACTATGTAGCCGAGGATGGCTAGGCGGTCGGTGCTAAACACGCATTTATCCTTGTTATATGTAAGGTTAAGGATCTTTGCGGTCTGGAGGAATTTTCGGAGGTTGGTGTCATGGTCCTGCTGGTCGTGGCCGCAGGTGGTGACATAATCGAGATACGGGAATGTTGCCCGTAAACCGTACCAGTCAACCATTCGGCCCATTTCGTTCCCGGTGCCAAATGGCGCTGCGCCAACCCGCGCATGCGCAGTTGGGCCGCGTCAACCTGCGCATGCGCGGGGGACCTCTTCAGCTCGCCGGCCCCGACTCAACATGGCGCCGGTGTTCAGGGGCCGGCCGTGCAGGAAAGTCAAATGCGCCGGCGCAAATGGCGCCGATTCTCCACACCTCGGAGAATCGTGCACCGGTGTCGGGGCATCGTTGCGTGGTTGCAGCTATTCTCCGGCCCGACGCGGGGCTCGGAGAATCGCCCCCGTGGTGTTTGTTTTCTTGGAATTTACAGCTTCTGCTAACTCACTTTCTTAGGCAGCAGGTGTAGGGGATAGGTGAGATTTAAAGCATTGATTTTTTTTCGCTCTCTCTGTCTGGATTGCTTTCTTTCTTCCAGACAAGGGTCTCTGTAATGGGAGTGTCTCTGCTGGGGCGCTCTGTTATGTGAGGGTCTCTGGTGGGAGGTCCTGTTATGGGGATCTGTGGTGGAGGGGTCGGTTGGAGGGTCAGGACACCATCGTGGGGGATGTGACCCAGCAAATCACTGTGTTATGGAGGGCAGGCAGCCGTAAGACTTCGCTATTGGTCCGCCCGCTCAAAATGGTGGCCTGATAGCGGGATTCGCAAGCCAATCCCTTGCAATCCCGTCATGCATACATTTGCATGGCCAGGTATAGTGAATCCCCTCTGGGCGCAGCTCCCAGCACGAGTGCAAATCAGAGACAGGGACAGCACGGTAGCATTGTGGATAGCACAATTGCTTCACAGCTCCAGGGTCCCAGGTTCGATTCCGGCTTGGGTCTCTGTCTGTGCGGAGTCTGCACATCCTCCCCGTGTGTGCGTGGGTTTCCTCCGGGTGCTCCGGTTTCCTCCCACAGTCCAAAGATGTGCAGGTTAGGTGGATTGGCCATGATAAATTGCCCTTAGTGTCCAAAATTGCCCTAAGGGTAGGGTGGGCTTACTTGGTTATGGGGATATGGTGGAGGTGTTGACCTTGGGTGCTCTTTCCAAGAGCCGGTGCAGACTCGATGGCCTCCTTCTGCACTGTAAATTCTATGAAATCACCAGCGGGAGAACAACATTGCGAGAGAATCCAGGCCATGATCGTGAGAGATGATTGGGGGAAGTCAGAAGGGGAGCACACATTTTAAAGGAAATATTGGTGATGTGAACCTCAATGACAGAATGGGAAGATGGGAGCAACCCGGCATTGGTCATATGGGGGACCACCAACTCACCTCGGCCAAACTTTGGTCCACTGTGCAGATAATTAGCTGTCATTAGGGATCCCTTCCTTTTAAGGGATGAGAGCCTGCGTCCAAAGAGCTGTGGCCAATTGAAGGGTAGACAGCACTTCAGTCTGAGCCACACCAGCAGGACTGGTGGCCACAGCTAGGACTGCACCATGCCGAGATGATGAGTCGATGAACACAGCCCTCAAGTGAGGTAAGTGTAGTTAGGGGTTGCTAGTGACAGCTTTGCAGGCCCAGGTAAGGGAAGGAGATTAGTGAAGTTGGGGATCAGGTGGTGTTGCTGTGGGGGTGCGGCTGCCGCCACTGGGGAACTCCTCCATGGGCACAGAGTGCCCAATTAGCAAGGGTTCATTAGGTGGTCTTCTCATGCAATGGAGGGCCCACCTGCCGCAGGCAAAATGCTGCCTCTAGGGCTGGTAAAATTCAGCCCATTCTCTCATTCACCAACAAACGCATGCTCATTCACATCTAGCTGCACCCGCTGATTCTCATTTTTATATTTATTTTATATTTACTCATTCTCTCTCAGTACCTCACCCTCTTATATTCACCACTTTACTTGCAAATACACATTCCCAGTCTTGCTCAGATTCTCTCAATCCCTCATTCAATCTTTTACTTCCCCCACTCTGGGTGGGATTTTCCAGCCCTTCGTGTCAGCCGAATTTTTCGGTCCCGCCAGAGGCGACTCCTACAGCAGATTTCCCAGCGGTGGGACAGGAAAACCACGCAAAGTGCCGTAGACTCCAGCATGACCAGAGGATTCCACTGGCAGCCATTGGTGAGCTGCCTCCACCACCAGAAACCATACTGCCAGGGGGACTGGAAAATCCTGTCCTCTATCTCTTGCCATTTGTACTCTCACTCTCAGATTCACTCGCTCATTTCTGTCTCTCTTACTCAGTAATCATACCTTTTTCTCTTGCAATCACTTATTTTCACACTTAGCCACTCATTCTCTCACACTCTCACAACCTTTGTCTCATATTCACTCACTAAGGTTCACGCGGTCATTCTTTTACACTCCCTCCGTAACTCACCACCTTCATTCGAGGGGAGAGGGAACTGTACAGTCTTTGGGATCTTTGGCTTGGGCATTTACTAGGGTTGTATGGCCCTTGTGTGGGCCCTGGTTTTGCTGTACCATACAACAGAAGGAAGGCATTTTTCCTAAACTGAAATTAGCCCTTTCAAGTATTGCAACATCTGCCATGTTGTTCAACCGCTTTCAGTTTTACCCAGGTTACCTGCAACGAGGTTGTTCATTGGATAAAATTTGTTTGCATTCACCAGTAACTGCAACCTGTGAATAAAGGTGTTCGGTGTTTTTAACAACACATCTGCGAAGACCTTGTCAGCACTTTCCAGATATGGTCCAAGAGCTGTCAATCATAGCTAGATGTTTATAAACACTGTGGTTAGTTTCACAGCTGGCTACTTGAAGTCATCATCAGGCTTGAAACTGAGATTATACAATCCAGACAAGTGGTTGTGTGCAAGTTGTCATTCACAGCCTAGTAAAATCAATTTCACATTGATATGAGAAAGCCTTGCAGATCAAAGATCTGTAAGGGTTTAAGCCTAGCTGATTCCTTTCCTAGGAATTTACAGGTGCTGCTTTCTCTGCCTGAGGCAGCAAGTGAGTTATAAAGCAGTGATTATTTTCACCGTCTCTGTCTGGACTGCTCTCTAGCTTCCAGGCAGGGGTCTCTGCCATGGGGGGTTTCTAGTCAGGGGTCTCCATCATGGCGGTTTCTGGGCAGGGTCTCTGTAATGGGGGGTTTATAGGCAGGAGTCTCTGTAATTGGGGTTTCCCATGGGGCTTTCACTTATAGAACATACAGTGCAGAAGGAGGCCATTCGGCCCATCGAGTCTGCACCGGCCCACTTAAGCCCTCACTTCCACCCTATCCCCGTAACCCAATAAACCCTCCTAACCTTTTCGGACACTAAGGGCAATTTAGCATGGCCAATCCACCTAACCTGCATGTCTTTGGACTGTGGGAGGAAACCGGAGCACCCGAAGGAAACTCACGCAGACACGGGGAGAACGTGCAGACTCCGCACAGACAGTGACCCAGCGGGGAATCGAACCTGGGACCCTGGCGTTGTGAAACCACAGTGCTAATCACTGTGCTACCGTGCTGCCCCAGGGTCGGTCTTTGGTGGGAGGGCCAATGGGGGTGTCTGATGGGGGTGCGGTGGGCAAGATTTGCATTGTGGGGGAGAGGGGGCACTCCGATGGATCTTGGGGGCATCTCCCTAAAGGAGTTATCTCTTTGGCCCACCGCAAGGTCCACTGCGCTGGGGCCACGCTGACTAATACCTGCACCAATTCATGGCCACCTGAATCCCAGCCCAGTGGACCCGAGACTCACGCAGGCTTGTAGAATCTGGTGCCCAGCCTGACAATAGGATGCAAATGGCTCATTTTGACCTATTTGCAACCTCCCGCTGGCACAGGGCACAATGCTGTTCCCAGGGACTGGAGAATCGGTATTGGATGGGCACCGTCTTTTGGACGATGCTGGATTCTCCATCGCATCGGGAACTCCGCTACTGGCGACAGAGAATCCAGCCCATTGTTTCACCATCATCCTTAGGAAGATCAGAGAGAGGTTGTTGCAATATAGGGGGAATTTTCCACCCCAGTTTTGGCATAACCCAAAATCGGCAGGGTTTACAACAGGTCCTGACAAACAAAGATCTGGCAAACAGCCCCTGCTGGGCTGCACTGGGAAGTATGGCCCCCAAGGCGGGAGAGGGTCATACCTGGACAGTACCCTGGCACTGTCCAGGCACTGACACGGCGGGGTTCGGATGGGGGAGGGGGTTGTTCCCAGGTCCATGGGGAGTGGGTTTCTTGGAGTGTGTTTATGTTACTTTTTAAATTTCTAATGATTTCAGATCAATTCAGTCTTTTTGCCGATCTGACAGGGGCCAAGATTTAGCCCGTCCAGCCAGCGTCATAGTACCCGCCTCCAGGACATTTTTTTGACAAATGCATCAAAAAATATTGCTGGAAAAGCCAGTAGTGCGACTTGACCAGCAGGCTACACACTGCTTTTCCTGCCTGATTTGACACATTATCAAGAAAAGAGAAATTCCGCCCATAGCCTTTCATTTCAAATGTAGTAGTACACACAAACATTTCTGATTCATTGCTCCTACCCACTTGTGATCAGGCTGCTTCACTCTGTCTGCTGAAAGCATCAATAATGACACTCTTTGTGCCAGTCAGTTGACCGTTGTTATCTTGTCTCACAAAGAAATGCCAAGGTGCAATAGCGACAAAAAGGTTTTTCAGGTACTGTATCAATCTGGTTGGAAAGTGGGAATTTTCAATGTATTTTGGGTAATTCAGTGTTCTCACTAAGAAACGCTGAAAGATCTGGGGCGAGATTCTCCGACCCCCCGCCGGGTCGGAGAATCGCCGGGGGCTGGCGTGAATCCCGCCCCCGCCGGTTGCCGAATTCTCCGGCACCGGATATTCGGCGGGGGCGGGAATCACGCCGCGCCGGTTGGCGGGCCCCCCCCCCCCGCGATTCTCCGGCCCGAATGGGCCGAAGTCCCGCCGCTAAAATGCCTGTCCCGCCGGCGTAGATTAAACCACCTACCTTGCCGGCGGGACAAGGCGGCGCGGGCGGGCTCCAGGGTCCTGGGGGGGGCGCTGGACGATCTGGCCCCGGGGGGTGCTCCCACGGTGGCCTGGCCCGCGATCGGGGCCCACTGATCCGCGGGCGTGCCTGTGCCGAGGGGGCACTCTTTTCCTTCCGCCTTCGCCACGGTCTCCACCATGGTCCACCATGGCGGAGGCGGAAGAGGCTCCCTCCACTGTGCATGCGCAGGAATGCCGTCAGCGGCCGCTAACGCTCCCGCGCATGCGGCGCCTGGAGATGTCATTTCCGCGCCAGCTGGCGGGGCACCAAAGGCCTTTTCCGTCAGCTGGCGGGGCGGAAATTCATTCAGCGCGGGCCTAGCCCCTTAAGGTTGGGGCTCAGCCCCCAAAGATGCGGAGCATTCCGCACCTTTGGGGCGGCGCGATGCCCGACTGATTTGCGCCGTTTTGGGTGCCAGTCGGCGGACATCGCGCCGATACCGGAGAATTTCACCCCTGTATTTGAATAGTCCTGTTGCAACTCTGAGATAAATCAAAGCACTTTGCATAAAATTAATTTGCATTGAAACTTAGGCCAGGATTTTATGTTGAACGTGCTAACCTGGAATCGCATGAGAAGGGAATCAATGTCATTGTGCCAGTGCGCAACATTTCGAGGAAGTGTGCCCATCGCAAATAAGAGGGCAATTAAGCCCATCAAGGGGATAATTGTCAGCGATTTTACATGGCCTGTCCATTTTTACAATTGGCATATCCAGACCAATTGGCCAGGTGGACGTCACATTTTTGTAACAAACTCCATTCAGGGCAGAATAAAATGTCTTGGGTTGAATAAGATAAAATATGTTTGAGGGACGAGATCCAATAAAGCCTGCTGGCAACTGCTTGAATTTGCAGTGTAGACACAGTTTGAAGCATTTCTTTGAGCTCAGTTCATTTTTACAGTGCTGCAGGAAGCCCCCGCCCACACCCTCACTTTTCTTGGCCCCCGTCCTCTTCCAGCACCCTCCTCTCCCACCCAGCAGTGCTGATCCTTTCACAGTGTACGTTTCACATTGGCTGCCAGTTAATTGGCCTTCCAATGTGAAATTGCATTCAGCGCATATCATGTCCACTTCCAGGCTCACCAAAATCACTTGCCCGACGTGCACAAGATTCAGGTCTCTGTGTTATAACGGCAATGTGACCAGTTAACCTGTTTATTTTAGAGGTCTTCATTGAGGGAAGAGTATTGGTAATTATTTAGCTCAGTTGACTGAACAGCTGGGGCGCGATTCTCCGACCCCCCGCCGGGTCGGAGAATCGCCGGGGGCTGGCGTGAATCTCGCCCCCGCAGTGTCCCGAATTCTCCGCTACCAGAGAATCGGCGGATTTCTGTCCACCCTGCTGCCCCTGGAAAGGTGGTGCTGCCCAATTGAAAAATTTGAATAACCCCAAAACATCAACATTAATGGATGTTTTCAAGTGATATCGAGAACCCTGAAGAATTTCAGGAATTACATTTTCTTGTGTTACTGACCAATAAAGTAAAGTCACCATAGTCCCAGACGACCATAGGCTGCTTTCCCCCTTTGAAGGGGAGAACTGACTGATGGTGATTTAACTTGAGGATCACCACACCTCTGACGAAGGGGAAAGTTGGCCTTCATGAATAACCTCAGCTGGTATGGGAATTGAACCCACGCTGCTGGCCTTGCTCTGCATCACAAACCAGGGCCGGGATTCTCCCCTACCTGGCGGGGCGGGGGAATCCGGCGTAATGGAGTGGCGGGAACCACTCTGGCGTCGGGCCGCCCCAAAGTTGCTACGTGTATTTCTCCAAGCAACAAAATTAAGACTGCACATTTCAAAAAACATTTGCTTGTTTCTTACGGAAGGCGTTGGGTGGGACTCCAGGGAATCCACCGTGGGGAGTCACCACTGGCGGTACCGGAAGATCCCGCCAGTGAAAACGGCTGGAAAATCTCGCCCAAAGTTTGTTGTTCTTTTATTTATTACTTTTGAAGAATTTGTTTACACTACATAGGTACAGGGATCAAGCTGTCGGTCACAGTGTTCTGCATGGAGGAGGAGAGGAAAAAGACACAGCAACAGGAAATGAGTATGTGTCTCTCAAACACATTGAAGAACAGATCCACATTACTTATTTTAGGTTTAAATATGTTTCTAAAGTTCATGGGAGAATGCAACTGCACAAAAGTTTACATCAAGAGATACTGGCATCAGACATAAATATTCAGCAAAATAAGCATAGCTATTTCAAGTCAAGGTAATCAAATTTACCACTGACTGTATTTGTGTTAAGCACTGGAAAAACACAATACCATTGACACAGCTGAGCTGGGCTGATGTTCCATTCAGAGATACACTAATGACTAAACCAATTTATCAATGCCAAAAATAGATGCAGCCCCCCTAGTTGCCACATTTGCACATCTGGGGTATAGAACAAAACCCAAGCAAAATATAGGGAAATAGGCTGAACTAAAAGTTGCCATTGTGGTGATAAATGGAACTCTAATTTGACATTAATACAGTTTGTTTCAGATGGGAAATGCAGGAGTTTTACAGAATTTTACTAGGAGTGTAAAATTTGCTCAATTGAGGGGATTACACTATTATTTCCTCAGGAAATGTGTCCAAATTAGTTTTTGAGCACATTGTGGGCGAACACGATCTTTGAAAATGAATGGGAAAGAAAATTGGGTGGGATTTAATAATAATAATCTTATTGTCACACATTCCGGCGCCTGTTCAGGTACACAGAGGGAGAATTCAGAATTCAAATGACCTAACAGCACGTCTTTCGGGATATGCGGGAGGAAGCCGGAGCACCCAGAGGAAACCCATGGGGAGAATGTGCAGACTCCACACAGACAGTGACCCAAGCCGGAAATCGAACCTGGGACCCTGGAGCTGTGAAGCAACAGCGCTACCCACTGTGCTACCGTGCCGCCCATTAAAATGAGCTCCCAATTAGTCTCCTGCCAAAAAACAATTTCACCTTCTTTTACTCTATTAACACAGTAGAGGAGAACTCTTCTCATGATGGAACAAACAGCCTACATCAAACAACATAGAACAGGGAAATGTGGCAAGATAATTTTTTGAGACGGATGGAATTCTGACATAACTTTAGGTTAAAATGTATAATGCAGTGGAAATAATATTCCATTCTAATGCCACACAAATTAGGACAGTGTGTTGCCAAAAGTTGTGACTTGAACATTTCCCTAAAGCCTTCCTGATGGAAATCGAATATAATGTAAAAGCATTCTAAAAGAACACAATCACCATTTGTCAAAAAAAACCATCCCACTGTGTTTATAATGCAGTTAATACACAGCGCTCTGATGTGACTTTCCCCACACAATGGCAATTTTCAATAGGTCAAATCAGTGAGGTATTGTTCGAAGAAGCATATAATAAAGATGGGTAAAAACAAGCTAGGTAATCAAGTCTATCCCATTCGGGCATAATGTAACCTCTGTTCCCAAACTACACCCCAAGCAATCTCCTGGGAGAGAAAAAAAAGAGGAGAAAAATACTTTCAGCTAGTTCAGATAAAAACACAGGAAGATTCCTCTTGTCATGATAATGGATCATAGCCCCAGAGTACGTACGGACATATTGAACTTTTAAATAAGACATGTGATTTTTAAACAAAGGACATACAAGAAAAAAACTGGCTAAGACTGCAAAGTAATCACTTGCTGGAATTCCTAAATGGATTATACTCAGTCGAGAGTGAGACAATGGAATGTCCACCTCTTTCAGATAGAGGCATTTCAAAGGAGGAGATCCAAAAACTGTCTTGCAATCTCCTGCAGAGATAGTGGAAGCTGATTACCATCTCATCAGAGACTATCTCTGGTGAGTTATATCACAGACATATATGTTGTTCGTCCCTTTCCAGGAATATACAAGAGAAGGGACTAAAATTCAACGGCAACTGTGGTCTACAGTAGAATAGAATAGAATCACTACAGTACAGAAGGAGGCCATTCGGCCATCAAGTCTGCATCAACCCTCTGAAAGAGCCCCCACCCTATCCCTATAACCCAGTAACTCTACATAACCTTTGGACACGAGGGGTAATTTAGCATGGCTAATTCACCTAACCTGCACACCTTCGCTGGCAGGTAACGTTTCTCTCTCTCGGATTGCTGGAAACAAGGGAAGCAGGACAACTCCTTTCAGCTAACCTGTAGAACCAAGAATCTCCAAACTGTTCAACTACCAAAGTCTGTGCTCCCACTATTACCCAACTGCTGCAACATTTCACCATCTACTCCCCACAGTCAAGCCAATGACTGATTTGTGTATCTTTTGAAACTTTTATTCTTGAACCAATTTCTCGGTCGGACTTTTCCAGCTGTTTATGCTGGTGGGGTTTTCCAGTACCACCGATGGTGTACTCCTGTTGCTGGTTTCCTAGCAGTGAGGGGTGCATTCAACGTGAAACCCCGTTGATAACGGCGGTACCAGAAGATCCCACCGTCGGCCAATGGCAGGCCGCCTCAGCTAAATCTCATCTCACATTCGAGGAAATACTTGTTAGGAAGATGTGTTGGGCATTTTGAAAAACTTGAGGATAGACAAGTCCCCCAGGCCTGACGGGATATATCCAAGGATTCTATGGGAAGCAAGAGATGAAATTGCAGAGCCGTTGGTAATGATCTTTTCGTCCTCACTGTCAACAGGGGTGGTATCAGGGAATTGAAGAGTGGCGAATGTCGTGCCCCTGTTCAAAAAAGGGACTAGGGATAACCCTGGGAATTACAGGCCAGTTAGTCTTACTTCGGTGGTAGGCAAAGTCATGGAAAGGGTACTGAAGGATAGGATTTCTGAGCATCTGGAAAGACACTGCTTGATTTGGGATAGTCAGCACGGATTTGTGAGGGGTAGGTCTTGCCTTACAAGTCTTATTGAATTCTTTGAGGAGGTGACCAAGCATGTGGATGAAGGTAAAGCAGTGGATGTAGTGTACATGGATTTTAGTAAGGCATTTGATAAGGTTCCCCATGGTAGGCTAATGCAGAAAGTAAGGAGGCATGGGATAGTGGGAAATTTGGCCAGTTGGATAACGAACTGGCTAACCGATAGAAGTCAGAGAGTGGTGGTAGATGGCAAATATTCAGCCTGGATCCCAGTTACCAGTGGCGTACCGCAGGGATCAGTTCTGGGTCCTCTGCTGTTTGTGATTTTCATTAATGACTTGGATGAGGGAGTTGAAGGGTGGGTCAGTAAATTTGCAGATGATACGAAGATTGGTGGAGTTGTGGATAGTGAGGAGGGCTGTTGTCGGCTGCAAAGAGACATAGATAGGATGCAGAGCTGGGCTGAGAAGTGGCAGATGGAGTTTAACCCTGAAAAGTGTGAGGTTGTGCATTTTGGAAGGACAAATATGAATGCGGAATACAGGGTTAACGGTAGAGTTCTTGGCAATGTGGAGGAGCAGAGAGATCTTGGGGTCTATGTTCATACATCTTTGAAAGTTGCCACTCAAGTGGATAGAGCTGTGAAGAAGGCCTATGGTGTGCTAGCGTTTATTAACAGAGGGATTGAATTTAAGAGCCGTGAGGTCATGATGCTGCTGTACAAAACTTTGGTAAGGCCACATTTGGAGTACTGTGTACAGTTCTGGTCGCCTCATTTTAGGAAGGATGTGGAAGCTTTGGAAAAGGTGCAAAGGAGATTTAACAGGTTGTTGCCTGGAATGGAGAGTAGGTCTTACAAGGAAAGGTTGAGGGTGATAGGCCTTTTCTCATTAGAACGGAGAAGGATGAGGACCGACTTGATAGAGGTTTATAAGATGATCAGGGGAACAGATAGAGTGGACAGTCAGAGACTTTTCCCCCGGGTGGAACAAACCATTACAAGGGGACATAAATTTAAGGTGAATGGTGGAAGATATAAGGGGGATGTCAGAGGTAGGTTCTTTACCCAGAGAGTAGTGGGGGCATGGAATGCACTGCCTGTGGAAGTAGTTGAGTCGGAAACATTAGGGACCATCAAGCAGCTATTGGATAGGTACATGGATTATGATAGAATGATATAGTGTAGATTAATTTGTTCTTAGGGCAGCACGGTAGCATTGTGGGTGGCACGGTTGCTTCGCAGCTCCAGGGTCCCAGGTTCGATTCCGGCTTGGGTCGCTGTCTGTGCGGAGTCTGCACGTCCTCCCCGTGTGTGCGTGGGTTTCCTCCGGTTTCCTCCCACGATCCGGGGGTGTGCAGGTTAGGTGGATTGGCCATGATAAATTGCCCTTAGTGTCCAAAATTGCCCTTAGCGTTGGGTGGAGGTGTTGACCTTGGGTGGGGTGCTCTTTCCGGGAGCTGGTGCACTCAATGGGCCGGATGGCCTCCTTCTGCACTGTAAATTCAATGATAATCTATGATTAATCTAGGACAAAGGTTCGGCACAACATCGTGGGCCGAAGGGCCTGTTCTGTGCTGTATTTTTCTATGTTCTATTTCTAGGGCTGGATTCTCCATTCCTGAGGCGAAGTGCCGATGCCAACGGAGGATCTGTGGTGTTTCACGACGGGAAAATTGGCGCACAATCCTCACTGATTCCGCTACCAGTGAGGAGCTAGCACTGGCGCCGTGTGAAAAACCTGCGGAACGCGTGGATGGGGTTGGAGAATCGCTGAGTCCCGTGCTGCACATGCGTAGGACTGACAAGCTGCAGCCGCGCGTATGCCTACACCCCTCGCACATGCACCGGTTGCACTGGAAAATATGGCGCCAGCCACCCACCCACCCCGACCCACAGCCCAGCTCCTGGCCACCCCCCACCACTCCACCCAGCTCTGGCGGAAGCCCCCGGCCAGTGCCATGGATCTCGGCCGAGTGTGGCGGTGCTGGATACACCCTCTCTCTCTCCTAGCAGCCGGCACACCAGGATCCCGACCGTTGGGACCACGCGTGGCCCGCACCATCGGGAGCTCGGTCCATCGGAGGCGGAGCATTGTGGGTTGGCCAGCTAATCAAATACCAACAGGGTTGCGACTGCACGCAGCGCGCATCCTGATGATGCCAGTTTGGAGGGGGCGGAGCATCATGGCCTGCCGTCAAACCGCTGCCTGCCCCGATTCCATTTCTGCCTGATCGCCGTTCCTGATTTCGCCGTTGGGCTAAGAAGAATCCCGCCCCTAATCTTTGTGTATGTATGTTGCGTTTTATTATTTTACTCTCACATTTTATTAACTAATAAATTCGCTCTTGCCTAGTTAGATTGGATACTTTTAAAACTGGGAAAAGGTATCCACATGGGAAGGGATTCTTTATTAAATAAATCTTGTTGTGACCAATCAAGGGGGTTGTGTAAAGAAAGGGAGCCAGTCATCCTTCTTCCCCTGGGAGTATAACAATTTGAGGCTGCCTCATCTGGAATCATTTTTTTTTAAAAAAATGTTTTTATTAAGAATTTTTCAACAATATTTTCCACCTTACACACAAACCTCCCCCCCCCGTGAGAAAGAAAAGAAAGAGAACTCGCGTGGCAAGACATGAACATGGCAAGTCAATACGATACAGAACTTTGTACATTGGATTCTTCCCGTACATGTCAGTTTCCGGATCATTCATGTGTTTTCTTGCTCAAATGCCCCCCAGAGAACCCCCCCCACCCCTGGGTTGCTGTTGCTGCTGTCCGACCTTCATCTAACACTCCGCGAGATAGTCTAGGAACGGTTGCCACCGCCTGTACAACCCCTGCGTAGACCCTCTCAAGGCAAACTTTATCCTTTCCAACTTGATAAATCCTGCCATATCATTTATCCAGGCCTCCACGCTGGGGGGCTTCGCCTCCTTCCACATTAGCAAGATCCTTCGCCGGGCTACTAGGGACGCAAAGGCCAGAATGCCGGCCTCTTTCGCCTCCTGCACTCCCAGCTCGTCCACTACTCCAAATAGTGCTAGCCCCCAGCTTGGCTTGACCCGGACTTTCACCACCTTAGATATTGTTCCCGCCACTCCCCTCCAGAACCCCTCCAGTGCCGGGCATGACCAAAACATATGGACATGGTTCGCCGGACTTCCTGAGCTCCTCCCTGATCTGTCGTCCACCTCAAAGAACCTACTCAGCTTCACACCCGTCATATGCACTCTATGAACCACCTTAAACTGTATCAGGCTAAGCCTAGCACACGAGGAAGAGGAATTAACCCTACTTAGGGCATCAGCCCATAGCCCCTCCTCAATCTCTTCCCCCAACTCCTCCCCCCATTTACCCTTCAGCTCCTCTACCAAAGCCTCCCCCTCTTCTTTCATCTCCTGGTATATCGCCGACACCTTGCCCTCTCCGACCCATACACCCGAGATCACCCTGTCCTGAATCCCCTGTGCCGGGAGTAGCGGAAAGTCCCTCACCTGCCGCCTCACAAACGCCCTCACCTGCATGTACCTGAAAGCGTTTCCCGGGGGTAGCCCAAACTTCTCCTCCAGCGACCCTAGGCTCACAAACGTCCCGTCAATGAACAGGTCCCCCATTCTTCTAATCCCTGCCCGATGCCAGCTCTGAAATCCCCCGTCCATCCTTCCTGGGACAAACCGATGGTTGTCTCTGATCAAGGACCACACCAAGGCTCCCGTCGCACCCCTGTGCTGCCTCCACTGACCCCAGATCTTTAGCGTTGCCGCCACCACCGGGCTCGTGGTGTACCTTGTCGGCGAGAGCGGCAGCGGTGCCGTCCTGAGGAACACATTCAACTCGCCCCTTGAATATTTGCAGGCAATCGATATTCACTGAACGCTCTAGTAATTTCTCATAGAATCTCGACAGTGCAGAATGAACCATTTGGCCCGTCGAATCTGCACCAACCCTCCGAAAAAGCATCCCAACTAGGCCCACTCCTTATCCCTGCCACCCCACCTAACCTCCACATCTTTTGGATACTACTTGGCTATTTAGCGTGGCTCATTCACCTAACCTGCACATCTTTGGACTGTGGGAGGAAACTGGAGCACCCAGAGGAAACCCACGCAGACATGGGGAGAATGTGCAAACTCCATACAGACAGTCACCCATGTCTGGAATTGAACCCAGGTCCCTGGTTCTGTGAGACAGCAGAGCTAATCAATGTGTCACCGTGTCCCCTTTATTCTCAAGGTTGACTGCTCTGTGGGAGAGGTGCCTTTTAGCATCTAACTTATTGATCAAGTCTAATTCTTACAATACTTTAAAGATCTCAATTAATTCTCCATGAAATCCATGCCCTTCTAAAATAAAAAGCCTCAACTCTGCCCTGTCAGCTGAGGCCCTTAAACTAGTGTCAACCTAATGATCGTTCTCTGAAACTTTTCCAGGGCCATTTTATTCCCCATAATATTAAAGGATTAAAACTGATACTATGTTGTAGATTTTGACATTTTGGACAGAAATTTCTGTTCTGGAGATGAAAGTGTGGTGGCAGACAGGAAAGGTGGCATGATTCCTGCTGGAAGGTGGGGTATTTTTTTCGCCTGATTTTCCAAGTATCAACTCATTGACTATGCACCAACAAGGAATTCATCAAATCTCATGGCAGGGATTTTTCTGCTCTGCTGTTATGTCATGGAGGCAAAGATCCTGCCGCTATGTTTAAACGTATCTGCATAGACATTCACTCACTGCAGGCCAGGTGTGTTGTGAAATTCTACATCACCACGGCACCCAAACGCACCAAACCCTTGTCTCCACAGTTCAGCGAAGCCTCCCTGCATATTCTCCTCCAGGCTGTGCAGGAATGCTGGAAGGTCCTCTTTCCATTGGATGGGAGCAGGAGGTCTTCCACCTGACCATGCCGACATGGTAAAAGATCACCAGGGAGGTCAGTGCCTCTGCACAGAAGAAAAGGCTCACCCCGCAGTGCAGAAAAAGAATGAATTATCTGATGCGCTTCACAAGGGAAAGGGAAACTTCTACTCACTCCAAACACACTCCCATAAGGACATCAGACAGCAGAAGGATTAGAATTCACAGGGATGGCAGACACGACCAGCAGATGGGGTATCAATTTTCCAGCCACCTTTAAGATCATCATCTCATGTAAGATCCTGCACAAATGGGGTCCTCATCCCTAACTGGAGAGGGAAGCAGGCATGCATACTTTTGAACTGCTCTTTCATCCATAATGCTCTCGATCAATCCATTTGTCTTTATGTAGGACAGAATCTCCCACAAACAATGGGAGAGAGTGAAGACCAACTGGGGTACCCCTGAGCTGAGCATGCTCGTCTTCCATAAGCAGGCGGCAAAGCTCGCCAGTGAGGACAGAGGTCGCTCCTGCGCGGAAGGCAAAATCGTTCTCCCCCAACAAGCCAGTGAGAGTCCATCTCATGTACATCGACAACATGGAGACAATGATTCTAAGTGACTTATTAAGTTGGAGTCTGTTTAGTTAATCACTAATTGTCTTCCAGCCACCAGCAAGAAAAGGCAGAGAAACATGACAAACTAGCACCTCAGTCCCAACCCTCAGAGATCTCAGTTGAGGAGATCAAGGAAGCATCCGAGGAAGATCTGACAGCACACTTACCCTCCAAGTCATGTGCGATCCATGGATACCTCACACAAACATGCTGGATCTGCTTTCTGTAATCACAAATTAGCTAGACATTCAGAGAGTGAAATCCTTTTCTATTAATGAACATCACAGACTGCTGCCAAGGAGTTCTCAAGGCCACATCTGTGCAGTCAAAGGTGCCTTGCACTTGAGGGAAGCCTGAGAGCGCAGTGAATCCCACAGCTCTGGCAGCTGGCCTTGCATCATAAGACATAGGAGCAGAATTCATCCACCTCTAAGTTCCAATCATCTGTGTGGAACTTCTGAAAGGGACATTTGTTACCTCCCTTGTGCATTTGTGTGCCACCGATTGTGAGATTCCGCAAAGGTCCCCAGTGGAACCCTGGAAGGATCCACAGGCGAAAATGTTCAGTGCAACGGTCGCCTTCAAAAGCACAAGCATGGACAGGATGCCCTTCAAGTCCGTGTGGTGTGAATTCCTCATGGAAAATGTGGCAAATATAAGCTACCACATCCGAAGATAGGTGAAGGTGCCTGTGGCACTGTCTTTTGCTCATCTACAGAAGATGCAGCTCATGAATGGAGATGAGCAAAAGACGGTGCCACAGGCACCTTCACCTATCATGAATGTGTGCTCTGCCTCACAGTACCATGACTCGAACCCCCAAGATGAAATTAGGTGACTGACTATACCCTGCATACCATACAGAACAGCCTCTTCAATATACCCCAACAGCGTGGCCTCAGCCTCATGTTATGGGCCAGGGTTTAGAGAACCCCAAAGTGTATCATGGAGTTCACCTGACCCACAACTTTTAATAGATTGTGGTATTGGCCCACTCCACAGGTGTGGTACAGCAGAAATGGAAAAGTATTTTTTAAAGCAAACCAATGTTAATTCTATGAATTCAAGTTAACCTTTTTAAAACAGTGAACATCTTAGCAACCATTAATTCAAATACAACCACCAAAGAATACAACACTAAGTAATCCTTTAAGCTTTCCTTTTAATATCCATAAGACTTAAAATACCTTCTACCAGAAGCACATTAGATTTACATTCACTACTGAGAACATTTATAATTCTGAATTCACCAAATGATCAAGAGATAGTCTTTTGATGGCAGAGAGAACAGCAGTATACCTGCTTGGTCTGGCTTCAGCTCCAACACTGAAAATAAAACTAAAACACACCCTGCAGCCTGCTCAAAAACGAAAGTAAAAAGCTGACAGACAGCCCAGCTCCACCCACTCTCTGACATCACTGCAGTAGTAAACACCCATTTCTTAAAGGTATTCTCACCACATATATTTATATAAACACCCATTTATAAACACCCATTTCTTAAAGGTACTCCCACATGACCCCTCCCCCCAAGAAAAAAAACCCATCAACTTTAAGTTGGTTTCATTTTTCACCTTTTCACTATCCTTTAAGAAATGCACACAGTAAATATACATTTTCGTTTCAAAAAACACGCAAACAGGTCTAATAATATCGTCCATTTTTTTTTCATTCTTATTCCTCCAACTGAAATCCTTCTCAATTGACAGTCTCTTTGAACAAGAAGGTCTCTGCACGATCCGTCCATTTCTCTACGCCTCGACATTTCTCTTTAAAGTCAGATACTTTAGTTCAATCTGATCACAGAGTCCCTTGTAATTCTCCAACACAGGAGCAATGGTTATCAGAGCTTTCAATAATGCGATTTCTTGGCATGAGTGGATTTGATCGAACATTTGTGCAAAAGTTTTGTAGCGTGATTGATCCACTGATGGACTTGCTGAAGAAACGTCAAAAACTTCAGTGGCTGTCCACTGAAGTTTTTGACGTTTCTTCAGCAAGTCCATCAGTGGATCAATCATGCTACAAAACTTTTGCACAAATGTTCGATCAAATCCACTCATGCCAAGAAATCGCATTATTTCCCTTTGTCTTGAGGGTATCGGAAACTCCGCAATGAAAGTGACTTTGGCTTTTCCAAATTCACTTTTGGCTAGGATTATCACCAAACCCGCCTACTGAAGTCGATCGAATAACTCCATCAGATGTTTTAAATGTTCTGTCTATGTCTGGCTGAAAATTACCAGATCGTCGATGTATACCTCACAATTGGGTAATCCTGAAACAACTTTGTTAATTAACCTTTGAAATGTGACTGGGACGTTTTCATGCCAAAAGGCATAACTTGGAATTGATATATACCATCTGGAGTCACAAAAGCTGAAATTTCATTTGCCCTTTCAAATAAAGGTACCTGCCAGTAACCTTTAAATAAATCCAGTTTGGAAATACAAGCTGATTGTCCCACTTTCTCAATGCAATCTTCCAAACGCGGGTTAGGATAAGAGTCCGTTCATTTAACTGCATTAACCTTTCTATAGTCCACGGACAACCGTTGGGTACCGTCTGGTTTTGGTACCATCACTATGGGTGAGCTCCATTGGCTGCAACCCACTTCAATTATGCCATTTTTAAGCATACTCTCAATCTCGTTGTTAAGCTGTGCCAATTTTAAAGGGTTAAGTCTATATGGCTGTTGTTTGATTGGAACAGCATTTCCCACATCTACATCATGTATAGCCATTTTAGTACTTCCCAAATTATCTCTACAAACTTGCCACGTGATATCAATAACTCTTTCAGGTTAGTCCGTGTTTCCTCTGGAAGGTAACTCAACAATATATCCCAATTTTTAAGAACATCCTCGTTTTCCAATTTAAAATGAGTATGTCAAAATCACAGTCATCTGTATTTGGTTCATCACTTTGAGTTAGAATCATTAAAACCTCCTTTTTCTCTCCTTCCCTTTCAAAGTACCATTTAAGCATATTCACATGACACACTCGGTGAGTTTTCCTTCCATATGATGTTTTTTTCCACATAAATCACCTCATTTAATTTCCTTTCAATCTGATAAGGTCCACAAAACCTTGCTTTTACAGGTTCACCTATCACTGGTAACAACACAAACTTTATCTCCACTGGCAAAACTACGAACTTTGGATTTCTTGTCCGCTACCCGTTTCATCACATTTTGTGCAACTTTTAAATGTTGTCTAGCCAATTCACCTGCTCTATTTAATTGTTCCCTAAAATTTGATACTTAATCCAATAATGCAATTTCCGATTTCTCACTTACCAATTTTTCCTTCATCAATTTAAGTGGTCCTCTTACCTCATGACCAAAAATTGGTTCAAAACGACTAAATTTGGTTGATTCATTAGGTGCATCCCTAATTGCAAACAGTCCGAATGGAATTCCTTTATCCCAATCCTCTGGATAGTCGTGACAATAAGCCCTCAACATTGTCTTTAATGTCTGATGTCACCTTTCTAAGGCTCCCTGTGATTCTGGATGGTACGCAGTTGATTTAAATTGTTTTATTCCTAAGCTATCCATAACTTCTTTGAATAACCTCAAGGTAAAATTTGATCCTTGATCCGGTTGTATTTCTGTGGGTAGTCCATATCTAGTAAAGAATTTAAGTAATGCCTCCACAATCTTTTGAGCTGTAATATTACGTACTGGAATGGCCTCTGGAAACCTAGTAGACACATCTATTATAGTCAAAAGATATTGATTCCCACTTTTCGTTTTCGGAAGCGGTCCTACGCAATCAATTCGGACTCTTGTAAAAGGTTCTTCAAATGCTCAAATGGGTATTATAGGCGCTGGTTTTATCACTGCTTGAGGTTTCCCTATCACTTGACATGTGTGACATGACTGACAACATTTAACTACATCTTTATGTAGTCCAGGCCAATAAAAATGTTTCTGGATTTTAGCTTGAGCTTTCCTTATTCCCAAATGACCTCCCACTGGTACCTCATGTGCAACTCGCAACACCTCCTTTCTATACCCTACCGGCAATACTACTTGATGAACTTCTGCCCACTTTTCATCCATCTGCATATGTAAAGGTCTCCATTTTCTCATCAAGGCATCACTTTTACGGTAATAACATTCTGGTATACACTCAGATTCCTCTTCCGTATATGCTTTCTGATACATTCGTTTTATTTCTACATCTTTCTGTTGTAACTCCGCCAATTTTCCTGAACTAAAAATATCCACCTCATCTTCCACCTGTTCTTGTTATTTTCCAACCAACTGATCAAAAATCGTTTCTGATAATAGCACTTCAACTTCATCTCACTCTTTGATTTCTCCTCTTGTCTTAAACTGTGACTTTGCGACCTTGTTACTACACAATCCGGAAAAATCCCAGGATATTCGTCCTTCAACACTTCAGTTGTCTGATTTTCCACTGGCATATCAACCACGGTAGGCATATCCAGCTATATCATTACCCAAGATAAACTGTATTCCTGGACAAGATAGTTTCTCTATTACTCCTACTACCACTTCACCACTCTTCACTGGACTTTCCAACCTTACCTTATATAATTGAACACAACACCTCTCACCCTGAATTCCACATATTACCACCTTTTCTGGCAACATTCTTCCCAAACTACATAACTCCTCATCTCTTACCATTAAAGATTGACTAGCTCCAGTATCTCTTAAAATTGTGACTTCTTTACCTGCTCCTCCTGATACACATGAGTAAACTTTACCCACACAAGTAAATTCTTTAAAGAGATCTGGCACCTTCTTATCAATCACCTCTTGATCAGGCTGTACAATCTTTCACACCTCCTTCGCTTCACTTGGGCTTTCCTTTACCACTTTAATAAACCCCACTGTCTTATCCTGTTTTACCACATCAGCCTTTCCAGTGCTTTTCTTCAACCACCAACACTGTGACTTTACATGGCCTAGTTTATTACAGTGAAAGCATTTGAAACTTTTCATTTCTTTTACACCTTCCTGGATTTCGTCTTTAATCTGAGGTACACTCTCATTATCTCCCATCAGATCACCTTTACCTTTACCACTTGAGTATTTCTCATGTCCCCAGTTTCTATCCCTCACAGGCTGAAACTGATGTTGGAAATCAAGCTTTGATTTATGAACTAATTCATAATCATCTGTTATTTCGGCTGCTAGCCTCGCAGTTTTAACCCTCTGATCTTCGACATGAGTTCTCACTACATCAGGAATTGAATTTTTAAATTCCTCCAAAAGTATAAATTCTCTGAGAGCTTCAAACGTTTGGTCTATTTTCAAAGCCCTTATCTACCTATCAAAATTACTCTGAGCCTTTCAAACTCCATGTATGTTTGACCAAATTCTTTCCTTAAATTTCTAAACCTTTGTCTGTAGGCTTCAGGCACTAATTCATATGCACCTAAGATGGATTTTTTCACCTCCTCATATGTCCCAGATACCTCCTCCGGTAGTGATGCAAACACTTCATTAGCCCTTCCTGTCAGCTGTGTTTGAATCAGTAATACCCACATGTCCTGTGGCCATTTCATCTGTTTAGCTACCTTCTCAAATGAAATGAAAAAGGCTTCCACGTCCTTCTCGTCAAACGTTGGGAATGCGTGGACATAGTTAATTAGATCCCCGCCAAGCCTTCGACTATGACGCTCTTTCTCACTATCCTCATAACTATCAACCAACTGTACGTTTCCCATTATGTCTGCCAATTTTAACTGACTGTCATGTATTATGGCTATTTTCTGAAGTTCAAACTCTCTCTCTTTATCTTTTTCCCTGATCTGTATCTCCCTTTCTCTTTCTTTTGTTCTTTCTGTTTTCTTATCTTCTCTCTCTTTTTCCTCTCTCTCTTTCTCTTTCTTTTTCCTCGCTCTCTCTTTCTCTTTGTTTTTCCTCTCTCTCTCTCTCTTTCGTATTCAAGCTGCTTTAATTCTTTCTCATGTTCCATTTGTTTAATTTGCAACTGAATTTTTGCTATTTCCAATGGGTTAAACTGTATCTTAGGCAACTTTAAATGCTTAGCCACCGCCATAATGATCTCATCTTTTCGCATTTTGTCAGGTAATGTTAACTGCAATGTTTTTGCCAAGTCTAACAGTCTGCTTTTAGTCTCTGTCCGTAAGGTACTGCGTGTGACCGTCTCCACCCCCAAAAACTTCAGAGCCTCTGAAAGAGCCATTGTCCACAACACACTCCCTACTTAAACTAGAATACTAAACCTGATAAGCATCCACAATATGCTCACCCCTCACTGTCTTTAAGTTCACTAAGCCAATCCAATAGATAAGACTTTTATTCCCCTCGAGCCCCCAATTTATTATGGGCCAGGGTTTAGAGAACCCCAAAGTGTATCATGGAGTTTACCTAACCCACAACTTTTAATAGATTGTGGTATGGGGACCACACGGCCCACTCTACAGGTGTGGTACAGCAGAAATGGAAAAGTATTTTTTAAAGCAAAACAATGTTTATTCTAGGAATTCAAGTTAACCTTTTAAAAACAAAAGTGAACATCTTAGCAACCATTAATTCATGTACAACCCCCAAAGAATACAACATTAAGTAATCCTTTAAGCTTTCCTTTTAACATGCATAAGACTTAAAACACCTTCCCCCAGAAGCACATGAGGTTTACATTCACTACTGAGAAAATGTATAATTCTGAATTCACCAAATGATCAAGAGATAGTCTTTTGATGGCAGAGAGAACAGCAGTACACCTGCTTGGTCTGGCTTCAGATCCAACACTGAAAACAAAACTAAATCACATCCTGCAGCCTGCTCAAAAACGAAAGTAAAAAGCTGACAGATAGCCCAGCTCCACCCACTCTCTCACATCACTGCAGTAGTAAACACCTATTTCTTAAAGGTACTCTCACTACAGATATTTATATACACATCCATTTATAAACACCCATTTCTTAAAGGTACTCCCACATAACACTCAGTACTGTCCCTTCAATATAACCCAACAGCGTGGCCTCAGTCTCAGGACAGCCTCTTCAATATACCCTAACAGCATGTCCTCAGCCTCAGTACAGTTTCTTCAATTAACCCCAACAACGTGGCCTCAGCCCAGGACAGTCTCTTCAATATGCCCCCAACAACATGGCCTCAGCCCCAGGGCAGTCTCTGACTCTTCCTTGGAAAGTCTTATAACTCTTGTCTCAGGATAGTCTTTCACTATTCCTCTCTGTTCTTCGGCCACTCCCTAATCTTCCCACTATCTCCCCCTCTCCAGTCCCGTGTTCCACAACCTACCCGCCGCACCCAATCCTGCATCAGCCTCCCCCCTCCTGATCCACAATTCCCACCCCTCTCCCACCTCTGATTCTTCCTTCCCATATTTCACACACCCTGCCATTCCCCTGTCCTGCCTTGGCCTCCACGCTCCCCTCCCATGTCCCATTCCCACCCTGTGTCCCACATCATCTACTCCCCAATCCAGCCTTGATCTCCTCCTCCACTCCCACCTTCAACACCCGCTCCCCTGCCCTCCGCAAATCCTGCATGCTCCCCCATTCCATCACCGGTATTGCCTCCCATGCACAGCCTTGGGCGCAGTTTGTGATATGGGCAACAAAATCTTACACCAACTTAAAGGTAGCCCAAAAGCAGCGGCTACTGGTCCTTGGTGAATCGAATCTCGGCAGGTGTGTGCCACTTATATACAGTCAGGAAAAGGATCATTCTAATTATCTACTAGTGGGGCACTTAGAATCATTGAGTCATAGACGTCTACAGCACAGAAAAGGCCCTTCAGCCAATCAAGTCTGAGCTGGTCAAAAACAACCACCTATTTTAATCTCATTTTCCAGCACTTGGCCCAAAGCCTTGTATGCCTTGGCATCTCCAGTGCACATCTAAATGCTTCTTAAATGTTATGAGGGTCTCTGCCTCCATCACCTTTCAGACAGTGAGTTCCAAACTCCCACCACCCTCTGGGTGAAAAGGTTTTTCCTCACACACTCTCTAAACCTCCTGCCCCTTACCTTGAATCTATGCACCTTAGTCACTGATCTCTCCACCAAGGGAAAAAGTGTCTCCCTATTTACTCCCCCTCATAATTTTATACATCTCAATCATGTTGCCCCCCCCCCCCCCTCAGTTTCCTCTTCCCCAAAGAAAACAATCCCAGACTATCCAATCGCTCTTCATAGCTAAAACTCTCCAGACCAGGCAACATCGTGGCAAATCTCTTCTTAATTTGGAGAATGCAATTCTGGAAAGTTGGCCTTTTAATGAGCATCTATGAATTGAGAATGGTATGGTTTTGGATGTGGATTAGCAGGAAACTTGACCAACCTTTAACTGCCATCTAAGTCGGGAGAACAAAATTCCAAACTAATTTCCTGCCACCATGAAAGAGCCTTTTTCCATCATTCCAAAAGGTATCCACCCACCACAATTCTCGCTGCTGGCAGGAGCAGGAAATAACACCCTTCATTCTTCTTACATCCACACTACCTAGTCTTGTTAGAATTTTATAGGTTTCTATGTGATCCCCCTCATTCTTCTGAACTCCAACGAATACAATTCTAAACGTAATAGTAGTTTGCATGTTCAAAGATTGAGCAATTAATTAAAATCATCCTGATTTCCTTTCAGTAACCTTTGAGAGGAATTCAGAGACATCCTTTGCCAAGTTACAGTCTGCCTTTCAGGGGTTCAGATATCTAATGCGCTTTATTTGATTTATTGTTTCCCAATGGCTTTATTATACTCTAGCTGAACATGTGGTTGCGTATGTCTTCAGTGCAAACATTGATTGCAAATTATCAGAAAACCGACATCTCTCTGTTTCATTTCTGAATTTGAATGACTTTGTAGTCAAAAAAGGACATACAATAAACCACATGCCCTTAACAATAACAGTGCCATGGAACCTCTTAAGTAATCAGTTCCACAGTTGCCTCCCCCCTGCCCTCACCTCACCTACCAAGAATGTTACTTGGACCGAGAAACCAGGAAACTCCCAGTTTTGATCCATGTTCTATACTGAGTTAAGGATTTGACTTGATTTATTATTGTCACATGTATTAGTATACAGTGAAAAGTATTGTTTCTTGCATGCTGTACAAACAATGTATACCGTACATAGGGAAGGAAGGACAGACTGCAGAATATAATGTTACAGTTAAAGCAAGGTGTAGAGAAAAGATCAACTTAATACGAGGTAGATCCATTCAAAAGTCTGATGGTAGTCGGGAAGAAGCTGTTCTTGAGTCGGTTGGTACGTGACCTCAAACTTTGGTATCTTTTTCCTGACGAAAGAAGGTGGAAGAGAGTATGTCCGGGGTGCTTGGGGTCCTTAATTATGCTGGCTGCCTTTCTGAGGCAGCGGCAATTGTAGATAGAGTCAATGGATGGGAAGCTGGTTTGCGTGATGGACTGGGCTACATTCACGACCTTTTGTAGTTTCCTGCGGTCTTGGGCAGAGCAGGCTCCATACCAAGCTGTGATACAACCAGAAAGAATGCTTTCTATGGTGCATCTGTAGAAGTTAGTGAGGGTCGTAGCTGACATGCCAAATTTCCTTTTTCTTCTGAGAAAGTAGAGTCGTTGGTGGGCTTTCTTAACTATAGTGTCGGCATGGGGGGACCAGGACAGGCTGTTGGTGATCTGTACACCTAAAAACTTGAAGCTCTCGACCCTTTTTACTTCGTTCCCATTGATGTAGACAGGGGCATGTTCTCCACTACGCTTCCTGAAGTCGATGACAATCTCCTTCGGTTTGTTGACATTGAGGGAGAGATTATAACCGTCGCACCAGTTCACCAGATTCTCTATCTCATTCCTGTACTCTGTCTCGTCATTGTCTGAAATCCGACCCACTACGGTGGTGTCATCAGCAAATTTGGAGGGAGCAATTGTGATCTGAAATTGATCTCAATGACCATAGGCCAGAGAATAGAGTTAAAAACAAAATGGGTTTGCAATCTTGCTTTTGATTGTGACCTCTGCTGAGAAGAACAGACGCAGATATCATAGAATCATAGAATTTGCAGTGCAAAAGGAGGCCGTTCGGCCAAGCAAGTCTGCACCGACCATTGGAAAGAGCACCCCACCCAAGCCCAAATCACCACCCTATCCCCGAAACCCAGTAACTCCACCTAAACTTTTTGCACACTAAGGGCAACTCAGCGTGGCCAATCCACCTAACCTGCAAATCTTTGGACTGTGGGAGGAAACCGAAGCACCCGGAGGAAACCCACGCAGACACAGGGAAAACGTGCAGACTCCGCACAGACAGTGACCCAAGCCAGGAATCGAACCTCGGATCCTGGTGCTGTTAAGCAATAGTGCTAACCACTGTGCTACAGTGCCGCCGCCCCCCCCCCCCCCGCCCCCCCCCCCCCCCCCCCACCCGCCCCCCCGATATAGGGATATTCAAGAACTTTCTCAGCTGTGAATTGATGCATTACCTATACAGTGAATTATTGTAACAGGTTATTTTTTGCTATTACTGTCGAAGTTCATGTGATAAATGGTAATTTGAGAAAAATACCTAGAAGAGTCAGAAGGGGAAAAGTTGATTTAAAAAGAGCTGCCATTGTTTCTTGTGCCCAGTTGTTATCGTATGTCCTCCCTCCTTAGTTAAAAATGTTTGCTGCAATCATCAACGCAAGTAATGGCTGTTATTGTTACCAAAACTGTAACAATGGTCCAGTTTATCTGCTACTGTAAATGTTTTAAAGATGCAATGTTGACGACCTAAGTTGTAAGGCAAGATTTAACAGAGCATTGTTTCCAAAATTCAACTGCAAGGGATTAGCAAAGGCTTGACTCTAGGGTTTAAAATTAGGTGTCCGTTATGAAAATATAACCTGTCAAGAATAATCCACAGTGCAAAGATGTGTAGGTTAGGTGGATTGGCCATGCTAAATTTCATTTTAAAAGTTATTGGTCTCTATGGGGATCGTAACACACATCACTGTACTTCTGCACCAACAAAATAAGTCAAAGCAACTCACCTGGAAGTTGGATGGATAACACTTCAAATAATTTTAGTGTAGGTCTCTCATGGAGCTGAATGCATGTTCAGCTGAGAATGGTCACAGAAAAAAGAACAGTACAGTACATGAACAGGCGCTTCAGCCCTCCAAGCCTGCACTGATCATGATGCCCGTCTAAACTAAAACTTTCTGCACTGCCGGGGTCCATAACTCTCTATTCGTATCCTGTTCATGTATTTGTGAAGATGCATCTCAAACGCCGCTCTCATACGTGCTTCCACCACCTCCCCCGGCAGCGAGTTCCAGGCACCCTCTGTGTAAAAACCTTGCCTCGCATATCTCCTCTAAACTTTGCCCCTCGCACCTTAAACCTGGGGCGAAATTCTCCGGAAACGGCGCGATGTCCGCCGACTGGCGCCGAAAACGGCACAAATCAGTCAGGCCACGCGCCGCCCAAAGGTGCGGAATGCTCCGCGTCTTTGGGGGCCGAGCCCCAACCTTAAGGGGCTAGGCCCGCGCCGGACAAATTTCCGCCCCGCCAGCTGGCGGGAAAGGCCTTTGGTGCTCCGCCAGCTGGCGCGGAAATGACATCTCCGGGCAGCGCATGCGCGGGAGCATCAGCGGCCGCTGACGGCATTCACGCGCATGCGCAGTGGAGGAAGTCTCTTCCGCCTCCGCCATGGTGGAGACCGTGGGGAAGGCAGAAGGGAAAGAGTGCCCCCATGGCACAGGCCCGCCCGTGGATCGATGGGCCCCGATCACGGGCCAGGCCACCGTGGGGGCACCCCCCGGGGCCAGATCGCCCCGCGCCCTCCCCAGGACCCCGGAGCCCTCCCGCGCCACCTTGTCCCGCCGGTAAGAGAGGTGGTTAAATCTACGCCGGCGGGACGGGCATTTTAGCGGTGGGACTTCGGCCCATCCGGGCCGGAGAATCGCGGAGGAGGGCCCGCCAACCGGCGCGGCGCGATTCCCGCCCCCGCCGAATATCCGGTGGTGGAGAATTCGGCAACCGGCGGGGGCGGGATTCACGCCATCCCCCGGCGATTCTCTGACCCGGCGGGGGGGGTCGGAGAATCTCGCCCCTAGTAGGTGACTTTTCCACCCTCAGGAGAGGGTGCTATTGGGACCTATGCAGTCCAAAATGACAGGCCATTTGCCAAATTGATGTTAGAAGCTGTTCAATGCCAAAGCACACTCATTGTGCATGCTGCCAGTGCATGTATGCCCTTGCTAGCACCCTGTGTGTCTGGGCATGCTGCACAGGTCTTACCAGAAGTGCTGAAAGTATTATGACAGATATTATTCTCAGTTTGGGGCTATTGTAGCACTGGCACCATCGTCATTACAAAGCCGAATTTTGGAGTTATGATCTCCTCATTTGGAACTGTGCATCACGAATGGATACTTAAGGTTAGTGTTTAACTCAATAGGTGATACTTTGCGCAGTTGAGCACAGCCAAAATTCAATCTCAGATATTTTTTGTAGGTCTATCTGATGGCTATGAGAAAACTAACAAGGCATTAACTCCCTACTGTACTTAAGCATGTTTCATACTGTACCAACTGATTAGCAGACCTGACAATATCAATGGAGACCTCCTTGGGCTGGGCTAATCCTTGTGTCTATTTATATATTTATGTCACCCAATATGGCCACTGAATAATGCGTGATCCAAATTATGTGCCACTGAAATAGCACTGCCATGCAATGAATCATTCAATTTTCCATTCATGGATTCAAGTCTTATTGCACTAAAGGTGGAAGTTAAATATTTTAAAGAACACTAGTGGATTTCCTGTGGCGTTGCCCACAGTAACTTGGAGGACAAGGTATTTTATAAAAATAGCATAATTGTACCATCCATTAAATGTATTACTCTGTTGCTAAGATGCAGATGTACATATTTTCCTTGTCTCTTTAATGCAGCAAAATCTCAGTACTGTCAATACACACATTCTGTGGTCAATTATAGGTCAGTTTCTCCTTGGCACACTGGAATCAGCACATGCTGAGGTCAATTAAAGCAGTGTTTTTCCACCTTTTATTCCCCCCCCCCCCCCCCGAGACCCACTTTTGCCAACTGGCCGATCTTCGGGACACACGCCGGTTGACCTTCTGGACCCATGCCACATTTGCTAATCCAGTCCATCCTGATTCAAGGCAGTGTTTGAGACACTAATGTTTTCTTGCCCCAGACAAGGGTGGTGAAATAGTCATCTAGTTTTCCTGCTCTTATTGACTATCCAGTAGCCTCTGGTACATTGAATTTATGTCAATATTGATTGAGAACAGGATCATATATGCCTGTGATGTCCTCCCGTCTATAACAGTTCACTGTTCAGGGTCAGGGTCACACATGAAGGATACTGGAGGGCCGCCAACCATTTTGAACACTGCCTCAAGGAAACAACAAAATGAAGGAAGACTGAGGTGAGGAGAACAAAGAACAGAGAGCCATATAATAATAATATAACAATCGCTTATTGTCACAAGTGGGCTTCAATTAAGTTACTGCGAAAAGCCCCTAGTCACCACATTCCGACGCCTGTTTGGGGAGGCCGGTACGGGAATTGAACCCGCGCTGCTGGCCTTGTTCTGCATTACAAGCCACATATGTGGTTCTTGTAAATGAAACAGCCATAAATCTGAAGATAGTGACATTAAAATCTTGATTTATAACTGGCTCAAATCCAATTCAATTAGTTTATGCAAGTTTATTCAACTTCAAATTACACTATTAGAAACAAATTCACCAATATTGATTAATGCTGACAACACTACAACTGACCGACAGACAACTGACAAACTAACTGTTCTGGTTGTCATTAATCAGACAAAATGGACATTGAAAAAGGTTTTCACAAATATTCATTATCTTCTCAGATATTCTATTGTGGCATTGTGATGTACTCATGTCTCCCCAACTAGAAGACATGCCATTGTAGGTACTGTGGTGATATGCATCACTGTATATACACAAGGGTGTGGAGATGCCGGCGTTGGACTGGGGTGAGCACAGTACGAAGTCTTACAACACCAGGTTAAAGTCCAACAGGTTTGTTTCGATGTCACTAGCTTTCGGAGCGCAGCTCCTTCCTCAGATTCACCTGAGGAAGGAGCTGCGCTCCGAAAGCTAGTGACATCGAAACAAACCTGTTGGACTTTAACCTGGTGTTGTAAGACTTCGTACTGTATACACAAGGGGTTAATGTAAATACACTACAACTAAGTAACCACTAGAGGGAGCACCAGAGATGTCATGGCATGCAGACATACAGCCAATGGGCCATTACAACAGGACACAACCAATGGGTAATCAGGACACCCAGAGGTGGCATTACCACAAGGGGGCACTTCACAACCCATATAAAAGAACAGGGCACACATGCTCTGTCACTTTCCACAGACAGACATCTAGAGAGTACATCAGGGTTGATCACCTCTGCGTGGGTTTCATCCGGGTGCTCCGGTTTCCTCCCACAGTCCAAAGACGTGCAGGTTAGGTGGATTGGCCATGATAAATTGCCTTAGTGACCAAAAAGGTTAGGAGGGGTTATTGGGTTATGGGGATAGGGTGGAAGTGAGGGCTTAAGTGGGTCAGTGCAGTCTCGATGGGCCAAGTGGCCCCCTTCTGCACTGTATGTTCTGTGTTCTAACAACATCACACCCAGCACGTGGCTTAGAGCAGGCTGGTAAAGATAGACTGAGTTACTACAGCTAGATTAGCAGAGAGTCAAACCCATTTAAGAACTGTGTTAATAGTTCAATGAACACGTTGAACTCATTTCATAGTCTGGAGCTTCCTTTGTCAAAGCATACATCAAGGAAGCAGCTTATTCTACACGAAGCAGCATAACACAACAGTTACTTCATGGATACTGTTGTCTCCAATAATGTAGCTCTTGCTGCAATGTCAGCCAATTCCCTCCCACTGAATGTGCCTCCATGCCATCGTTGAAACACACACTTCTGGACCCTGCACCATTCAAGCAGGGGGTGCAAAAAGACAAGTGATAGTTGTAGAGGATTCTATAATTAGGGGAACTGATAGCATCCTTTCCAAGCAGGACCGAGAGTCCCGAATGGTATGTTGCCCGCCCGGTGCCAGGGTGAGAGACATCTCTAACTGGCTTGAAAGGATATTGGAGTGGGAGGGGGCGGATCCAGTTGTTGTGGTCCATTTTGGGACAAACAATATAGGCAAGACTAGAAAAGAGGACCTTTTTTGGGATTATCAGGAACTAGGAACAAAATTAAAGAACAGGTCTTCAAGGGTTATAATCTCTGGAATACTACCCGAGCCACGTGCAAATTGGCACAGGGATGGGAAAATTAGTGAAGTAAACATGTGGCTAAAGGAGTGGTGCAGGAAAGAGGGGTTCCATTCCATGGGGCACTGGCATCAGTATTGGGACAGGAAGGATCTGTACCATTGGGACGGTCTCTTCCTGAATCGATCTGAAACCAATTTTCTGGGGAAAAGGATAAATAGGGTGGTCACAAGGACTTTAAACGAGCAAATGGGGGGGGGGGGGGAAGGGAAGATTAAAATTACAAGAAGTATAATGGTCAATGGGAACCAAAGCAGCAAGTCAGCATGTGAGGAGATTGAGGTTAATAGGATGAACAGGCAGAGCCGGTCTAACAACTACAGAGGGGAAAGGAAACATAAAAAAATCAAAATGTAAGGTGACTGTTGGGAGTGAAAGTTGAGGATGAGGCTGAGTGTTATCAGAGATTAATAAAGGAGGTCAGAATGTGTGAAAAGCATGTAGCCACCTAAATTGGCCAGCTCCCGATTTAAAATGGCGAACGGCAAAGGCTGATGGGAAAGTCAGCTAACACAGACAGAAACCAACAGGTGCAGGTTTGCTGTGTATTTACCTCAGCAAAGACCAGACAACATCGATACCAGCGACCATCAGCATAACAATGTAGCAGCCATCTACATACTGATGAGCAATCCCTGGGAACAATAAGTAACATTTGGGACACACAAAGAAAAGCCAGACTCCCCTGCGCCAGCAGGAGCCAGCACAAAGGAGGTGAACAACCACCTCAAGACCACCCATCGATCAGGGAACTGCTCCAGTGTTGGAGAAATCGAACCAAGCGATTGGGACAAAGTCCAATCACTTGGGACCAGGTACAGGGTCCGTCCCGAAAGGCGGGAAGCCCCTGGGGACTACAAGAGTTAAGCCCCAAGTTCAAATCGCTCTCTCTTCGTCCTGCCCGGGTCACCCAGCAACATGAACCAACATTGACCGTGACCGGTGCAGTGACCACCAAAAGAAGTAAGTCTTAGTTCAACGCTCGCTACGAGATAGGCGCTCCTAACTACCAATCCGTACCAACTTCGAATCCCGCAGACTCAGAACCCGAACGAAAGGCCATTTGTTCCCCTGACCTGGTGGGCCAATCCGAAGTTAAGTATAGGCCTGTTAGTTGTAGAAGTAGCTTAGACGTAGAATTTGTGCATGAGTAGCGATTACTGTGTATAATAAATGTGCTTTGATTTGAATCTTACTAATCGGTGTATTGAGTCATTGATCATTACTTGGACTTGAACCTCGTGGCGGTATCATAAAGATACCTGGCGACTCGAGAGCAAAAGTAATAAAACAGAGCAATTGAACCAACCAGAAAGTTAGCAACAAGCATAGTGCACAAGAAAATCATGCAAGGGAAAGACAATTCAGTAGGACCATTGTAAAAACTTTGTAACTAAATGCACGCTGTATTCAGAATAAGGTCAATGAGCTGACAGCAAAATAGAGTCAAATGGATATGATTTGGTGGGGAATACGGAAAAATGATTGCAGGGGACAGGGACTGGGAGTTTAATGTCCAAGGAGACTCAATATTCCGAAAGGATAGACAGGATGGAACAGGAGGTGGAGTTGCTTTGTTGGTTAAAGATGACATCAAGGCTGTATTAAGAAATGAAACTGGTACTAACGACCAAAATGTTGAATCGATCTGGGTGGAAATAAAAAACAAAGGAGAAAACTCCTTGGTAGGAGCAATTTACAGGCCCCTTAGCAATACTTCCAAAGTGGGACATTGTACAAACCAAGAAATAATGAGGGCTTGTGAGAAGGGCACAATGGTAATCATGGGTGATTTTAACATGCATATTGAATGGATTAATCAAATTGGCAAAGGTAGCCTTAAGGGAGATTTCACAGAGTGTATGAGGGATTGTTTCTTAGAGCAGTATGATATGGAGCCAACCAGCTAGCAGGCTATTTTAGATTTAGTATTATGTAACAAAGAATGGTTGATAAATAATCTTGTTGTTAAGGATTCTCTTGGAAGGAGAGATCACAGCAGGCTAGAATTTCAAATTCAGATTGAGCGAAAGCAGACAGAATGCCATATTAGAGTTTTAGCGTTGGGCAGAGGTAATTATACAGGCCTGAGGAAATAGTTGGCATAAATAGACTGGGCATGGATAATTGAGGGTAGGACAGTTTTAAAAAAAAAAAATTTTATTAAAGGTTTTCATAAATATCAATAACAAAATGAGAAAGAAAAAAGAACCCAACAGGGTTAAGTACAAAACACAATCTAAAAAAGCAACCCCCCAAACCCCACCCCCCCGTACCTAAATAATAAATTAACATTAACACCCCGACTTAACACAACAGGTGTATACACCCCCTCAGACCCTTCCAGTGTAAATAACATGAACAAAAATAAAGTAAACCCGCCCCCCGAGCTGCTGCTGCCATTGACCAATGTCTAGCGTTCTGCCAGAAAGTCTAAGAACGGTTGCCACCGCCTAAATAACCCTTGTACCGACCCTCTCAAGGCGTATTTCACCCTCTCCAATTTAATGGACCCTGCCATATCGCCGATCCAGGACTCCACGCTTGGGGGCCTCGTATCTTTCCACTGAAGGAGAATCCTTCGCCGGGCTACCAGGGACGCAAAGGCCAGAATTCCGGCCTCTTTCGGCTCCTGCACTCCCGGCTCTTCTGCCACCCCAAATATTGCGAGCCCCCAGCCCGGTTTGACCCTGGATCCTACCACCCTCGACACCGTCCTCGCTACGCCCTTCCAAAATTCCTCCAGCGCTGGGCATGCCCAGAACATATGGGTGTGATTTGCTGGGCTCCCTGAGCACCTAACACACCTGTCCTCACCCCCAAAGAACCTGCTCATCCTTGTCCCGGTCATATGTGCCCTGTGCAGCACCTTAAACTGTATGAGGCTGAGCCTCGCGCATGAAGAGGAAGAGTTACCCTCCCTAGGGCATCTGCCCACGTCCCCTCTTCGATCTCCTCTCCCAACTCCTCCTCCCACTTACCTTTCAACTCCACCACCGAGGCCTCCTCCTCCTCCTGCATCATCTGGTAAGTTTCCGAGATCTTCCCCACTCCCACCCACCCCCCCGAGAGCACCCTGTCCTGTACTGTGCGTGGCAGTAGCCGTGGGAATTCCACCACCTGCCGTCTGGCAAACGCCCTTACCTGTAAGTACCTGAAGGTGTTCCCCGGGGGGGGGAGCCCGTACTTCTCCTCCAGCTCACCCAAGCTCGCGAACTTCCCGTCCACAAACAGGTCCCCCAACTTTCGTATCCCTGCCCTGTGCCACCCCGAAAACCCTCCACCTGTTCTTCCTGGGACGAACCGGTGGTTCCCACGTAATGGGGTCCAAGCCAAGGCCCTAACTTCCCCCCTATGCCGCCTCCACTGCCCCCAGATTTTGAGGGCCGCCACCACCACCGGGCTCGTGGTATACCTCCTTGGAGGGAGTGGCAGCGGTGCCATTGCCAGCGCCCCCAGACTCGTACCCACACAGGATGCCGTCTCCAGCCTCTTCCATGCAGCCCCCTCCCCCTCCATCACCCACTTGCGCACCATTGTCGCATTGGCGGCCCAGTAGTACCCACAGAGGTTGGGCAGCGCCAGCCCCCCCCTATCTCTACTCCGCTCCAGGAACACCCTTCTCACCCTCGGAGTCCCTCGCGCCCACACAAACCCCATTATACTCCTGTTAACCCGCCTGAAAAAAGCCTTCGGGATAAACACGGGGAGGCACTGGAACAGGAACAAAAACCTTGGGAGCACCGTCATTTTGATTGACTGCACCCTACCCGCCAGGGACAGCGGCAACGCGTCCCACCTCTTGAACTCCTCCTCCATTTGCTCCACCAGCCTTGTAAAGTTAAGCCTATGCAGGGCACCCCAGCTCCTGGCCACCTTGACCCCCAAATATCTGAAACTCCTCTCCGCCCTTTTTAGTGGGAGCTCGCCAATCCCCCTCTCCTGGTCCCCTAACTGAACTACGAACAGCTTGCTCTTCCCCATATTGAGCTTGTACCCCGAAAAGTCCCCGAATTCCCTAAGCATCCTCATTACCTCTGGTATTCCTCCCACCGGGTCCGCCACATACAGCAGCAGGTCGTCCGCATAAAGCGACACCCTATGCTCCTCCCCACCCCGCACCAACCCCCTCCAGTTCCTCGACTCTCTCAGTGCCATAGCCAGGGGTTCAATCGCCAGTGCGAAGAGCAGGGGGGACGGGGGGACCCCTGTCTCGTCCCTCGGTGCAACCGAAAGTACTCGGACCTCCTCCTATTTGTGGCCACACTCGCCATCGGGACCTCGTACAACAGCCTAACCCACCTGACAAACCCCTCCCCAAACCCGAACCTCTTCAGCACCTCCCACAGGTACCCCCACTCTACCCTATCGAAGGCTTTCTCAGCGTCCATCGCCACCACTATCTCCGCCTCCCCCTCCCTCGCCAGCATCATGATAACGTTCAAAAGCCTCCGCACATTCGCGTTCAACTGTCTCCCCTTCACAAACCCCGTCTGGTCTTCATGGATGATCTGCGGCACACAATCCTCAATCCTCGTGGCTAAGACCTTCGCCAGCACCTTGGCATCTACATTTAGCAAGGAAATCGGTCTGTAAGACCCACATTGCAGGGGATCCTTGTCCCGCTTCAGGATCAAGGAGATCAGTGCCCGGGACATCGTCGGGGGTAAAGCCCCCGTCCTAACTAAAGGTCTTAACTAACAGCGGGCCCAACAGGTCCATTATATTTTTTATAGAACTCGACCGGGAAACCGTCCGGCCCCGGTGCCTTCCCCGCCTGCATGCTTCCTATCCCTTTGATCAGCTCCTCCAGCCCAATCGGGGCCCCCAGTCCCGCCACCAGTCCCTCTTCCACCTTTGGAAACCTCAATTGGTCCAGGAAACGGCCCATCCCTCCCTCCTCCCGTGGGGGCTTGGATCGGTACAATTCCTCGTAGAAGTTCCTGAAGACCCCATTGATGCCAACCCCACTCCACACCACGCTCCCTCCCCTGTCCTTAACTCCCCCGATCTCCCTAGCTGCGTCCCGCTTCCGAAGCTGATGCGCCAGCATCCGGCTTGCCTTTTCCCCATACTCGTAGACCACCCCCTGGGCCTTTCTCCACTGCACCTCCGCCTTCCTGGTGGTCACCTGGTCGAATTCGGCCTGGAGGCTGCGCCTCTTCTTCAACAATCCTTCCTCAGGTTCTTCCGCATATCTCCTGTCTACCCTCACCATCTCCCCCACCAGCCTCTCCCTCTCCCCCCAGGGTAGGACAGTTGAGGAACAATGGTAGATGTTCAGGGTGATATTAAATACCTCTCAATTAAAGTATATTCCTGAGAGGAAGAGGAATTGTAAAATTGAGAAAATTGTTCCATGGCTCAACAAGGAAGTCAAGGAAGACATAAAGGCAAAAACTAGGGCATACCATACTGCAAAAGCTAGTGGTAAGCTGGAGGATTGGGAGAACTTTAAGGTTCAGCAAAAGGCTACTAAAAATAAAATCAAATGAGCTAAAATGAACTACGAAAGGAAACTAGCAGAAAACATAAACACTGACCAAAAGCTTCTATACGTATATAAAGAGGAAGAGAATAGCTAAAGTGAATATTGGCCCTTTGGAGAATGATACCGGTGAGGTAGTAACGGGAACACAGAGACGGTGGAAGCACTGAATCAATCAATATTTTGCCTCTGTCTTCACGGTAGAAGATAATAAAAAAGTTCCAAAACCTACAGTTAATGCGGAGGATAATAGCAAAATTTGCAGATGATACTAAATAGGTGGGAAAGCAGGCAGTGAAAAGGAGATAAACATTTTACAGACGGATATAGATAGGCTAGGAGATTGGACCAAAATTTGGCAGATGGAGTTTCATGTAGATAAGTGTGAGGTTATCAATTTTGGCTGAAAAACAGAAAGGCAAGTTATCTAAATGGAAAGCAGATTCAAAATGCATCTGAATTGCAGTAGGTCGGTACACAGGTACAGCATGTAATTAAAAGGGCAAATGGAATATTAGCATTTATTGCAAAAGGACTGGAATATTAAAGTAGGGAAGTGTTGTTGCAATTGTATAGGACGTTGGTGAGGTCACATCTGGAGTACTGTGTCCAGTTTTGGTCTCTTTATATGAGGAAGGATATGGTGGCATTGGGGGCAGTTCAGACGAGGTTCACCAGATTGATTCCGGGGAGGGATTAAACAGTTAGGACTTATACTCGCTGGTATTTAGAATGATGAGAGGGGATCTGATTGAGGAATATAAAATAATAAAAGGGATTGATAAAGTAAACATAGACCAAATGTTCCCACTTGTGGGGCAATCTAGAACGAGAGGTCACAGATATAGGTTGAGAGGCGGTAGATTTAGAACAGAGATGAGGAGGAGCAACTTCTCGCAGAGTGTGGTGAAATTGTTGTGGAACTCACTGTCCCATTATGCGATTGAATTGGAGTCATTAAATGGTTTCAAGAAGGAAATAGGGAGAGTGCAGGGCCAACATGTTCCAATCAAGAAAAAGGGTGGAACCAACAAATCCAGTGAACCCTGGATATTGAGGGATATACAGCATTGGATTAAAAAAAAGGAGGCATATGGTAGATATCGAGGGTTCAAAACACAAGGAGCACATGGGCCGCATAGAATGTGCAAAAGGGAGCTTGAAAAGGAAATTAGGAGACCAAAAGGGGAACATGAAAGGAAACTGGCAGGTAAAATAAAGGAAAATCCCAAATTGTTTCATAAGTACAGGAAGGGTAAAAGGATAACTAGGGAAAGGACCACTGTTTGTAATTTGCATGAGGAGCCGGAGGATGTAGGTAGGGTTCTAAGTGAATACTTAGAGGGACAACATAGGTACAGAAATCAGGGAGAAGGACTGTGATAACTTTAAAGAGATTAACATAGACAGAGAGGAGGTTCTGAGTGTTCTGCACACTTGGAAGTTAACAAATATCCAGGGCCAGATGAAATGTATCCAAGGCTGTTAAGTGAGACAAGGGAGGAAATAGCAGGGGTGCTGGCAATAATTTTCAATCCCTCTCTGGCCACAGGAGGTGCCGGAGGACTGGAGGATAGCCAATGTGGTGCCATTACAATGCTAAATTGCCCTTCGTGTCCAAGATTGCCCTTAGTGTTGGGTGGGGTTACTGGGTTATGGGGATAGGGTGGAGGTGTGGGCTTGGGTAGGGTGCTCTTTCCAAGAGCCGGTGCAGACTCGATGGGCCGAATGGCCTCCTTCTGCACTGTAAATAAAACCCGACATGGAAAAAAAAATTATTCAAGAAGGGAGGAAGGGATAAACCATTAAACTGCAGGACAGTCAGTCTAACATGAGTAGAGGGAAAATTATTGGAAGCAATTCTGAGAGACAGAATTAACCTGTGTTTGGAGAGGTAGGGATTAAGCAAGAACAGTCAGCATGGTTTTGTTAAGAGTAGGTCAGTTCTGACCAACTTGATTGAATTTTTAAAGAGGTGACCAAGTGTGTAGATGAGAGAAATGCATTTGACGTAGTCTACTTGGACTTCAGCAAGTCTTTTGATAAGGTCCCACATAGGGGACTGATAGCGAAGGAAAGAGCCCATGGGATCCAAGGATATTTGGCAAATCGGATCCAGAATTGGCTCAGTGGCAAGAAGCAGAGGGTGATAGTCGGAGGGTGTTTTTCTGACTGGAGGTCTGTGTCCAGCGGGATCCCGCAGGGATCAGTGTTGGGGCACTTGCTGTTTGTGGTTTATAGAAATTATTTAAAGATGAATGTAGGGGGGTTGATCAGTAAGTTTGCAGATGATACAAAAATTGGTGTGGTAGTAAATAGCGAGAAGGATAGCCTTTTATTACAGGGGGATATAGACGGGCTGGTCAGATGGGCTGATCAGTGGCAAATGGAATTCAATCCGGATAATTGTGAGGTGATACATTTGGGCAGGACAAACAAGGCAAGGGAATCCATGATAAATGCAAGGACCCTGGGAAGCACCAAGGATCAAAGGGATCCTGGTGTGCAAGTACCTTGGTCCCTTAAGATAGCAGACCAGGTGATTACAGTGGTTAAGAAGGTATATGGTATACTTGTCTGTATTAGCCGAGCCATACAGTTTAAGAGCAGGGTGGTTATACTGGAATTATTTAAAATGTTGGTTAGGTCAACATTTAGAATATTGCATGCAGTTCTGGAATCCACGTTATAGGAGGGATATGATAGCACTTGAAAAGGTGCAGAGGAGATTTACCCGGATGTTGCCTGGGCTGGAGAGTTTTAGCTACGAAGAGAGATTGGATAGACTGGGGTTGTTTTCCTTTGAACAGAGGAGACTGGGGGGGGGGGGGGGGGGGAACTGTGGTTGAGGTGTATAAAATTATGAGGGGCACAGATAGAGTAGACAGGAAGAACTTTTTCCTTTGGTGGAGGGATCATTGACCTTGGGGCATTGGTTTACGGTAAGGGGCAGGAGTTTTAGAGGGGATGTGAGGGAATGCTTTTTCACCCAGAGGGTTGTGGGAATCTGAAACTCACTGCCTGAAAGGGTTGGAGGGAGAGACCCTCATAACATATTGAAGAAGTATTAGATGTGCACTTGCGATGGCAAGGCAGACAAGGATATGGGCCAAGTGCTGGAAATTAGGAGGATTAGAATAGTTAGGTGGCTGATTTTGTCTGGCACAGGCACTATGGGTAGAAGGGCCTTTTTTGTGCTGTAGATCTCTATGCCTCTACGCATTTCAGCATCTACAGGTATGTTAAAATCATGATGGTCACCAATTAACACCAAACCTGTGGGCCAAAACCAGATTTTCAAACAGTTACATTTTTTCAGGACAGCAGCCACTTAATGCCTGTTTTCATCCATTTCTCAAAGAATCAATTCAGATTCAATAGAATTAAGATGGGGTCAAAAGGTCTTCTTCATTGTAGTTAACTGGCATTCTTCTAAATCTACATTTACAAAGGACTCTTAAATCCAAAGGAGGAAAGTCACTTCATCAAAGCAGTTCTGGCTGTATTTAAACTGTTATGGGCCAGGGTTTACAGAACCCCAAACATGGAGTTCACCTGACCCACAACTTTTAATACATTGTGGTATGGGGAGCACACGGCCCACTCTTCACCACGCTTCACTGGACTTTCCAACCTTACCGTATATAATTGAACACTACTCCTTGCACACTGAATTCCACATATTACCACCTTTTCTGGCAACATTCTTCCCAAACTACATGAATCTCTTACCATTAAAGATTGACCAGCTCCCGTATCTCTGAAAATTGTGACTTCTTTACCTGCTCCTCCTGATACACATGAGTAAACATTACCCACACATGTAAATTCTTTTAAGAGATCTGGCACCTTCTTATCAATCACCTCTTGATCAGGCTGTACAATCTTTTGCACCTCCTTTGCTTCATTTGGGCTTTCCTTTACCACTTTAACAAACCCCACTGTCTTATCCTGTTTTACCACATCAGCCTTCCCAGTGCTTTTCTTCAACCACCAACACTGTGACTTTACATGGCCTAGTTTATTATAGTGAAAACATTTGAAACTTTTCATTTCTTTTCCACCATCCTGGATTTCTTTTTTAATCTGAGGTACACTCTCTTTATTGTGTCCCATCAGATCACCTTTACCTTTACCACTTGAGTATTTCTCATGTCCCCAGTTTCTATCCCACACAGGCTGAAACTGATGTCGGAAACCAAGCTTTGATTTATGAACTAATTCATAATCATCTGCCATTTTGGCTGCTAACCTTGCAGTTTTAATCCTCTGTTCTTCCACATCAGTTCTCACCACATCAGGAATTGAATTTTTAAACTCCTCCAAAAGTATAATTTCTCTGAGAGCTTCATACATTTTATCTATTTTCAAAGCCCTTATCCACCTATCAAAATTACTCTGTTTGAGCCTTTCAAACTCCATGTATGTTTGACCAGTTTATTTCCTTAAATTTCTAAACCTTTGTCTGTAGGCTTCAGGCACTAATTCATATGCACCCAAGATGGATTTTTTCACCTCCTCATACGTCCCAGATACCTCCTCCGGTAGTGATACAAACACTTCACTAGCCCTACCTACCAGCTTTGTTTGAATCAGTAATACTCACATGTCCTGTTGCCTTTTCATTTGTTTAGCTACATTCTCAAATGAAATGAAAAAGGCTTCCACCTCCTTCTCGTCAAACCTTGGCAATGCTTGGACATATTTAAATAGATACCCACCAAGCCTTCTTCTTTGACGCTCTTTCTCACTATCCTCATCACTATCATCCAACTGTACGTTTCCCTTTACGTCTGCCAATTTTAACTGACTGTCATGTTTCATGGCCATTTTCTGAAGTTCAAACTCTCTCTCTTTACCTTTTTCCCTGATCTGTATCTCCCTTTCTCTTTCTTTTTGTTCTGCTAGGGCTATTCTTGCTTTTCTCCTTTCTTCTCTCACTTTCTTTTTCCTCCCTATCTCTTTCATATTCAAGCTGCTTTAATTCTTTCTCATGTTCCATTTGTTGAAGTTGTAACTGAATTTTTGCCATTTCCAATGAGTCAAACTGTATCTCAGGCAACTTTAAATGTTTAGCCACCGCCATAATTACCTCATATTTTCGCATTTTGTCAGGTAATGGTAACTGCAATGTTTTTGCCAAATCTAACAGTCTGCTTTTAGTCTCTGTCCGTAAGGTACTGCGTGTGACTGTCTCCACCCCCAAAAGCTTCAGAGCCTCTGGAAGAGCCATTGTCCACAACACACTCCCTACTAAAACTAAAATACCAATCTGAAAAGCAACCACAATATACACCCCTCACTGTCTTTACCTTCACTAAGTCAATCCAATAGATAGATTTTTATCCCGGACGAGCCTCCAATTTGTTATGGGCCAGGGTTTAGAGAACCCCAAAGTGTCTCATGGAGTTCACCTGACCCACAACTTTTAATAGATTGCGGAGTAAAAGGCCCACTCTACTGGTGTGGTACAGCAGAAATGGAAAAGTATTTTTTAAAGCAAAACAATGTTTATTCTATGAACTCAAGTTAACTTTTTTAAAACATACAGTGAACATCTTAGCAACCATCAATTCAAATACAACCCCCGAAGAATACAACACTAAGTAATCCTTTAAATTTTCCTTTTAACATCCATACGACTTAAAACACCTTTTACCAGAAGCACATCAGGTTAAAGTCACGACTGTTATTAGTTTTAAATCACCAGGATCGATTTACAGTCTTTAGATTACAGAGAGAGATTCATACACCTTCTGGCTGTGACTGCAGCTATCCAGCTCTGAAAACAAAACTAAAACACACCCTGCAGCCTGCTCAAAAGCGAAAGTAAAAAGCTGACAGACAGCCCAGCTCCACCCACTCTCTGACATCACTGCAGTAGTAAACACCCATTTCTTAAAGGTACTGTCACTACAGATATTTATAAACATACTCATGTATAAACACCCGTTTCTTAAAGGTACTCTCACATGACAAAACTCAACGTTTAAATGTAAGAAGTAACCATAGTGCCAGATGTTTTCAACACATTTTAAAGTAGAATTTGATTTGTGGAACACTGCAATTCCAAATGCGATTCTGGAAAGGAAATCACAACAGCAAACGCAAAGCACTGAAAACGCTGAGCCTCTGCCAGATTACAGTGGAACTTGAGCAGCAGATTGGCAGCTTGCCATGTTTTACAGTAAGCAATCTACAGTACTTCTTAAATCTGCGAGCAGACAAGCCTTTACTGTGCTGTTGTTGATTATATTTGAGAATCTGGAAAAGCATTGCATGTGACTCCAAACACACTCTGCTGCATATACACAGACTAAAATGAATCAATTTAATTTCATTTACTTTCTTCATTATCAATCCAATATTAAAACCGTAAACCAAATTGCACTTAACAATAAAATCTACATGAACATTCCATTTACCATAAACTAGCATTCTGAAAAAAATGTCACAATCATTGGAACAATCTTTGGCAACCCACTGTTGATGTCAGGGCAGGTGCAGAGTACATGGAACTGGAGTACATGGAAATACACATGGAGCTCTCATCCAGCAAAGTGGGCAGGGGAGGAAAACATGCTGCTGAAGTTCCGCCATTTGATTTGTCCATTTGTTTGCAATTAGAGACTGAAAACCTTTAAGGACGAAAAGTTATGGTAGCATACTTTTAATAACATTCTCTCTCAGCACTGGAAGCACACATTTGGGAAAACTGGCTCTACAAAGTCATTGAACAGCTGCTAAGAGCTGGTATGTTGATGGCATTTTATCTAAATGTTATTGGTTTAACTGTATAATGATAGAAAAGATTATTTCCTATATAGCTGTTAACCCTGTTATTCATTGTATTGTTAAGTAAAATCAGAATTAGGTCTACGATCACATTTCAGGTTGTATATTTGTAAGAAGCATATATCTGCAAGAAAGGAATTATAAATGAGAGAAATTATTTCTTTTACATTCCACATGCTTCTAACCAGACATATCTGTGAAGTAACTCCAGTCGACAAGCAAAAATGTGCCAAATAATATATTGGCTATTTGGAGATCAGATAATATAAGCCAGAAGATACAAATTCAGCGCACTTTAATCAAATCTGGAGAGGACTGTAAAAATGTTTTGTGAAAAGATGCATTCAGTTTTTATGCCAGCACAGACCAATTACTGTGCAATAGACTGCCAGACTTGAGAAAAGACATTTCAAATGATTTCTTTCACTTAGTCCATTTTGAAAATGAACTACTAGAATTATCTTTTGCAAATACCAGAATAGCATTCTATAAAGTGACATTCTGTAAAGGGGGAGCGTGGTTTACTCGTAAACATCTGGCGGAAGCCATGTGTTCATCCAATGCAATGGAGCAAAAGCATGAGGATGATGCAGAGCAAGCTGGCTTTCTTCCAAGGATGTCCACTTCACAGCACTGACAATAATGTCCACAAACTGTCCTCAGAAATTTATTTCAATTAGTTTTGTTTACATGTAGAGTTTTAGCAAATATCTAATGGGCATGTTATTTCAATTCCCAGGAACAAGGATTGTAAATATTTTGCTCCCCGCTTGTCTAAGTACTGTGGGATAGGGGAATAGTAAAGAAGATTTTGGCTCAATGTCATTCTTTCTTCAATTCATTAGATGAAGAAAGGAAAACAAAATCTGCTTTTACAATATTCCTCCTTTGGTTCGCTGTCATTCATTTATATTTAAAACAATGTTAAAGGTGCGCATCATTCAATGTCCTTGTAATTACCCAGACAACTTCCCTTCTAAAAATAATCTCTGACCATGTGGGATATTATAATTTACAACAGCAGCAGCAACTTTAAATATAGCCTTTAATCTAGTAAAATATCACAATACATCATCAAGCACACAATAATGCTTCCTATGAGTGGTACTTTTAACACTGAGCAAGTTTTCTGTGGTTTCATCCCATTTCAGTTGTCATTGAGCCTTGTTCATCCAATGAATTAAAGGACCTTTGTTCTTGTTTGTTAAAACCATTGCCAATCTGGGGAAAAAAAACAAGTAGCATTTTCCCGAAACCAAGTTCTGATCATGTTAAATCATGTTAAAATAGAACAAACACTGCTATCACAAACATCTCCTCTTAACATTCATGATCCTGTCTAAAGCATTATTAATTAAAATTGAAAAAAGGCTTCAAATCTAACAAGATAAGCATCTAAAACAAATACTTTGTCCCTCCTCAGGAGTTTCATAACTGAAATCTGACCAAGTGTTGTAATTTTAATTTGGCGATGGACAAGAGTACTATACATAAAATAAAACATAGGAAGACAACACGCCTTTTCATAAACCATAAACAATTAACTCAGCCCAAAACAGTACATTAAATGAAGCCAAGAGAAAATACAATATTCTGTATCCTATCCATCTGCATGATTGATTCCAAAAAAGACAGCTACAATGAAGGTAAAGGCATGGTCACTATCCACCCTTTGTTGTGACGGGTAGCTGGTAGTTTAATGCATGATGTCAAGACGTTCATAAGATCTAGTTTTTAAAATTTTATTGGCATTTTCCACATATATAAACAGTTATGTACATTTTCTACCGTGTTAATTTATTTGTACAGAAAGGTTGATCCTGTCCTTCCCTTAATTTACTTTATGTACATTTCGCCACCCTCTGGCTCAGCCTGTGGTGTTTCCCCCCCCCCACCCCCCTTTGTGTTCTCCACCACCCCCACCACCCCCCTCCGTCGACTTCAGCTCTGTTTGCTTTGTGATCGGAGAAGGGGAGTTGCCCCCCCACACACATTGTTTCCTTTTTGTGATTTTCCAGCCTTTCCTCTTTCTCTTCCTGCCCCCCTCCCTCCGGGTTGCGCATTCCTTTGGTTCCCCCCTCTATCTTTGTTTTCCCCTTGTCTTCCCTCTTTTTCTTCCTCTCTCCCCCATTTTCCTATCTACTCCTCGTTGCTGGCCTCGAACAGGATTTGGAACAGGCCGACGAACTGCCCCCGTGTAACTAGGAAGCCTTCCTCCGATCCTCGGATGGCATTTCTCCAGGTGGAGAAATTCCGAAAATTCAGCAAGCCAGTCTGCAGCTGTGGGTAGTGCTGCTGATCGCCAGCCGAGCAGGATTCTCCGGCGTACGATTAGGGAAGCGAAAGCAAGGGCATTGGCCTTCTTCCCCATGTGTAGTTCTGGCTACTCCGAAGATTGCCTTGAATTGGGCATGGCTTCACCCTCACCCCCACAACATTGGACATTGCCTCGGAGAAGGCTGTCCAGAACCCAGCCAGTTTGGGACAAGCCCAAAACATATGGTTGGCCTGGCACCTCTGGCACCATTCACATTTATGCTCCACCTCCAGGAAGAACCTGCTCATTCGGGTTATGGTTAGGTGTGCTCTGCGCACCACTTTGAGCTGCATGAGGCTGAGCCTTGCACAGGAGGAGGTGGAGTTGGCCCTGCTCAGTGCTTCACTCCAGAGTCCCCACCCCACCTCTGTCCCCAGTTCACCCTCCCATTTGCATCTGGTCTCGTCCAGTGATGTCCGAGCTCTGTCCTGTAACTGTCCGTATATTTTTCCACATAGTCCCCCTTCTTTGCTGCTTGTGCCTATCAGGTCCTCTAATAGTGTGGTTTCTGGGCTCCGGGGTACCCTACTGTCTCTTTGCTTAGGAAGTGTTTTATTTGAAGGTCCCTCATTTCCTATCCTTTCGGTAGTCTCCACTTTCATAGAATTTACAGTACAGGAGGCCATTCAGCCCATCGAGTCTGCACTGGCTCTTGGAAAGAGCACCCTACCCAAGTCCACACCTCCACCATATCCCCATAACCCAGTAACCCCACTCAACACGAAGGGAAATTTTGGACACTAAGGGCAATTTAGCATGGCCAATCCACCTAACCTGCACATCTTTGGACTGTGGAAGGAAACCAGAGCACCCGGAGGAAACCCACGCACACACGGGGAGAACGTGCAGACTCCGCACAGACAGTGACCCAAGGCGGGAATCGAACCTGGGACCCTGGAGCTGTGAAGCAATTGCGCTAACCACTATGCTACCATGCTGCCCTTCTTCGTCAGTTCATCCAATGTCGCCAGTCTGTGCCCAACGTAAAAGTCCCTGACCGTCAGTGTGCCCCCGTCTCGTTTCCATCTTTTGAAGGTGGTGTCTAGCATGGCTGGGGGGAATTTGTGATTGCCGCAGATGGGGGCCATGGGGGACATCCTAGTTAGCCCCTCAGTGCAGTCTCAGTTGGGCCCATATTCTCAGCGTGGCCGCTACCACTGGGCTCGTTATGTATCTTGTTGAGGGGGATGGGAGTGCTGCTGTAGCTAAGGCCTGGAGGGTTGTTCCTTTACAGGAGATCTCCTCCATCTGTACCCACTCTGAGTCGGGTTCGAGTACCCATCCCCTCACTCGCTCTGCCATTGCTCCCAGTGGTAGTATTGTAGGTTCGGTAAAGCCAAGCCACCTTTGATTTTCCTTCATTGCAGTGCTGGTTTGGGAATTCTCGGGTTCTTCCCCCCCCCCCACCCCCCACCAAACAAACGCCATGATTAGAATGTCTACATTTTGGAAAAAGCCTTGGGGATAAAGTTCTGTATGGATGTAAACAGGAAGAGGAACCTTGGCAGCACATTCATCTTGATCATCTGCAATCTCCCACCAGGGAGAGTGGGAGTGAGCCCCATCTCTATTGGTCCTTTTTTACTTCCTCCACCAGGCTGGTCAGGTTACACTTGTGGATCTGTGTCCAGTCTCTGGCTATCTGGGGATCCCCAGGTAACAGAATCTGTTCTGGGCTGTTTTAAACGGGAGCCCCTCCAGCTCTGCCGCTCCCCCAATTGGGTTCACTGGGAATGTCTCAATTTTGCCCAGGTTCAGTTTGCAGCCCGAAAAGGTTCCAAACTCTTTCAGGATCTGCAGTATTGCCTTCAGTCCCTCCTGTGGCTTTGAGACATAGGGGAGCAGGTCATCCGCATAGAGTGAAACTCTGTGTTCCCTGTCTCCTCTCTGGATGCCCTTCCAGCTTTTCGCATCCAGCAGGGCTATCGCCATGGCTTCGATAGCGAGCGCGAACAAGAGTGGGGACAGCGGGCAGCCCTGTCTTGTTCCTCTCCGTAGCTGGAAGTATTCAGAGCTGGTGATGTTAGTTCAAACGCTCGCCTTGGGAGCGTTGCACAGGCGTCTCAGCCAGGCGGTGAATCCCACTCCTAGCTCAAACTGTTCCAGTACGTCGAGGAGATAGTTCCATTCGACTCTGTCAAACGCCTTTTCTGCGCCCAGGAGACGATCACCTCTCCCGGGTGGGGGGGCCACCTAATGTTCGCTGTGAGTTGCCTACCCTTGACAAAGCCTGTTTGGTCCTCTGCGACCACCTCCGGTACGCAGCCCTCGAGCCTCGGGGCGGCTCGGAGGTGTAGTCTGCGGTAGAAGGTCTCAAATGCCTGATTGACCTCCTTTGGTTTTGTTACCAGCCTGCCTCTGCTATTCTTTACCTGGGCTATTTCCCTCTCTTCCCTATCTCTGCTAGCCCTGTAGGCTATGATCTCTCCTCTAATCACGGCCTTCAGTGCCTCCCAAAACGTGGAGGGTGAGACCTCCCCGTAATCACCTATGGCCCGCGATGTTTTTTGACAGAAGGCTTTATCAGCCAGAAGGTCCATGTCCAGCCTCCATGTGGGGCGCTGGGTACGGCCCTTCTCCCAACCTCACGTCCATGTAATGTGGAGCGCGGTTGGAGATAACGATCGCAGTGTTTCGCTCCCGTGATCCCTGGAAGCACCGCTTTCCCCACTGCAAAGAAGTCGATACGGGTGTACACCTTGTGCACTTGTGAGAAGTATGAAAATTATTTTTCTCCTTGGTGCAGGAATCTCCATGGGTCCACTGCCTCCATCTGCTCCATGAATGCTCCCAGTTCCCTAGTCATGCCAGTCTTTCTCCCTGTTCTGGGGTTTGATTCGGTCAGTGAGTGCTCTACGCAGTTAAAGCCACCCCTCATAATCAGTCGGTGTGTGTCAATGTCGGGGATTTCCGCCATGGTCTTCTTTATGAATTCTGTGTCGTCCATTGGGAGCATACACATTTACCAGTACCACCGGTGCCCTTTCCAGGATACTGCTGACCATGACCTACCGTCCCCCTGGGTCCTTAACTGTCTTGGTTTCTGTAAACCCCGTCCTCTTGTTAATCAGTATGGCTACTCCCCTAGCCCTCGTCCCGTAACATGAATGGTACTTCTGTCCCACCCATTCCTTACCAGCAGTCGGTCCTTCTCCCTCAGGTGTGGTCTCTTGTTAGGTAGATTATGTCGGCCTTCAGGCTTCTTAAGTGGGCGAAGATTCTGGATCTTTTCACTGGGCCGTTAAGTCCCCTTACGTTCCAGGTAACAATCCTGGTGGGGGGTTTCTGACCCCCCGGTCCTGCGGGATCACCCATACTTATCTGTTGGACGCACCCCTGCCCTCTGGGGTTTCCCTTTGTTAGGGGGCCGTCCAAAATGGCAGCGGTCGCCGCTCTCACCATGAGGTCAGGCCCCTGCGTTCCGGGGTTTCCCTATGTCCAGGGGACACCCAACCTGGCCGCCAACTATGCATACGCAATATGGATGCGCCCCTGCACTCCAGGGTCTCCCTTTGCCCAGGGGCCCTCCCGGGGGTCTGCTTGCAGCGCCATCTTGGTTCCTCGCCCTGCTCCATGCCTGCCGAGGCCTGCACCTGTTCTGTTTCTTGTCCTTATCCGTCCCTTTGTTCCTTTTCTATCCTACGCTTTCCCCCATCCCCTGTCCCTCTGTATTCTCCCCCCTTCTGCCCTGTTCCCCACCCTTTTTTGCCAGGCTCCCTCTTCCCTGAGAGGCACGCCGCTCTCTTCCTGCCTTCTGCCTTCAGTCTTCCTGCTTTCTGCCTTCCTGTGTTAGCCCTTCTCACCAGTATGGTGGCTCCCCTCCCAGTGCTTGTTTAGCTCTGGCACCGTTTTACCCATCGCCTTCCACCCCTTATCTCACCCCTTTGCCTGCTTTCCCTATCCTCGCTCCCCTTGCCCTGCTCCCCCTCATCACATTCAGGGAAGAAACGAGCCCTAAAAAGAAGCAGCACAGTCACGCGTTAAAAAAAAAGTATGCACATAGTTTGCATTATTATTGTCTCTGTTTGCGGTCTGTCCTCTGCTCTCCATTTTTTTCCTCTTTTGCCCCTGCCGCTTTCATCGCTGCCGCGATTGCTCTCCCTCTAAGTTGTTCATTTTGACGAACTCATCAGCCTCCGCCGGGGTGTTGAAGTAAAGTTCTTTGCCCTTAAATGTCACCCAGAGTCTGACCGGGAATAGAATTCCAAATCGTACCCCACTTTTATAGAGTGCCGATTTTGCTCTATTAAATTCTGCCGCCATTTTTGCCAGGTCCACCCCAATGTCTTGGTACACCCTTATTCTCTATCCTTCCCACGAGCATGATTTCGTCTGGTGGGCCCACCTTAAGACCTTTTCTCGGTCTTGGAACCAGTGCAGCTTCGCAATTATTGCCCTTGGCTGCTCCCGGTTTTGGGCTTGAGCCGAAGCGACCTGTGTGCCCTGTCCATTTCTGGGGGGGTTTGGAAAGTCCTCCCTCCCCACTAGCTTACCCAGCATTTGGACGATGTAGCCCGTTGGATCTCTTCCTTCTATCCCCTCTGGCAGACCCACTATTCGGATGTTTTGCCGCCTGGACCTGTTTTCCTAGAAAAGCCTTCTCTTTTAGACTCCCCTGGGCCGCCACCAACCTTCTCACTTCGGTTTCCAGAGCTACAATCCTGTCGCTCTGGTCCGTAGCTGTTTTCTCCAGGTCCAGGATCGTTCTTTCCTCTGCCTCCACCTTCCGTCCCAGGCTTTCTATAGTGCGTTGCATATTGATTGTTGCCTCCGACATCACCTCCTTCATCACCATGTGGAGCTCCATCCTGATCGCTTCTTTCATGGCGTTCAGCTCCTTTTTTTTTAAAGCATATTCCTCCATTTGTCCCCCTGTGCTTGTGTGTGTGTGTGGGGGGGGGGTCATCGCGTCCTGCTCGGTTCGTCGACCTTTCCCCCTCCTGGTTCGCCTGAGTCTCCGCCTCATCTCGTGGGACCGCCTGTCCGTTCACCCATTGTTCCTTTGCTGCCACTTCTGATAACTCGCCGCCCCCTCAGTCTATTGTTGCCAGGCATATTATTCTCCTGCGTCCTTTGTATTCGGGTGGGTTTTGGCGGGCTTTTTAGGTTGAAATCTCCAATAAATTGACTATGTTGGGTCCGTTTGGGAAGAGAGCCACCTGATGTGCGTCCGTTCAGCACATCGCCGCCACCGGAAATCCCTCATAATATTTAGTTTGACTAATAAATCAACTTCTCATTATCCGTGATGCAAAGTATAGCCTTTTATGCACTTCATCAGATATACAGGCCACTAATCCAGCGTGCACTCCACATTATCAGTTCCGGAGAATGACGATACATCTGAGATACAAAGTATGCCCCATTGTGCATTCCAGTACAAAGAAGGGTGTCTGTCACTCTGTGGGCAAGGTGGACGTGCAAGGCTCATAAGGCTCCTGTAAAATATTCAGGCATCATCCCTTAATATGGATGAGAAAAACTCTTGAACTGAGGGAATAATGCTGTTTAAATTCCTGCACCCAATCTGGTCGTTGTCCTTGATGGTTATCGGAAAGTTTTGCGTGGTGCAGTGTTTAGGTTTTCTCACTCCTCTGGAATCTAATTTCTTTTATGGGCTGATAATACAGTTCTGTGGAGAGCTTATAAAATTGCACATTTGCTGATCTTGCTGAAAAATGCAAGCCTTGTTGAGTTTACATAATATTTTGGTGTTCTGGATATGTTGCTCTTGATGTATAGAGTGTGCAAGGCCAAAACCTAGTCTACCAGCTGCCAGTGAAGCTGCTGATCACGGGGAGGAAACACTGCAAGGGAGGAGAATATTTTGGGGAGCACTGGGCAGAGACACAGAAGATCACTGGATAGCCTCGGAGCACCTGTTCTGACAATCCGACGCAAAAACCTCCTGTCCCCGCAGCCAGTGTCATTACTCCTCATCCCTGCCCACTCAGGCACTGTTCTCCTCAAAGAAGAGCAAAAAGTTTAAAAGGTGAAGATGTCATATGCAGAGATAGTGTTGGTCCTTAACACCAAGTCTTCCAGTGTGCCTGAAAAAGGAGGTACCACTCCTGCTCCTGCTTTACCATACATTTCCCTGCATTATAAAAATAAGTTTTTCTGTTCACATAGGCCAATCTACATTAAAGTAATGACTGTACTTCAAAAATAATCTGCTGGTTGTAAAAGGCTTTGTGAGTCCTAAGGATATGAAAGGCACTCCATAAAGTCCTTTTTTTCTGATTTTCTAAATATGCCACAACATTGGTCTTATGCACTGATGGCTGCATGCTCCATCATGAAATACTGCACTTCACTGAAGCCTGGCCCCTTTAAGACTACTGCACCCTGCAATGCAGTTTGTCTTTTCTGGGGGGAAATTAATAATGATGTTTATGATGATACAAAGATCAGTAGAGAGACAGGTAGAATTGAGGAAGCAACGGGGCTGCAGAAGGATTTGGACAAGCTAGGAGAGTGGGCAATGAAGTGGCAAATGAAATACAATGTGGAAAAGTGTGAGGTTATGCACTTTGGAAGGAGGAATTTAGACATAGACTATTTTCTAAATGGGGAAATGCTTAGGAAACCAGAAGCACAAAGGGACTTGGGAGTCTTTGTTCACAATTCTCTTAAGGTTAACGTGCAGGTTCAGTCGGCAGTTAAGAAGGCAAATGCAATGTTAGCATTCTTGTCAAGAGGGCTAGAATACAAGACCAGGGATGTACTTCTGAGGCTGTATAAGGCTCTGGTCAGACCCCATTTGGAGTATTGTGAGCAGTTTGGGGCCTTGTATCTAAGGATGTGCTGGCCTTGGAAAGGGTCCAGAGGAGGTTCACAAGTATGATCCCTGGAATGAAGAACTTGTCGAATGAGGAACGGTTGAGGGCTCTGGGTCTGTACTCGTTGGAGTTTAGAAGGATGAGGGGGGATCTTATTGAAACTTACAGGATACTGTCAGGCCTGGATAGAGTGGACGTGGAGAGGATGTATTCACTTGTCGGAAAAACTAGAACCAGAGGACACCATCTCAGACTAAAGGGATGATCCTTTGAAACAGGGATGAGGAGGAATTCCTTCAGCCAGAGGGTGGTGAATCTGTGGAACTCTTTGCCACAGAAGGCTGTGGAGGCCAAATCATTGAGTGTCTTTAAGACAGAGATAGATAGGTTCTTGATTAATAAGGGGATCAGGGGTTATGGGAAGAAGGCAGGAGAATGGGGATGAGAAAATATCAGCCATGATTGAATGGCGGAGCAGACTCGATGGGCCGAGTGGCCTAATTCTGCTCCTATGTCTTATGGTCTTAACCTGATAAACAAGGTTCATCAGGCAGCCAGTGGTTTTACATTTTTTTTTAAATATAAATTTTAGAGTATTCAATTATTTTTTTTCCAATTAAAGGGCAATTTTAGCCAATCCACCTACCCTGCACATCTTTGGGTTGTGGGGGCGAAACCCACGCAAACACAGGGAGAGTGTGCAAACTCCACACGGACAGTGACCCAGAGCCGGGATCGAACCTGGGACCTTGGCACTGTGAGACAGCAATGCTAACCACTGCACCACCGTGCTGCCTCAGGTAGCACCAAGTTAACGTTTGACCAATGTTAGCTCGTTACGTAAGCATTTACTGTTGTGATCTTCACACAATGAGCAGAGTTGTCCCCGTCTAAGATTTTGCCTGCTGGGTAGGCTTGGGTAGATAGTCTTCCTTGTGAAATGTAGCCCGCAAAGGCAGGTATAGTCAGACATTTCAAGTAGATGTAACAGGATGTGAATACTTGAACTTCTGCCTGACTCTAAGCGACTGAAATATGTCTACGGTGGAAGCGCAGCTGACTTTGTTTGCCCTGGTTGTATTCTATTTCCTGCCCAAATAATTAATAGCCATTGAGAGACCCAATGGAATGCTCACACTAAGATAACAGCAGTATTGTGGGTAAATGATCCTGCAGAGGGAGTCTGACATTGCAAAGGCAGCGGTAAAAAGTAACACAATTAAGATAACATACAAACTGAAGTATGAAAAGGCTAAAAATAGTTTGTAAACCCTTCCCAAATGCCAATCACACTTTTAAGAATCCAAGTTTACAAGGCTAAAGCACAGATACTCAAAAATATGAGTGGCACTTAGGGACAAAAGAGGAGAGAAATATTGCAAAATTCATCATGAAATCTATTTAAAGAAGAATGACTGAGCTTAGAGGGATAATGAGGCCCATGCACATATCATCCAAAAAAATTCATAACATTTTTGATTATAAAATTCAGTGCCTGGTGATCATGGTTCCATGATCTATGCATGTGGAATGCGTGGTTACACTCTATGAGCACACCATCAGGCAAGTGGGCCAAATGTGCTAAAAATGGAAAATGAACCATTACCTGCACGGACATCCTTTGCCTCAATACAGCAAAAACATAATTGAAGAATATCAGAAATAAATGTCAATATTAGGATCCTGCAAACAGTTTGCTTTGTAACACAACAGCCTTCAAATCAGAATAACATAAAAATGCTTCAAATTCCTTTATTCCATTTTACAGCAGAGGCATTTACAGGTTTATTTCAAAGGCATTAGTGCTATGGAAGAGGGGGAAAACATTACAAAATGATGAAAGTTGAGGGAAATGTTGAAGAGTTACATTCAATCATACACTGAACTAGCATTAGACGGGGTTGAGGCTCATTTGACTCCTACCCCATCTGAGGTTGCTTTTCAGAGCTGTCAGGCTCGATCTCAGCCAGACCTGCATGGTGTTATGGGTTCAGCTGGTCAACATGTATTGATTGGGTGCCAGGGGACTTCATGGCCGTTCTAGGATCTAACTCCATATAAAGTCCCAATTTACCTGCTGCCTTCCACTTGACATACCTTACAACCTAATGGAATTGTCCAGCAAACTCTAATACTTAATTCCATTGGATTCTCCATTCCCAGTGGCTGCTCAGCCACATCCCCAGAATTTACAGTGCAAAAGGAGGCCATTCGGCCCATCGTATCTGCACCAGTCCTTGGAAAGAGCAGCCCACTTAAGCCCATGCCTCCACCCTATCACTGTAACCAAGTAACCCCACCTAACCTTTTTGGACACTAAGGGAAATTTAGCATGGCCAATCCACCTAACCTGCACATCTTTGGACTGTGGGAGGAAACTGGAGCACCTGGAGGAAACCCACGCACACACGGGGAGAATGTGCAGACTCCGCACAGACAGCAACCCAAGCCGGAAATCGAACCTGGGACCCTGGAGCTGTGAAGCAACTGTGCTAATCACTGTGCTACCGTGCTGCTCTAAAGGGCAGGAGAGAGGCAAGAGTAGATCACTGCCATCTCCTTCACTCAAGAGTTTCTCAACCCCTTCTGGTAGTCCTCAGGAAATATGCATTAAACACAAAATGAGTATCCATAGAATCCCTGCAGTACAGAAGGAGGCTATTTGGCCCATAGAATCTGCACTGATCCTCCGAAAGTGCACCCTACCTATGCTCAGTCTCTCATTCTATACCCATAACCATGCTATTGATCATGGACAATCCACCTAATCTGCACATCTTTGGAGTCTGGGAGGAAACAGGAGCACCCAGAGGAAGCCCACGCAGACACGGGGAGAACATGCAAACTACACACTATCACCCAAGATCGGAATCAAACCTGGGTCTCTGGCGCTGTGAGGCAGCAGTGCTAACCACTGTGTCACCGTGCCACCTGAGTAGATGCTTGGCAATCCAGATCTCCATTCCTATTTCTTTACTGCAATAACCAAGAACACTCAAAGAGAGCACAGGTTAGAAAATTCAGCTAAGTGGTCAGCAAACTACAACTGCACTATCTGTACACACAACTGACTGTCAATCTTTTGATATAGTAGTACAGGAAATATGCTGGCAAAACCATCACTTCTGCTTCATATAATTGTCCAATACTGTTAATTATTATCACCTGACATGGAACCACGAGATTTGAAAATGAAGTGACAAAATGTTCTTGATCTGACAAAAAGAAATGGATGCAAAAAGCTTGCAGTGGCTGATAAAAGAATCTCAAGTGGTGAAGCGTGCAAGTCCCACTAAAAATGAAATTTGTGCATTCAAGGGGCGAAATACACCCGACAGCATGGAGTCAGTTTCTCACTGGTTGAAAAGGACCTAGCGAGTATCTAACCCAGCCAGGAGTCGTAGCAGAGAGCCTCAGGTGTTTTAATTGCTGGCCTCCATGTCGTTTTCAGATCAAAATAGCAGGGGGTTGAACAGAATGTGGCTGCCCCAGTAAAATTGAGTGCCTCAGAGGCTGCCACCAGTTACCTGTGGAAAAGGTCCCCAGCACAAGGTAAGAGCAACAGATGGCTTGGGACCATAAACTGGAAGCCTGGACATGCGGAGCCCTAGATTTGCACGTGGAACCCAGAGGAACATTGTAGCCTTCTTGCTCGACAAGCAAACCCATAAAAATGAAAATGTACATTTATTTGGATCTCGTTTGGTCTTGGATCCTCACACCCATGGTCTGGTGAGATAGCCACCACTTTCCTAGGCTCAGGCCTCAGGTAGGAACAGTAACTGGCCAGCACTTGATCTGCATATTTAAAGAGGTGTCCACATTGGCTTTGGATGGATATCCTTCCTAGTCGCAAGTTTCTACAAATATATAAAACAAAAAAGAGTGGCTAAGGTAAATATTGGTCCTTTAGAGGATGAGAAGGGAGATTTAATAATGGGAGATGAGGAAATGGCTGAGGAACTGAACAGGTTTTTTGGGTCGGTCTTCACAGTGGAAGACACAAATAACATGCCAGCGACTGATAGAAATGAGGCTATGACAGGAGAGGACCGTGAGATGATTGTTATCACTAAGGAGGTAGTGATGGGCAAGCTAATGGGGCTAAAGGTAGACAAGTCTCCTGGCCCTGATGGAATGCATCCCAGAGTGCTAAAAGAGATGGCTAGGGAAATTGCAAATGCACTAGTGACAATTGACCAAAATTCACTAGATTCTGGGGTGGCCCGGCGGATTGGAAATTAGCAAACGTGACACCACTGTTTAAAAAAGGAGGTAGGCAGAAAGCGGGTAATTATAAGCCAGTGAGCTTAACTTCAGTAGTAGGGAAGATGCTGGAATCTATCATTAAGGAAGAAATAGCGAGGCATCTGGATGGAAATTGTCCCATTGGGCAGACGCAGCATGGGTTCATAAAGGGCAGGTCGTGCCTAACTAATTTAGTGGAATTCTTTGAGGGCATTACCAGTGCGGTAGATAACGGGGAGCGTGGGATGTGGTATATCTGGATTTCCAGAAAGCTTTTGACAAGGTGCCACACAAAAGGTTGCTGCATAAGATAAAGATGCATGGCATTAAGGGTAAAGTAGTAGCATGGATAGAGGATTGGTTAATTAATAGAAAGCAAAGAGTGGGGATTAATGGGTGTTTCTCTGGTTGGCAATCAGTAGCTAGTGGTGTCCCTCAGGGATCCGTGTTGGGCCCACAATTGTTCACAATTTACATAGATGATTTGGAGTTGGGCACCAAGGGCAATGTGTCCAAGTTTGCAGACAATACTAAGATGAGTGGTAAAGCAAAAAGTGCAGAGGATACTGGAAGTCTGCAGAGGGATTTGGATAGGTTAAGTGAATGGGATAGGGTCTGGCAGATGGAATACAATGTTGACAAATGTGAGGTTATCCATTTTGGTAGGAATAACAGCAAAAGGGATTATTATTTAAATGATAAAATATTAAAACATGCTGCTGTGCAGAGAGACCTGGGTGTGCTAGTGCATGAGTCGCAAAAAGTTGGTTTACAGGTGCAATAGGTGATTAAGAAGGCAAATGGAATTTTGTCCTTCATTGCTAGAGGGATGGAATTTAAGACTAGGGAGGTTATGCTGCAATTGTATAAGGTGTTAGTGAGGCCACACCTGGAGTATTGTGTTCAGTTTTGGTCTCCTTACCTGAGAAAGGACGTACTGGCGCTGGAACGTGTGCAGAGGAGATTCACTAGGTTAATCCCAGAGTAGATGGGCTTTAGATTGGTTTCACAGGTCAGCGCATCATCGAGGGCCGAAGGGCCTGTACTGTGCTGTAATGTTCTATTGAGGGGGTTGGATTACGAGGAGAGGTTGAATAGACTGGGACTGTACTCGTTGGAATTTAGAAGGATGAGGGGGGATCTCATAGAAACATATAAAATTATGAAGGGAATAGATAGGATAGATGCGGGCAGGTTGTTTCCACTGGCGGGTGAAAGGAGAACTTGATTTAGGACAGGGTTTAGGAGGAACTTCTTCACCCAAAGGGTTGTGAATCTATGGAATTCCTTGCCCAGTGAAGCAGTTGAGGCTCCTTCATTAAATGTTTTTAAGATAAAGATTAGATAGTTTTTTGAAGAACAAAGGGATTAAGGATTATGGTGTTCGGGCTGGAAAGTGGAGCTGAGTCCACAAAAGATCAGCCATAATCTCATTGAATGGCCTACTCCTGCTCCTAGTTCTTATGTTAGAATCTGCCCGGATCCTGTTCTAGATGTCTAGAAAGCAGCAGCCATTACTTCACAGAAAGCCAAGACCACATCCAAAAGCTTTAAACCCCATCAGATCCTTCAAAGAGAACTAGCTTTCAGTAGACTGTAATTGACAGCTTCCAGACAGCCAAGATGTCTGGATTGTTTATTTTCATTTCCCTGCATGCTTGAATGCATCTCAAGTACCCAGCTGTGAATCTAACCACAATGTTTATAAACATCTAGTTATGATTGACAGATCCTGGTCACATCAAAAACAGTTAAGTGCTTTCTGATGAGAAAAAGAGGTACGAGAAGCACTTAACTCCTGGATGTTTATAAACATGGTGGGTTTTATAGCAGGCGTGCCAGGGGCGCGAAAAACTTGGTGGGACTGTAAAATCGTTTTCACATCAGTGTGAATTTCTCATGGTATCTACCGTTGGTGCTCCCATGGCAGATTGGGAGACCCACTGGAGACCGGTGTGAAACTGATTTGTATCCCGCTAATGGGATGCAGAGGAAGGTCCAACCAGAATCTTCCACCCATACCCGATTCTCCATGGTGCCAGCAGGTAAATATGTCCTGAACAACATGTGTAGATGTTGGAACTCAAAATGTCTGGGGATGCCTGCAGAGTTCAGAATAGAGGCTGCCAACGACCCTGGACCCCGGAACCCCAAAGCAATGGTTGGGGGGAGCATCTACAGATGGATCTTCCAAATTCAGTGTCATCAAAGAGCTTCATCTTCCAGCCTCAGAGTGCTCCTGTAACAGAGAACACCCCAATATCAGAGAAGCCCCCAAATCAGAGACCCCTATAACAGAGCCACCTCCCATAACAGAGAACCCCTCATAACAGACAGCCCCCACCCCCCATCTGTCACCCCACCTGGAAGCTAAAGAGCAGACCAGGCAGAAAAATCATTGCTTTTTCACTTATCTATCCCTTATACCTCCTTCTTTTTCGGGATGTCCATCTTTTTCCTTCAACAGTGAGTCAGTGATGCTGGGTGCCTTTTCAATAAAGGTGTTTGGACACAATGGTTGACTATCCATCAGGCTTGCCCCACCTTGTATTACGGTGCTAAACACCCAGAATTAATGAAGAGGGAATACTCCCCTTCAGGCACATGTACTGACTTTTCAGATCTTGTGAATAACAGAACATTTTCAAATCTAAGAAATCAGAATGTTGACAGACTCAACCGAGCTCATGGAGAGCCATCTTCTTCTTCAGGATGTCCATCTCCTTTCTTCAACAGTGACTGGGTGCCTTTTCAATAAAGGTGCTTGGACACAATGGTTGACTATGTGACATCAGGCTTACCCACTTTGGAATATGGTGCAAAACACCCAGAATTAATGAAGAGGGAATACTCTCCTTCATGCACATATGCTGACTTTTCAGATCTTGTGACAAATAGAGCATTTTCAAATCTAAAAAATCAGAATGTTGACAAATTCAAATGAGCTACTTAAGAGAAGAACAGTTATCTGAAATTTGTGCCTACATTGAATGCCCTTACCCTGATTACTATTTAGTTTTGATAATATCTTTGATATTGTTTACCTGAGCTGTATAAAAGTCTTAAATCTAATGTGCATTCACTATACATCAGCGTTCCAAAAGTTTATTAATAAAAGCCAGTCATTTCTGACTGTTTTTCTGAGATTGTTACTCTGGCCTCTGTCAAAGGGCTGGTGCCAAGAATTTAGAAGCAGCTACTGTATCAATCTATAGAATCTTTCCTGCCCCCTAAAATGTATTCTCCAAGTTCTGGCACAGATTTTCCTGTTCCTTTGTTGGGGCTATTGAATTCCCTCAGCGCTGGTGAGTTGAATAGGCAGGAGCACGAATCACAAAGTACAATGGGTGGTGTTAAACTTAACTGGATGAAAATTTAAGTAAGCTCCCTTAAGTGGGGGAGCCAGCAGATAAGAGAAAAAAAACTTTTGATACACTTATAAGAATACTGACAATTATAAAGGAGTCCTGTATAATGACAGGAAAATTGTCAACTAGAATAATTTTTTTGAATTATAATCCAATTTGAAGATAAATACATTCGGGCCTGGGTCGTTCGTGCTCTGAATTATGTTGCTGCACATTTATGGATATTAGGATGAAGCCACAACAAAACATGAGAACAAAGTTTAATCTGTGACAGACAACAAACTCCTGTACGATGTTATATTCAGTCTGAGAATAAGCAGTTCTGGTTATATAATAGGGCATTTGCAGCACAGAAACAAGCCATTTACCCCCATAGGCCAATGCTGGTGTTTCTGCTCCACACAAGCCTCCTCCTCCTCCTCTTCCTCATCTCGCCCACATCAATGACATTTATGACTTTGAGTTTACCATGGCAACTCAACTTTCTATTTTAAAATAAACAATTTTCGAAGTCTGCACTGTATTCAAGGTTAACAAACTTTCTATTTATTTGATGTAATAATGAATACCTGGAAAAACTAGGAGTACGCAAATAGTCTCAGTTTTTTTCTGCAAGTAATGTTTAGTAATAAATTGGAAACATAGTGGACCACAATTTATTCAAAATTCAGCTGAATGTGATTGCTGGACATTTAAAAATACTTTTAACTTGATACTCCAACTAAACTTCAGTATTGTCAAGCAGCAGCCCAACAAATAAAGGTGTCACTTTTATTCCACTCCACTACAGTATGTCACATAACTAAGAAGTGCTACGAAAGGAAGCCAATACAGTCTACAAGTCAGGAAGACATCTAAAAGCGTCATTTTCTTCAGCCATTACTCGAAAGGAGGAACAAAGGAGGTACTGTCCTCCCATATCTGGGTGATCAAAAAACCTTACAGTTCACATGAAGAGTACACATGCATGTTTATTATTCGGTATCTGGGGTCCTGGAGAAAGGAGGCAAGTCGGTTAGCTCAGTTGACTGGACGGCTGGGTTGTGATGTAGAGCGTTGGTTCAATGCCTGTACCGGCTGAAGTTATTCATTAAGTCCCTGCTATCTTAACCTTGCCCCTTGCTTGAGGTGTGGTGACCCTCAGGTTAAATTACCACCAGTCAGCTCTCAAAGGGGAGAGCAGCCTCTGGGGCTGTGGCAGCATTTACATTTTACTGGAGAAGGGGAGAGGTGATTGAATTTCAATTAACCATCAGCTCCCAGCATCACTGCTTTAGAAAGAAGCTCACACTACATACAATAGTTTAAAAATCACTTTGAGGCCATTAAATTACCAAGATAATTTAAATCTTGTTTCTGAGCGAATAGACTTCACGACAATCTCTACTGGCATAATATTACAGCAATCTAAAGTCAATTGAGAGAAAATCACATACATTTTGACTAAACTCAGCAATGATATTGTTTGTGGAAAGAAAACATGATTTAAGTACATCATTTTCAACTTGCAGAGTTCACCTGAGAGCAAGTGATGGATTCAGCTTCCACAGTGAGGAATTCAATTAACAATGACAACTGAGTTGGATGTTGCACAGTCAAGGCAGTCTGAAGCAGGTTCATTTTCAACTCAAAGTCAGATGAAAATCTGATCAAATGTGAATGACTTACTAATGTGGCAATTCATGTACCTGTTGTTTACAGAGATTGTGTTCTGAAGTAGTTTTTGAATCTGGATTTAACTGAATTGGCCTAGTTGGGGTCAGTTTTAACTTCCAAAATCCAAATCTTAGGTTCAAAGCCCAAAATTATTAAAATGGAGATCCAGAGCTAGAACTTGGATTTGAATTAATCTGAATGGTTTCTAGAATTAGAAGTGTACATTTTCTTTGGTTAAAAACAAGACCTTGGCCCAGATTTTCATGCTGGTTTTGGAAACTCAACTTACGCAGTTTAGTGGCTTCCGAGCTGCACATCCGGCCCAGGAGTTTTATTTTATCACGCAGGGTTACGGTTCGCAGTTTATGAGCCACAATAGAATGTGGAAGGAGTGTGGATGCAGAGGTAGGCCGGTTAGAAGGTCCACCTTGGTTCCCAGACATAGCAGCCTAGTTCTCAACATCGTCCAACATCCCCTTAAACCTTACCCATACCTCTCAGCCCCACCCATCCTGCATCCCACCTCCTTGCCCTCAGTTCCTCCATGCCACCTCCATGTACCCTCAGATCATCCTTGCCCCCCCATGTATCCTCCATAGCTACTCAACTGGGGTCCACTATGTACAATCAATGTAATGTACATTACAATAGCAATGGGAAATATTTCAAAAGCAAGTGTAAAAAAAACCTGTGAAAATGTAATAAACTCTCATTCAAGAGCCTGTCACTGATTCTGAAAAAACAGCTCTCCATTGAAAAAACATTAATCCTTTAAACAGTCGTTAAGTTGTGTAAATAAACAGCCATGTAACCTGAAACCACATCAAAGGCAGAGATTGTTGTTACAAGCCTTGTAAAACTGTCAGTCATTTTCCTGAACAGCTCTGTCAACAAAACTGACTACTACCTGTGTTTCTGAAACTTAGCCAAGCATTCATAATGGCCACAGCTGTCATAACATTACTGCAATTATAAGAGTCCGAAATTCATAGAACAGATAGTATCCTCTCCATTTCAAAGCAGATTGCCTGACAATCAATGGAGGGTTTCACACGACCTGAAAGTGTGATGGAGTATGTTCAATCATATCCTTCATGATGGAACTGGATGAAGACTTGAAAGGAAAATGTACAGGGCTATGGGAAAAGGATGGGAAAATAGGATTAATTGGATAGATCTACCAAAGAGCTCTTTCACGGGCACAAAGCACAACTGTGTTTTGTATCTAAAGTACTGGATTTCTAATGCTAACTGTATACATCTCTCCAAGCCAAATGAAGGATTGTAGAAAAGGATATCATTGTCTATCAATCTGAGGACCCTTTATGTATGGGCCTGAATATCATGCATGATTCTTCACACATAAACACTGGAAAATAACATGCATGAGACAGAGCACAATTTTACTGCCATCCAGAAGGTGGGGAGGAGGGAAAACCGGGGGGAGACGGGAAGGGTGGGGAGGGTGTTAAAATCATGGGAAGCCATGTCAGATTGCTTTCTGGTGGGGATGGAACCAGACAAGTTGCCCACTCCAGTGGCAGCCTGCGGAGGATTATTTCTATAAGCAGAGAGGGGCTTCAGGTAGGGCTGGCAGTCCACATTGCTACAGCGATATCCTGTGAGAAGCTAACCCTCCATTGTGTGCAAATTTATGGGTGGAATTTTACATTCCCCACTGCGAGGTTTGAGGGCAGGGAAGTTTATAAAATGTAGCGCATCACCTTTCATCCATTTCAGCCCTGTCTCTCATTTTACGGGGGGAGAGGGGGGGGGGAGCTGTGCCTATCAGAAGCAAACCAACCTCCCCTGTTAAACCTCCCCTCCCACCCTGTCCTCTCAAACTCAGTCTCTCACCCTTCTCACTCCTCTTGCTAGGGCCTGCCAGGCAGGCCCTGCCGATACCCCAAATTTATTTGAAGTCCAGCCTCCATTGTCTACTCTTTTTCGGGTACTGACTGTAGTCCCAGTAATGGCCACTGCTCGAAACTGGTGCTGCTGGGACTACAGAGCTACCACTAATTGGATTGGCCGGCAGCTCTGTAAGGTGGGTCTTCCTCCCCAGATGGAGCTGGAAGTCTCACTCTTACCATTTAATGCCCCGCAAATATTAAACGGCTGCGAGGTAGCTGGTATCGGCGTACCCCTTCAGGAGGTTGAACTGAAACAACCCTATCCAAAAGGTCCTGTCCTATGTTCTTTTTTGTATTCTTTAGTCTACCTGTGGAATGCAGTAGGTTTCTAATCTACCCACCATTACCTGGTGGCACTACTGAGGCTTGTGAGGGCTCCCAATCAGAGGGCTGGCAGCTCTCAGGGTAGGCTGTCATCCTGTCCCGGTAACAGCCACTTGATTGGCTGCCACCTGTATAATTGAGCAGGAAGACCCATTGGCCACCCTTGCACGCCTGCGACCCACTTTTCAGCTGATGGTGGGCCATGAGACCGAAAGGCAAAATCCTGCCCATAGTTCCTCTCACCCAAAATGCTATCATAATGCAGACATCGACAACAAGTGCATTTATATAGCATCAAGAATGTAGCCGCCTTATTCGTCAATTGTAATAACGTTTGAATATTTAAAGGGCTATGATCTTTTTTGTCTCCCTTCACTGCTTTCCCTTTGAGTGCTTAGCCCTGATATTGTGCCTACATTGTTTTTTTTTCAAATTCACCATGTAACACTTGCATCTGTGAATAAGCTGCCCAAGTAAGTTGTGTTCTTTTATATTTTTAATAGGTTTTTACGCAGTTCATAACCACACGAATCAGCTGTGGCTCAATTACATCGGTCCACAAAAAGCAGCCCCAATCAAACATTACAAAGAAGTTTGATAATATATAATTAAACGTCTATTTGGTTCAGTAGCAAAACCCACATCTCACAAGCTTATTTATAAATAGGTCAAACCTCAGCATCAAAACGAAAATGAGGTTTAATTTTTTTGTTGAATAGCAGAGTTTTAAAAGAATACTTCACAGGCACAAATAATGTACGTTGAAACCATACATACAGGTCCTCAATTTACAAGAACAAATAACATAGAATTAAACAGCACAGATGGGGACCAACCAGCTATCATTCCAGTGCCAGTTCTTTTCCCTTTCAGGTACTGTCCTCCAGATCATTTTGTTGCTGTGTAAAAAAAATAGGCTGGAATTTTGTACTCACAGAAACGTGGGCACAAAATCCCACGAGAGGCCATAAGTGAGAATTTTGTTGGCGAGATCTCACGGCACAATCAACCCGTCAGTGACATAACGAGCTTCTATAACAAGGTCGGGAACCTCAATTAAATGCCTTCTCATCACATTAGTGGGCTTCCCCGCTGTATGCCCCCCCGCCGCCCCCCCCCCACCCCCCCATTGGGAATCCTCCCCTCGCTGATGAGTCGTCACGTCGGCAAAATTTACAACAGGTCTGGAGCAACATGAACCAAGCGAAGGGACCACGTCGGGGGTGCACAGGTACGTACAGCCGCGGGAGGAGAGGGATATGCTCAGGCAGTACCCTGGCTGTGTTCTGGCAGTGCCTGGGCACAGTGCTACCCCCTGGTGCTGGCCACTAGCACTGCCCCCTGGCATTGGCATCCCAAACTATGGAAAGCCAACGTTGCTGGCTCTTTCAAGCCCCGTCTGCCACTGTGACGGTGTTGGACATGCCTCCAGGATTTTTATCTTCTATGTTCTGGACAATATGGTAAAATCTGACTGTGCAGCCAGCAAGTTACACAGTGCTTTTCTCACCTGAGCCAGCACTTTGAAGAAAAAACAATAACCATCGCAGAGTAGTTTGCTTTTAAAGTTTTTTCCCAGAGAATGAAAAACAAAGAGAAAATGGGAAAACCAACTTAAGACAACAAAGGCGCATATCCCAGCTGACCTTCTATTAGTATCCGTACCACGGCTCCTAATCAGCCTCATTGACTGTCTGCCTTACGGGGTGAGGGACCTTGCCAGGCCCCAAGCGCACTTCCCCTAAAATGGCCAGCCCTTGGAATGATGTCAGAACACCGGCATGCTGACCAACGGCAATATTTTCAGGCTGGAAATCCTGCCACTGCCCATCTGCCAGTCCTGAGTAAAGGACCACTGTCCCTGCAAACTGCGGTTGGATCCATGCTTGCTGGTACCAATCAATGTGACCTTAGTGTAACTACCAACACCACATGCCCTGGATTCTCAGGTATTTCAACATTATATTACTTGTGGCTAGGAAGCATCAGAAACATGTGATTCTGAAGTTGCTGTACATTTTGCCAGTACTATCCTGATGTTTAATCGACCATAGTTTTCTCTGGACATTTTCAGCATACTTATCAGAAATGATATAGTTTGTTGAGTTTACATTTTTGTTGAATTTACAAGAATATTCACTTCTAAAAAGAATACTGCAACTTTAAAAATAATCAACCTACCCACTGAATAATCGAAACGGCATTGGCACAGAAATTTCAACCGCATTTACTTTCCAGAAATGACAGTTTATACAGACCTGGCAGCAGCTCACAAACAGAGATTGATGAGTTGTGAAACTTTTCAAGTTATTTTAAGGCTAATATTAATCATTTATTAATCATTAGTTACCATTAATTGCAAAGGTATTCATAACCTCTGTACATTAAGTTAGGAGATACACAGAGCGGGATTTTCTGGCCGTTCATGCTGGCGGGATCTTACGGTCCTGTCAATGGCACACCCCTGCTGCAGGTCTTGCGGTAGCAAGGGGTGCATTTAACAGGCACCCCGTTGACAACGGCGGGACCAGAAGATCCCGCTGCCGGCCACTGGTGAGTCGCCCTCCGCTGCTGCAGAAAATGCCGCGGAGGGTAAGGAAAATCCCACTCATCGAATCACAGAATTGTTACAACGCAAAAGGAGACCATTCACCCTAAAACACCTGCACAGGCTCTGCAAATGATCAATTCACTTAATGCCATTCCTCAGCCTGTACCCTGTACCCCTGCACAGTCTTCCTTTGCTACCTTTAGGGCAATCCGGTGGCATAGTGATTAGCATTGCTGCCTCACAACACCAGGGACCAGGGTTCTATTTCGGCCTTGAGGACTGCCTATGTGGAGTTTGCACCTTCTCCCCGTGTCTGTGTGGGTTTCCTCTGGGTGCTCTGGTTTCCTCCCACAGTCCAAAAATGTGCAGGTTAGATGCATTGGCCATGCTAAATTACCCCTTAGTATCCAAAGATTAGGTGGGGTTGAGGGGATAAGGCAGGGTATTGGGCCTAGATAGGGTGCTCTTTCGGAGGGTCAGTACAGGCTCAATGGGCCGAATGGTCTCCTTTTGCACTGTAAGGATTCTATGACTCTATGATTTTCAGATGACAGTTTAATTCCCTTTTGAATGCCTTGATTGAACCTGCCTCCACAGTCTTAGGCAGCACCACACGCTGGGTGAAAAAGTGGTTTCTTATCTCAGTTTTACTTTTTTGAACAATTAGTTCAAATATATGCCCTCTTGTTCTCAATCCTTTCACAAGTTGGAATAGTATCTCCCTACCTACTCTGTCCAGACACTTCATGGTTTTTAATACTTGTATCAGACCTCAGGCACGATTCAATGCTTTGTCGTGCCCGACCTGGTGGCAAAATGAGGCCGTTGAATCTCGCGACAGGCCTCCGACAAGTCTCGCGCGACGCTCGAAAAGCCTCACTAAATTTAACAGAACTTCACAAAACGTCGTTGTCTGGATCTCACCCTTACGAGATCCAAATACACATGTTTAAATGAACCATGAGGCTCATTTCAATATATCTGCTCCGTTTTCTCCCAGGGATCGGGAATTAATGGCCTCGCCTGGGAGACCTCGCAATGGCGCCATTTAGTGCTGGTCCACACAAACATGGACCAGGCGTAACAACACTTTTGGGGGTCACACGGGCCATTGGAGACCACTATGTGGTCAGGTTCACCCAGGCACCATGGCACTGACAAGGTGCCTGGGTGCCAGGTTGCCCATGCCAGGTATCAGGTGTGGGGTGACATGCCCTTAACAGGTAGGTTGAGGGGGGCTTAAGGACCCTTTAAGAGTTAAGTTGGCTGCAGTGGGGGGTTCCGTAGGCCACAGTGGGGTGGCTGAGGAACTGAGCCCATTAGTGCAGGAAATTATTGTAAGTGCGGCCTCAACGGGGCGTTCTGCGCCGAGGGCAAAAAAACTGGCAAAGTGCCATTAAATAGCGTGCCATTCTTGGCACTGCTGCTGCCGAGAAACACGCCGTGCGGATTTAATGGAAATTAAACAAAGTCCTGTTTTGGGTGCATTTAGAAGGGTGTTTTCTGGTGCTTACAGCACCACGAATGACCCCACTATTAAACAGGACTCTGCTTCATTTCTGAGCCTTGATAAGGACCTCCCCAAGAAAGCAGCAATTAGGCTCATTTCCTGCGCTAACGAGCACAGCCCGTCAGTGCAGGAAGAGATCGGGGCACCACCAAACTCTGGACTTCCCACCACAGCTTCCAGACTCTCCCCATCCAACACCCCAACTCACCAAGGGATCATTGAACTCCCCGTACCCCACCGCATTAGGGCAGGGGACCCTCATGCCCAATCCCCGACATGGGCAAAATGCCCATAGGTACTCTAGCATTGCCAGCCTGGCACCCTGGAACTGCCAGGGTACCTGTGTGGCATTCCCAGTGTGTTAGGCTGGCAGTGCCACTATGCCTGGGTGGAATCAGGGGTATAAGGGTACTATCCTACCCAGAGCTCAACCACCCAGGGGCCCCCGCTACACCTGGTCTATGTTTGTGGAAACCAGTGCTAAACAGCACCCTCTCGGGATCTCCGAGGTGAGGTCGACAGATCCCGTGCCTTGGGTAACTCCGGTGCAGACATATTCAAGTGTGACTGACCGCTCGCTTGAATACGCAAATCTGGATCCCACCTTCAATGGGCGGGATCCAGACTGCAACGCCTCGAGAGATCAAATGGGCGAGGCCGGTCAACCTCGTGAGAGGCCTCTCGTGAGATTTAACAACCTCGCTGGGTCCTGATTCAGGAGCAACAAGGGTGTACAGATCGTGTGCTCTGTTTCTGTCCCGTTAAATCACACCCCTCCTCTCAGCCTTCTTTCCTCCAAAGAAAACAATCACAACTTCTCCAATCTAGCTTCATAACTGAAGTTCCTTATAACTGAAATCATTCTCATGAATCTTTTCTCGACTCTCTCCAATGCTTTCATATCTTTCCTAAAGTGCAGCGTCCAGATCTGTATGCAGTAATCCAGCTGAGGCTGATCTAGTGTCATCATAATCTCCTTGATCTTGTGGTCTATGTCCCTACTAATAAAGCCTAGGATACTCTATGTTTTATTAACTGTGCTCTCAACCTATTCTGCCACCTATCATGACCTATGCATATAAACACCCAGGCTCCTCTGCTTCTGCACATCTTTAGAATTGTGCCCTTTATTTTATATTCTCTCTCCATGTTCTTCCGATCAAATTAAACCACTTCACATTTTTCCACATTGAACTTCATCTGCCATCTGTGCACCCCTTTTACCAACCTGTCTATGGCCATTTGAAGTTTTCCATCATCCTCCTCACAGTTCACAAAGCTTACAAGTTTTGAATAATTCACAAACTTTGAAATTGTGTCCAGTACACCAAGGTCTCGGTCATTAATGTACTTCAGGAAAAGCAAGGATCCCATCACTGAGCTCCAGGGAACTCGACTACCTTCCTCCAGCCAGAAAAGGTGAGGCAGAAATGTGGCGCGGCGGGACAGAGCATCTCGCCGATGGTGTGTGAATCAGGGTGAATTTCCTTAAGATTTCAGAGATCGGTTATGGAAACATAAAGACTTATTTTAATTACCAGTGGTTTCTGGCAGGCATCCATGCTGCTGGCCAAAACCTCTGTATGGGTCAGGTCTGGGATCGCCGGTGGACAGGCACACAATTTGGTGCCACCGATGTTTGTACGGGAAGAACGTGCAGGCTCCGCACAAACAGTAACCCAGTTGTCGCAACATTCCCGGCCCCAAGCCTTTTTGAATGAGGGCAACTCAGTGACGAATCAGCTGCCTGCTGGGAAGTGGTGGGCAGCCATTATTGGTAATAATTCCCGTGCCAACTCGAATTTCCAGTTGGCAATGTGGGCAACCCAAATTTAAGAAGACGACTTCTCGGGTAATTTGGTAGGTAATTGGGGAGGGGTTGGGGGCTCAAAAAATCAAGTGAGGGACATTCCCACCAGACACAGTGGCCAGTGGGCACATGTGCAGCTACTGTTTATCCACTGGAAGGGCTGTCACTCCAGCATCATGGCCAAGCTGGGATCTGTAACCATTTCCCGTTCCCAATCCCTGATTGATAATCCTGGCCACCTGATTAGAATGAGATCTGGCTGATTTCAATGGCTGTAGATTTTCCAGAGAATGCATGGCAGGATAGGGGATGTTTGTCGGAGTGGTAGAGAGATGACCAGTATGGCCAGTGAGTGCGAGTAAAACAGAAAAACAGAGAAAGTAAGGCAGAAACATTAGATACTCGTGGGTGGGGGTTAACGGAAGAACCTTCAACCTTGGCAGGGACATTATGCACAGGCAATGAGTCAGCTGCCTGTTCTGTACCTCACCAGATTTTTCTTTCCAGAATCAAATATAAAGGCGTGTGTAACTGGCGGCCGAACAGCAACAGCCCATGTGTGTGTGTCCCCCACCGGAAGTTAAAACTTCTGCCCTGGGAGCCAAGAGGCGTTTCAGAGACTAAAATGTCTGTTTGTGAGTATTTCCATTGCAGTTCAGCCAGTTCATAATATATATATTCTTAACTTCCTTTTACAAGTCAGAACATATCCTGACCCTTTTTGTAATCATTTCCAAGTGTAGGGGGCGGGATTCTCTCAGCCCGGAGCCGGGCCGGAGAATCCCCGCGACCTGTGCGAATTGCGCCCCGACACCGGGACGCGATTCTCCGCAGAGAGGAGAATCGGCGCCCCTGGCGCCAGTGGGGGGCCACTCTGCGTGGCCACCCCCGCCGATTTTCGGCGCGGGATGGGCCGAGCGGCCGTCGCAACAAAAAAACAAGTCCGCTGGCGCCGTTCTAACCTGCCTTCAGCCGGCGGGACCACGGCGTGGAAGGGTCTGGGGCAGCCTGTGGGGGGGGTGGGGGGCGGGATTGACCCCGGGGGGGGGGGGGGGGGCCTCTGTTGTGGCCTGGTCCGCGAACGGGGCCCACCGATCGGCGGGCTGGCATTTCGGGCTGGGGGCCTCCTTTCTTCCACGCCAGCCCCTTTAGCCCTACGCCCTGTTGCGTTGGGGCCGGCGCGGAGAAGGGGGCCACTGCGCATGCGTGCGTTGGCACCAGCACCACTGCGCATGCGCGGATCCCGCGGCGCCCAGTTGATGCCAGGATCAGCAGCTTGAGCGGCGTGGGCTGCTCCAGTGCCATGCTGGCACCCTGTAGGGACCAGAATTGCTGATCCTAAGGCCATGTTGACGGCGTCGAGAAATGCGACGGCGTTTCCGAAGGCGTCAGCACTTAGCCTCAGGATCAGAGAATCCCGCCCAGGATTTGGCATTGCAACATCACAGTGATTCTATCAAGAAATGTGATCATACTTTAATTGAAAGATACATATGATGCCCTTGCCCATGCATTCTATGTGAACCAAGGTTGTGAGTGTCGGTAGCTTGTTCTACAGTGGAAAACACTACTGCTGAGGCTAATCTACTCTCACCCAACTGCCATATATATGCAAGTTCCATCATGGGTTTTGGATAGCGATCATCAACATAAGCCTGGATAATTATCACCCTCCTTTTCAATACCAATCCTGAAGTCAACTGTTATATTTCCACAGCAACCTCAGATCATTTAGCTCAAGATCTATCAGAATAATTTTTTCAAATGAGTTGCTATATTACTGTTGCTCATTTCTCTTCAAACACAACTTCATCGCTCCCTTTCAAATTGCTCAAGTACGAATGATGCTGCAGGACAAAAGCCTAAATCTCACTAATAAAACAATTTTAGCACAACAAATCTAAAGTCAGACCAACAGTCCTTTCAAGTGTCAACAACCAGCAGCCTGTTTAAGGGGAATTATATCCTTGTTAGTTTGTCTGGGTCAGGATTTCCCTCCTAGTTTTAAGCTGCTGGGTGACAGCTAATGGATGGCCAGATTTAGAAGTTTAAAAAACTTAACTTAGAGTAATTTTTTCCCCCCCAATTAAGGGGCAATTTAGCATGGCCAATTCTCCGACCCACACAAACACAGGAAAATATGTAAACTCCACATGGGCAGTGGCCCGGAGCGAAGATCGACCCCGGGTCCTCAGCACCATGAGGCAGCAGTTTTGTGGGCAGCACAGGAGCATAGTGGTTAGCACTGTTGCTTCACAGCGCCAGGGTCCCAGGTTCGATTCCCAGCTTGGGTCACTGTCTGTGTGGAGTCTGAACGTTCTCCCCGTGTCTGCATGGGTTTCCTCCGGGTGCTCCGGTTTCCTCCCACAAGTCCCGAAAGACGTGCTGTTAGGTAATTTGGACATTCTGAATTCGCCCTCTGTGTACCCGAACAGGCACCAGAATGTGGCGACTAGGGGCTTTTCACAGTAACTTCATTGCAGTGTTAATGTAAGCCTACTTGTGACAATAAAGATTATTATTCTAAAGATTTTTATACCAACCACTGTGCAACCATGCTGCCCGGCCGGATTAAGAAGTTGATGATAGCACGAGCAGCAAGATCGAGATTTCAGCATTAGGTAAAATGCAGAACTATATCTTCTCTTTTCTGAGCACCTCCTCTGCATGACCTTTAGATCAGATGCATCACCCAATGTGGGTGACTAATATATCTGCATTATCTTGTGTGCAGGCCTAAATACATATACATGCACAACACAAATGTGTTAAATCAACTGTATCCAACCTTTTAATGGTATGTTGATATTATGCTTGAATTCTCTTCAGAAATAAATGTAATTATAGAATTATAGAGGTTAAAGAATGAAATGCTTTAAACTTGAATTTAAATAAATAAACTGCACAGGCCAGCAAGAAGGAACAATGCAGCTCTGAATATACTAAAGACATTTTTGCTCAGAAATATTTAGGAGTATTTTATGATGCAAACATATCTGCAACAAAGATAGTCTAAAATTCGGTGATTTGATAATTATGCTACAAGTTTGAAAATACATAATTAAAAAACCATATTAGCTACATCAAGACATCCGTTCCCCTGGCCTACTTTGTAAATAGGTCGAACCTTAGCATTTATATCATTTAATTTGGCTATCTAAGCCATGGAAAAGACTTCTTCAGTTACTGACACTAGAAACTAAAAATAGCCGCTAACTTATTTTTGAACTTCATAAACAATGGGATGTTCTGCTCCACTTCCTGGGTCTCAGCCCTTGAACATTCCAATCAGGTGAAATCACTTAGATCTAAACGTTGGTAAAATTATAAGAGAGCAGATCTTCGATCGTGTCTCCTTAGTGAAAAAGAGTGCCTAGGCAATGCGCAGAGAGGTAGTACAAGCAGCAAGAATCACTGCAAATGAAGCCTGACTGACCTTCTGTCCTTTGAAATGAAATAGCAGGAAACCAGTCATCATTTCATTATGGGCACATGATTCCCAGTCAGATTTTCCTCTGTGCATTCCTCCCGTGCTACAAAAGGGAATAGAATCTCACAGTTTTTAACGAACTCCTAAAGTTCTGTACGTTGATGCTAAAATAATTTGTATATTTGCCTTTCTTTTGTTTGGACATACAATTAGCTGCATCCAGAACACAGATGATAGAACTTTTGATTGGACTGAAATAGATGTACTGTATGAAGTTAATCAGAGGAATTACATGGGACGATGGGAAGAAGAGAAAATGGAGAGTAGGGAAATAAGGCAAGAGAAGGATAAGGGCTAGATGTTTTGCAGCTCTGCTATCTTTTTTCATGTGTATCTTTGATGACCAATGGAGGTAAAATTTAGAAGTATTATTTACTCTCAATACTGGACGGAATTTTGTGTCTGTGGCAAGAGCGAGCACAAATGGTGACGCAGGCGCAAAATCCCACGAGAGACCAAAACAGAGAATCTTGCCAGTGAATTTGTGGGATGCAATTGTCCCCTCCTCCTGCCATTGATGTAAAGAGGTTCCCATCCAGGAAGGTTGGGAAGCGGGGACCTTATTTAAATAACAGGAATCAGGCGAAGCATCTGCTGGGGACACACAGATAAGTGCAGACCCCCGGGAGAGAGGCACATGCCCGGCCCTGCATCCTGGCAATGCCAAGGAATAGTACCGGGGCAGGGGTTCCTCGAGGGAGCTCCGTTGAGGGGGGGGGGGGGGGGGGGGGGGGCGTGGACGTGGAGGGTGGATGGAAGTAGCCTGTGGGGAGGAAGGGTCCTCGTGTACAAGGACGGGGGGATTTCCTATGAGCATATGGCGGTGGCGGGGAGGGGGCTCATCTTTTCTTTTACCGGAGATTGAGGTGCCCTTTTTAAGCTCATCCTGATTTCTGGAGAGACGATTTGCTGGTTCTTTTACAGCTTGCCCCACCAGTGTAGCGGCATGAGACATGCCTCCAGGATTTTCTTTTTGTCTAAGTGCTGGACAATATGGTGAGAAAAGCCCGCCATGCAGATGGCAAGTTGCACAGTGCTTTTCTCACCTGGTCCAGCACTTGGAATAAGGGTAACCCCCCCCCCAGCACTGTTCTTGGCAGTGCCCATCTCTTAGTCCACCTCAGTGCCCCCTGACACTGCCGGGTGAACTGCCAGGAGGCACTGTCAGGATGCTGGGGGCAATACCCACGCTTGGCCCCCAACCTCAGGGCCACCAGGCACCTCCACACCCCTGGCATTGTCATCACAACTGTTTTTTGTTTTTGAAAGCCAGTAATGATTCATGCTGGCATGATACCCCGCCATCAGTGGGCAGCATTACACAGGGCTGGAAGGTATGACGTAAAAGTGTCCATGCCCAATCATGCCACTGTCGGAGGCGGGGAAGATTTCAAACTGAAATCTCGAAGACTCAAATCCCATTTTGGCCTTGTCACGAGATTAGGCAGCTATAATGAGATTTGGACCCATGCCAAATGAACCTTAAAAATGGTGCTTGGTGTTTACTTCATATTGCCAAGCACATGCAGCTAGATCAGGTGTATTCCAGGATGGTGCTTAATAGGAATCTAAACATACCGGGTGGGATTTTCCAGCTACCCCGCGGTGTATTTTCTGTTGGCAAACATGGCCTCATTGGCTGACAGCAGGATCTTCCAGTCCCACCGGTGTCTCTGGGGTTTTGTGTGTGCCGTACCCTCTGCCACTGGGGAAGTGTCGTGGGAGGGCAGTCACCATCGGTGGGACCAGAAAATAGATACAGCCGGTGGGATGAGCTGGAAAATTTCTATCACTGAAACTAATGAACCCTAACATGGAAATCATTGGTCTGACCGATGTAGAATTTGTAATTTTAATGATTTCATACTGGAACTATAAAGGCGAGAATTTGGAATTGTCGGCACAGCACTGATGTAAAGATTTTCGCCACCAGAAAATGGGTGCAGCAGCAAGTGCCTGCTATCCTACAGTACCTTGGTGCAAGAAGACAGTCATCTGGGAAAGAAAGGCAGCACATTTATGTACATTGCTCTCTTGGCAAATTGAATATATCTGCCAGAAACTGAATAATTCTGTTTCCTTTACTTTGTGGCAACTGGCACTTTGCTTTCTGCAAGTGGAAAAGGTGACAGACCTCAATGTGTATAAAATTTAACAAAGAGACGTAAAGAGCAAGAATAAGACAGAAAGAGATGGTCTAGATTTAGCAGTCAGTGGTGCTTATTACTGACCTCGAGGACAACAGCCCATTAAAGTCTAGTTATCTTGTGGTATGGGCTTCCATCAATTAAGGGGGTCTGAGAGTGTGTAACAGCAGTGATGTCTGCAAGCAGGGTAAGCAGCCTGACACATTGAAGTATTCTTATTAAAAGCACTGCATCCCTTCAGTTTTAATTAAAATTTTCAGACAGCAAGTGAATATGATTGGATTAAGATAGAAACCAAAATGAAGTTAAACAAGCTCTAAAAATGTATCTATTATTTTAAAACTATGGAATTTTTAAAATCATAATACACAAATTTGGCAAACCACAAATATAGGGCTAAATTCTCTGCCGTGCCGACCCATTTCCGATGCTCCGACCCCCATGCTGGCGCCGGGATCGAAGTTTGCGCCCTGTGCCAGCGGAAGGATGCAAATGGGTCTTAATGACGCATTTGCATCCATTTATCCATTTAACGGGCCGGGCACCATATTCTCTGGGATCATGTGATTCTCCGGGCCTCTGGACAAAGGGGACAAAGGCTTATTTGTAGGGGTCTCTCTTCTGGGGGGTTTCCATATTTAGGGGTCTTTGTGTGGAGGTCTCTTTATTTAAGGGGCTTCTGTGGGGGGGGGGGGGGGTCTCTTTTTTGGGGGGGAGGGGGGCGCTAAAGGAGCACAAATCAGGTGCAATTCAGCTCCGGCAGGAGAACATACAGCGGGATTCTCCCTTCTGGGGGACTAAGTCCCCACGCTGGCGGGAGAACCAAGGGGAGGGAGGGGGGTCCGCCTGGTCATGTGCCAGCTGGCAACATTCACGACCATGCATCCCATGGCACCTGGCTGCGGGGGGGGGGGGGGGGGTATAGGCAATGGTGACATGTCGTCTATCCCCCCCACCCCCTGCAGGCCGTTATGTTCGGTCATCACCCAGTGATGTTGGCCGCCGTGGCGGGAGCCGCACTTCTACATGTTGCCCTGGGGGAGCTGGAGCAGCAGCGTGCCAGGGAGGCGGCGGAGGCTGCCGCAGAGGAGCGTGCCACAGGGAGGCAGGTGGCAGTCGCCCAGGCTGGAGGACCGCCCGCATGACAGGACGAGGAGGAGGAGGAGGAGGAGGTGGTGGTGCCACGGCGACAGAGATGCCCGATGAGGCCCCGTGTGTACCGGCCCCACTTGTCATTCCAGGACCTCACGGGCCGGGCATGCAGGAGGAGAGTCCGGATGAGCCGGGAAACTGTGGCACACATCTGCCACATGATGGAACGCCTGGCACCGCGTGGCACTCGGGGAGGACACCCTCACCCCTTGGCCATCAAGGTTATGGTGGCCCTGAACGTCTATGCCACGGGGTCATTCCAGGTGCTGAGTGGGGACCTGTCCGGCATCTCGCAGGAATTGGTGCACCAGTGCATCCGTGCAGTGACAGACGCCCTACATACCATTGCGGACCGCTACATCCAGTTCCCTGTGCACCGGGCCAGCCAGGATGCCTGGACAGCGGGCTTCGCTGCCGTGGCCAGGATGCCCATGGTCCAGGGGACGATTGATGGGATGCACGTCGCCGTGCGGCCACCTGCCGATAACGGCCATGTTCACGAATCGGAAGGGGACCTATCCATGAACGTGCAGGTGGTCTGTGACCACCGCATGAGGATCCTGCATGTCTGCGCCCGGTACCCGGGCAGTGTGCATGACTCATTTGTATTGGCGCAATCTTTCATCCCCACAATGTTCGTGGGACGCCCCCCCGGCTGAGGGGCTGGTTGCTGGGCGACAGGGGTTACCCGTTGCGGTGGTGGCTGATGACGCCTATACGGAGGCCACAGACTGACGTGGAGAACCGCTACAACGATGCCCATGCAGCGACCAGGGGTGTGATAGAGAGGTGCTTTGGGCTGCTGAAGATGTGCTTCAGGTGCCTGGACCGCTCTGGAGGGGCCCACCAGTACCCGGTCATATCGTTGTGGTCTGCTGCGTCCTGCACAACATAGCCCAGCAGAGGGGCGATGTGCTGCAGGCAGAGGAAGGGGAAGAGGAGGAACAGCAAGACAAGGCGCAGACCTCCCCAGATAAGGAGGAGGGGAGCAATGGTCAGGACAGACAGGGTGGACAGGGGCGGGAGGCTGCCCACCGTTACCAGCTGGGCCAGCGGGCACGGGAATAGCTGCCCGGTTCACGGACTAGGGGGGCGGCGGGGGAATCGCCGAGTATGGGCACAGACTGCACACCACGTCACCAGCCTACCACCGTCACCCCACCCACCCAACACCAACCACCCTCACCCTGCCCACCCAAACCAACCACCCGCACCCCACCCGCATGTACACCACCCCTCCATTGCACATCCACATGCGGCACAATGGACCGGGCTCACACGGTCGCCGGTGGAAGCGTGTCTATTGCAGGCCATGGAGGATGGACAACCCGCCCTGCGATGAGCTCTGGGCTCTACATCGTTGGACAATGTCTGACCCACGGCCACAGTACCACCCTCCACCTGGACCGTCCCTGCATACGGCCGTAACACTGCAACGCACGGTCCTGTCGTCTGCCCGGGGGGATGGTGAGGGCGACTCAGGGGGGGGGGGAGTGGGGCACACTCACCTGTGGCCGACGTTCTATCACCCCTCACACACCACACCCCCACACGCATCGGACAGAGCACAAAGGCAGCTTCGTTAGCTGTGAAAGTCATTTTAATAACAAACAGTTCATACACGTACCCTAGCCCCAGAACTCATCTGTGCCCTGCACCCATGCCAACTTACTCAGTGTCTAATTTTTTAACCTTACGGGCCCTATGACTACATCTAGGTGGTTCCCCAGACGGTACAGCAGAACTGGAGGTGGACTCCTGTGATTCCTGCCCTGTGACTATGGCGGCCTTCTCCTGGGGCGGCCCAGCCTAGAAGGGCCAGGCTACGGCTCGGGCGACTGGGATGCCGAGCTGCCAGCCTGTCCTGCCCGTTGCCCACCAGATGCACCTGGGCTGGAGGGACGGGAGGGGGGGGGGGGGGGGAAGAGTCCGAGGTGTTGCGGTGTTCCGGGACCTCCCCTACAGGGGGACCCGTACCGGGCCCCAGCACCTGCTCCTCCTCCCTCGGGGTGCCCGATGGCACCCGGGCCCCTACACGGGTCGGGGATGCAAACGGACCGAGCACCCGACGCCCCCTCGAAACCTGGCGCTGCCAGTCATGGAGGCCCGCCCTGGTATCAACGAAGGTCTGCAAGTTTGCAGCCATGGAGCTCAGGGAGTTGGCCATCCCTGGGCGACGCCGGCCAGCACCTGGGCAATGGCGCCGATGCACTCAGCGATGGCCTGCAGAGACTGGGGCATTGCCTGCTGAGACTGGGCCACGGCGTTGAGCGCCTCTGCGATCTGCTGCTGGCTCTGGCTCATGGCTGCCTGTGAGAGGGCAGCCATGTCCTGGGCTACGGACGCCGCCTGCACGGAAAGCCCCACACCTTGCATACTGCGACCCACGTCTGACACCGTTGCACCCATTGCCTCCATCGCGGACTCCACCCGTGCGGTGTCAGCCTGGGTGGCACGCATGACCGGCACCACTACCTGCTCCTGCACGTGGGTGGACTCCTCCACCTTGGTCTGCAGCTGCCGCAAGCCGGTCGTCACCCCCTTCAGTCGTCCCTTGTTCCGTGACTGCATCCGGGACCTGTCTGGGCGGCAGATGGTTGCCTGCGCCGGGCTGCCCTCCGACCGCCTGGCCCCTCGGCTGCTCCTGCCTCCACCTGCTGTACCGGGACGGCTGTGTTGTGCGCACCAGTTAGTGTCCCAGATGCCTCATCGCTAAAGTGCCCAATCGAGATGAGTGTCTCTGCGAAGGTGTAGAGTGTAGGAGATAGCAGTGCGTAATGGCATGCTCCTCATCCGACCAGAAGTCTGGGGTCCCCTAGAGTGGTGATTCCCGTCCATCCGTCCCCTGTGTGTGGGTGTCCTGTGCGTCAATGTCCTGTGCGTCAGTGTCCTGAGCGTCAGTGTCCTGGGCGTCAGTGTCCTGGGCGTCAGTGTCCTGGGTCAGCTGCGACGGGGACCTGTTGCTGTGGCTGCCCTCCTCGTCGCTGGGTACGGCCTGCCGGCATCGCCGCACTCGCACTAGATGTGGGCGGCGGCCGCCTGGTGCTCCGGGTCTGTCCCTGGCTCGTGGCTGCCCTGGAACGTTCTGGGGGCATCGTAGGACGGATGGGCCGGGTCTGCCCCTCCTCCCCATATCCCCCTTCCCCCACATCATCCTGCGGGGATATTGGGGATTGGGGGGGGAGATATGAGGGAAGGGGGGATATGGGGGAAGGGGGGGGGGGGGGAAAGAGGATATATGGGGGAAGGGGGGAAGGGAGATATGGGAGACGGGGGGATATGGGCGAAGGGGGATATGGGGAAAGGGGCTAAAGGGGGATATGTGGGAAAGGGGATGTGGGTGAAGGGGGATATGGGGGAAGGAGGATATGGGGGAAGGAGGATATGGGGAGAGGGGGATATGGGGAAGGGGGATATGGGGAAGGGGGATATGGGGAAGGGGGATATGGGGGAAAAGGACATGGGGAAAGGGGGGATATGGGGAAAGGGGATATGAGGGAAGGGGATATGGGGGAAGGGGGATAGGGGATATGGGGGAACGGGGATATGGGGAAGGGGGATATGGGGAAGGGGGATATGGGGGAAGGGGGTTTGGGGGGAAGGGGGGATATGGGGGAAGGGGGGATGAGAAAGGGGATATGAGGGAAGAGGGGATATGGGGGAAGGGGGATATGGGGGAAGGGGGATATGGGGGAAGGGGAGACATGGGGAAAGGGGGATTTGGGGGAATATGGGGGAAAGGAGGATATAGGGGGATATGGGGGAAATGGGGAATGGGGAAGAGGATATATGGGGAAAGGGGGGAAGGGAGATATGGGAGACGGGGGGATATGGGCGAAGGGGGATATGGAGGAAAGGGGATAAAGGGGGATATGGGGGAAAGGGGAAGTGGGGATATGGGGGAAAGGGGATGTGGGGGAAGGGGGATATGGGGGAAAGGGGATATGGGGGAAGGGGGATATGGGAGAAGGGGGATATGGGAGAAGGGGGATATGGGGAGGGGGGATAGGGAATATGGGGAAGGGGGATATGGGGGAAGGGGGATATGGGGGAAGGGGAGATATGGGGAAAGGGGGATATGGGGGAAGGGAGGATATAGGAGGATATGGGGCAAGGGGGGATATGGGGAAGGGGGAAGAGGGTATATGGGGAAGGGAGATATGGGGAAAGGGGATAAAGGGGGATATGGGGGAAATGGGATGTGGGGGAAGGGGATATGGGGAGAGGGTGGTATGGGGAAGGGGGATATGGGGGAAAGGGGATATGAGGGAAGGGGGATATGGGGGAATGGGGATATGGGGGAAGGGGGGATATGGGGGAAGGGGGGATATGGGGAAGAGGGGATATGGGGAAGAGGGGATATGGGTTAAAGGGGATATGAGGGAAGGGGGGATATGGGGGATATGGGTGATATGGCGGAAGGGGAGATATGGGGTGTGGGGGTATGGGGAAGGGAGGATATAGGGGGATATGAGGGAAGGGGGATATGGGGAAGGGGGGACATGGGGAAGGGGGATATGGGGAAGGGGGATATGGGGAAGGGGGATATGGGGAAGGGGGATATGGGGAAGGGGGATATGGGGAAAGGGGATATGGCGGAAGGGGATATATGGGGAATGGGGATATATGGGGAATGGAGGATATAGGGGAATACGGGGGAAGGAGGATATGGGGAAGGGGGGATATGGGGGAAGGGGGATTTGGGAGAAGGGGGGACATGGGGAAGGGGGATATGGGGAAGGGGATATGGGGAAGGGGATATGGGGAAGGGGATATATGGGGGAGAAGGTGATATATGGGGGAGAAGGGGATATATGGGGGAGAAGGGGATATATGGGGAAGGAGGGATATGGGGGAAGGGGAAATGGGGAAGGGGGATATGGGGTAGTGGGGATATGGGGAAGGCGGGATATGGGGAAGGCGGGATATGGGGAAGGCGGGATATGGGGGATGGGGGATATGCGGGAAGGGGGGATATGGAGGAAGGGGGATATGGGGGAAGGGGGATATGGGGGAAGGGGGATATGGGGGAAGGGGGGATATGGGGTAGTGGGGATATGGGGTAGTGGGGATATGGGGAAGGCGGGATATGGGGAAGGCGGGATATGGGGAAGGCGGGAAATGGGGAAGGCGGGACATGGGGAAAGGGGGATATGGGGGAAGGGGGATATGGGGAAGGGGGATATGGGGAAGGGGGATATGAGGGAAGGGGGGATATGGGGAAGGAGATATGGGGAAGGGGATATGGGGGAAGGGGGGATATGGGGAAGGGGGATATGGGGAAGGGGGATATGGGGAAGGTGGGATGTGGGGAAGGGGGGATATGGGGAAAGAGAGGATATGGGGTATATGGGAGAAGGGGATATGGGGAAAGGGAATATGGGGAAGGGGGCTATTTGGGTAGGGGGCTATTGGGGAAGGGGGATATGGGGGAAGGGGGATATGGGGAAGGGGATATGGGGGAAGGGGGGATATGGGGAAGGGGGATATGGGGAAGGGGGATATGGGGGAAGGGGGATATGGGGAAGGGGGATATGGGGAAGGTGGGATGTGGGGAAGGGGGGATATGGGGAAAGGGAATATGGGGAAGGGGGCTATTTGGGTAGGGGGCTATTGGGGAAGGGGGATATGGGGGAAGGGGGATATGGGGGAGGGGGGATATGGGGGAGGGGGGATATGGGGGAGGGGGGACATGGGGAAGGGGATATGGGGGAAGGTGATATGTGGGAAGGGGGATATGGCAGAAGGGCGGATGGGGAAGGGGAAAGGAAGCGGGAGGTCTCACTTGGCGCTGCACGGCAGGCGGCCATTTTGCTGGGTCTCCGGGGGGGGTATGTCTTTTATGCAGTGCCGCGTGGCGTCAGTGATGCGTGACGCCGTCGCGAATGGCGTCGCACCCCTACTAGCCCATTCCTGGTCAGAGAATTCGCGCCATTTCGGGGGGCCCGACGCCAGAGTGATTCGCGCCGTTTTTGCCGCCGGGTTCGGGCTATCACGCCGTTTCACTGAGAATCCCGCCCCTGAAGTTGCTTTCAGTTTCAGTGGCGTAACCATTTTTTAAAAAAAGTTTATCAAAAATTTTCCATAATAAACAAAATCGTAAAACACAATTAACCAAACTTACACAATAAAATAATGAGACTAGCTCCTTAAAATAGGAAATTAACGCCTGTCATCTCAAGTAGAACACCTCTTCCGACCCTCTAATGGTATACTTAACCTTCTCCAAATATAAAAAAGACATGAGGTCACCAAACGAAGCCGAGGCACTGGGCGGAGTAGGAGACCTCCACCCATGCAATTACAAAGCTAACACACTGTTAAATAACCTATTGCACTTCATTCAACAAGGCGTAACCTCGACAGCAAGACTAACGCCATAAAAGTGGAAGTTTTCAATTTACTGATTGTTTTGGGATTGCTGAGTGAGGTAAGGGCAGGGGCAGGAGCGGGGAGGGGGGGCAAGGGAATTCAACAGTCTCTGAGTAATCAATGAGGTGAAGGCGAGAACATCCACCTTCATCCCTGTCTGAAGTACTGGCAAGTCTGATACCGCAAAAATGGCCACAAGTGGACATGGATCCAAATCAACATTAAACATCATAGAATCCCTACAGTTCAGAAGGAGGCCATTCAGCCCATCAAGTCTGCATCAACCCTCTGAAAGAGCACCCTACCTAGGCTCAATCCTCTGCCCTATCCCTGTAACCCCACCTAAGATTTGGATATTTAGGGGTAATTTAGCATGGCCAATCCACCTAACTTGCATATCTTTGCACTGTGGGAGGAAACCGGAGCACACAGAGGAAACCCACACAGACATGGGGAAAATATACAAACTCCACACAGTCACCCGAAGTCAGAATCGAACTTGGGTCCCTGGCGCTGTAAGGCAGCAGTGCTAACCACTGTGCCACCGTACCGCTCCATATATCTCCAACATGCTGTTGAAGAAAGAGGCATAAAAGCTTACCAACTTGGGAGAAGACCAGAAAATATGAGTATAGTTAGCCAGCTCCTGAGAGCAGTGCTCACTCTTGTCCTCCACCCCAGAGAAAAATCCACTCATCCTCGCTTTAGTCAGATGTGCCCTGTGCATCACCTTGAATTGGATCAGACTTAGCCAAGCACTTGATGATGTAGAGTTGACCCTGTGAAGGGCCTCCCTCCATGCCTTATCATCCAGAATGGGATCTAACTCACCTTCCCATTTTGCCCTCACCTCACTCAATGGAGCTGACTCCGTTGAAAGGATATGGCCATAAATTCCCGAAATAGTCCCCCCCCATCAGACCCAGCCAAAGACAAAATCCTCTTCAAGGGAAAAGTGGGTGGAACCAAGGGAAGGGAGGGAAAAGCCTTGCGTGAAAAATCGCGAATTTGAAAGTATCTGAAAAGACTGGAACCAGGCAGTTGGAATTTCTCCACCAACTCCTTAAAGCTGGCAAAACTACCCAAAACAGGTCTCCAAACCCTTCCGCTCCCACGACTTAAATGTCATGTCCAAACCCACTGGCAGAAAAAGGTGGTTGTTGCAGATGGGGGCTAGTGAAGATAGCGAACAGAGCTTAAAATGCTGCCTGAACTACTTCCAGATTCTCTGGGTGAACACGGCAACTCGATTCAGGGAAAATTGTACCGGAGAGAAAGGCAACGATGCGGTTACTATTGCACCAAGGCTAGAAACCCTGCAGGAGCCCGTTTCCATTTGTCCCCATGTGGAACCAGGATCACTGAACCACAACAATATCTTCTGACTGTTGGCTGCCCAATAGTAAAACAATTAATTTTTCGTGGCAGCAAAGCCCTACTCACACTTGGAGTCTTACCCTCCCAAATAAAGGACATTCATTTATTGGTTTTGACAAAAAAAGGACTTGGGGAGAAAAATGGGGAGACATTGAATAAGAAAAAAAACTCTTGGGAGTATGTTCATTTTGAAGTTTGAACCCTGCCCCCCAAGAACAGGGGGAGGTTATCCCACATCTGTAAATCTGACTTAATACTATCAACCAGACTAGTATACTTTAATTCATGAAGCAAGGCCCAATTGTGGGACACCTGGGTCCTCAGATAATGAAAGCGAGTCTTGATAAGGCTAAAAGGAAGCTTCCCCAAGTGGGCTCCCCTCCCCGGGGGGTTGACCAGGAAGCATTCACTCTTGTCCAAGTTCAACCTGTACTCAATGAAGGAAGCAAAACTCCTAAACAGCTTAATTCTCTCATCCATAGAGGTTACTAGGTCATTGGCAAAAAAGGACACCCGATCCTCCACCCCTCCCCGATTTATCCCCCTCCACTTACCAGAAGACCTCAGTGCTATAGCAAGTGGTTCTATTGCCAAAGCAAACAGGAGCAGAGACAGTGAGCACCCCTTTCTTGTGCCCATATTTATCAGGAAGTAGCCAGAGTTCAGAGCATTCGTACGAACACTAGCAGTGGGACCCTATATAGTAGTCGAATTCAGGGGATAAACTTGCATCCAAATCCGAATCCCCCAAGAATCCCAAGCAGATATGCCCACTCCACTCTATCAAATGCCTTTTTGGCATCGAGTGAAACAATCACCTCCAGTTCGGGCACCGAGGAGGGGAAAAGGACAATGTATGGCAGGCGACGCACATTGGCTGACAATTGCCGACCCTCAACGAACCTGTCTGATCCTCCAAGATCACCCATGGCAGGCAGGGCTCCAGCTGCAGCGCCAGTACTTTGACAAGTAACTTAACACCTGCATTTATGAGTGATATAGGTCAATACGACCCACACTCGGTTGGGTCTTTGTCTTTCTTATGAATCAAGGAAATAGAGGCCTGTGTGAGGGTAGAAGGCAGAGGGCAATGAACTCCGAGATAAGCCTCTGCTGCTCCCCCTTGCTAACTTCACCATGTGCACTTTGTAAGAGATAATATCCCCCCCCTCCCCCACAAGGTCCATACTGAGGGCTTCCCACAGTGTATAAGTGAGATTGACTTATTTTCATTGAATTTTATTATGACAGTGACCCCTAATGACGGTGGACATGCGTTCATAAAATTTCTTGTCCCCTAATAATGTTGTGTCCAACCTAAATGTCGGACTCAGGGAGAGACTTGACTCTAGTGCCAAATCACCAAAGTCCGAAATCACAATCGCTGAGTGACCAGCTGCCACCAACGAAGGGAGGAGAGATCTATCCACCACAAAAATATTGATCTGCGAGTATACCTGATGCACATGTGAGAAAAATGAAAACTCTTTATCACCTGGGTGCAAAAAGCACCATGGATCTACTCAATCCGGAGTCAGCCATTTGCTCCAGGTGCTCCGGTTTCCTCCCACAAGCCCCAAAAGACTTGCTTGTTAGGTGAATTGGACATTCTGAATTTTCCCTCAGTGTACCCGAACAGGCGCCGGAGTGTGGCGACTAGGGGATTTCACAGTAACTTCATTACAGTGTTAATGTAAGTCTACTTGTGACAATAATAAAGATTATTATTATTACTATCTAATAAACAACTATAATGAGCTGCAGTCAGTTCTTCAACACTGCTCTCATTAACTAACTTTTAGGTTAACATGAAGGGTCCCAAGTAGAGTGAAGGAAAATGATTACAAGCAACAAAATACCAAAACCCCATAAACCAGTGTTTTTCAAACATTTTTTCCGGGGACCCATTTTTACCAACCGGCCAACCTTCGGGACCCAACCCTGCCCACCTTCGCGACCCACGCTGGCCGGCCTTCGCGACCCACACCGGCCAACCTGCGCGACCCACCATTTTCTCTTACCTTGTTTGTTGCTGACAAAAATGGAGGAAATGGTTTTGGGTCCCTTTGGCCCCAATGGTCCCTTTATTCCCCGAACTTGGAAAAAAAAGTCTGTGACCATATAAAGAAAAAAATGCCGCCGCACGGTGCATGCGTGCCTGATCATCGGTGCGCATGCGCATAGTTTTGAGCATGCGCACCGATGATCGGGCATGCACGCGCAGTGCGGCCAAATTTTCTTTATCTGTTCCTGGCCATTTTGAAGACCGCTCGCAGCCGGCATTATTAAAAGCTGGCTGCTGCGGCTGTTGTGCGCGGATTTGGGCGATCGGGAGTGCCGCGGCGGACGGCTCCGTGACCCTCCCGACACCCGCCCGCGACCCACCTACAGGTCGCGTCCCTGAGTTTGACAATGCCTGCCATAAACCACTGCACTCCAACACGACGCGCAGGTTAGGTGGATTGGCCATGATAAATTAGTGACCAAAAAAGGTTAGGAGGGGTTATTGGGTTACGGGAATAGGGTGGAAGTGTGGGCTTAAGTGGGTCGGTGCAGACTCGATGGGCCGAATGGCCTCCTTCTGCGCTGTATGTTCTATGTTCTATAACAATCAAATAGAACCCCATAATCAAATGAAACCCTGAACCCAAGCCCAAACTGTAAAAATTCAACCCCAACAAGAACAGGAAAATGCGAAAATGAACATGGAACTCCAATACAACAATTCAACAGGCTCGTCCCCAACACCCAAAAAACTCAAATCACACGGTGTTTCTTAACCAAGGAGTCTGCCTCTCCCAGCACATCAAATAAATCGTCCTTTCCCTTGAATGCCACTCTTAGCCGTGCTGGGTACACCACATCGAATCAGACTCTATTTTTGTACAGGGCGGCCTTGGCTTTGTTGACCACAGCCCTCTTTTTCACCAGCTCCGCTCCCACATCCTGGTAAAACCTGATAGTGTCGCCTTCCCATTTGAAGTCACGATGCTCCCTTGCCCATCTCAGAACCCACACTCCCCAGCCATTTAAAGCTATGGAACTTCATTATTACCACTCGCGTTGGATCCTCAGGACAAGGCCTCTGCCGGAGTGAACAGTGGTCTTGGTCCAACTGATTCACCTGAGGAAGGAGCAGCGCTCCGAAAGCTAGTGGCATCGAAACAAACCTGTTGGACTTTAACCTGGTGTTGTAAGACATTGTACTGTGCTCACCCCAGTCCAACGGCGGCATCTCCACATCATGGTCCAACTCAGGAGGGGACGTGAATCCACCCTCCCTCACCATCTTCCCGAACATCTCTACAAAGTATTCTGTGGGCATTGGGTCCTCCATCCCCTCTGGCAGGCCCACAATTCAAACGTTTTGCTTCCTGGATCAGTTCTCTAAACCTTGGCCTTCAGCAATTTATTCACTTTGACCACCAGAGACATCTCCACTTCCAGTGAGGCAATCTGATCACTATATCTCGAAAGGGCCACTTCCATGTCTTTCATCGTGGCTCCATGGGCTCTCATGGTTTTGTTGATCTTCTCCAGAGCCAATGAGATGGGGGCCAAGGCCTCCTCCATCGATTTCTGGAAGTTCTCTGACACAACCTGCCCGTGTTTAGTAAATTCTTTCACCTAGGCACTCGAAAGCAACTCAGCCGTTAGTGGAGTGACCAGAGCCCCCGATGCTGCCTCTGCCATTTTGTCTGCTGACAAGCTCTGAGATGCCTCCAATTCCGTCAACAAACATCTACTGTCCACTTTCTTTCCCCTAACTTTTCTGAGCATTTCACTGATATAAGATCCTTAGCCCATAATTCTGTAGATTTTCAGTAGAAAATACTCTCTGAAACGAAGAGAAAAGAACAAAAGTGCAGGTCTCTCGTGGTAGCCCCCTCATGCACGTCTTCTACCTACATTATGCCACCGGACGTTCTTCACTGGAGTAACGATGACAAAATCTAGCACTCCCCTGAAAAATCGAGACCAATGAGACAGATGGTCAGAGGGGTTGGAGGAGTGCCTACGTCTTTTGAATGTAGGTGGTTTTGAATGAATATTTTTTGATTATTTGCAATTATTGAGGGATGTCATTAATGCTCCTTGTTTAGATACACTGCCCCTAGGTGGGCGAGTGGCAGTCAGCTGCATATTCAAAAGATCACCTGTGTAGAATAAAGCTGGGCTACTTGTGTATTTCTAATTCTGTATGTGTTTGTTTCAGTGCTACTGATCAGTGACAGCTGCTGTGGACTTATTGGGTGAAGGTGTATGATAGGCAAGAACGATCAGGTGCAAAATCAACATCACCCCCAATTTCCCTTTCCACTAGTCTCTGAAAAGGAAATTTGAGAGTATAAAAGGTGGCCAAACCAATCTCGCCTAGTTTGCATTATCAACAAAAGTTAAAATTGTCCCCAATTTGCATTGAAAACATTTATTATTATTTTTCACCAGTTAAGTACCAATTTCAATGTTCGAAAAGACTATTGTTACTGATGTATTGTGATTGTCTGGTTTTGTCATTTTTGCAGCTGAATATTGTGTAACGTTGCTAAATTATTCAGCTTACAACTTCTTGTCCCATGTGTAAATGGTTTTCATAACAATCAGTCCACTCAGTAACTGTCACAATAAAAATTAATATTTAATTGAAATAATAAAGCTCCATCCATGTTAAGCTGTTTCAAACTTGAAGTGAGACCCCTGAAGTTCTTGGTTGATAAGAAACTGATCATAGATTACAGATGATGGATGGACATTACCATAATGGAAATATTGACTCTGCTCAGGTAAGGAGGGGTGGGGGGAGGGGGGGTATCATATTCATTCAAATTTCAACTCTTGGTGTGTTTCCGTGGGTGGTGGGGTGGGTGCAACATTCAAACTCTGCAGTACGTTTGTGTTGATTTCACTCAGGAGCTGCGTTTTATTTTCCCCACTAGATTCCCTGCCCGCTGTCAGATGCAATTTCTGGTGGGCCTGCAGAGGCTTCTGGGGGTGCGAGGGGGGGGGGGAATGTTCTGTTCCAACCAGTGCAACAGGGACCTTTAAGAATGATATGCAGCTATCCTGGAGAGGCTTTGCTGAAATTGTCAGCTCTACGAAAAACTATGTTACAGGCCAGTGTAGGAAGCATTTCAACGGTATCACAAAAGCAGCAAAGGTGAGTATAGCTTATAATTTCTCCATATCACTCATAACAGTCTTTTGTCCAATTCGCCTGCGCTCTGAACAACTTCATCACAAGTTCGTTACCACCTAATCACCAGGTCACACTGTACTACCTCTCATTTTCATTCCAAACACAAACACTTGCCTCTTGCTTGCTTCATAGCAACCACTGGTAGCATTCTCTTCTCATTTGCTGCACTTTGCAGAATCAGTGACATAGCTCATGGCTCCTTCCTTATTTAACACTCCAAACATGTATTTTCCATTCAACATCTCCACTTCCTGAATGTATTCACTGCTTCTCCCTCTCAGCTTGTGCACAACAAGCAGAAGCTCCATGAATGTTTTCCTCTTCAGTAGACAATGACTAATTCTTAACCTCTTTTTCTCCAGAATTAAATGTACACAGCACAAGGGAAAAGGACAAGACTGAGTTTGCGAGGGGGATGGGGAGGCAGAAGCAGCCAAAATCATGAATGCCTTCTTCAGCTGGAGTGAAAGTGCTAGAAATTAGCAGTTCCTCCAGAGCTTTCACATAGCTTGACAACATCAAGGTCCTTGGTGATGTCCATCCTATGTTACTATCCAGCCTCTCAGTGCCACCCAAAATGTTGGCCCTTTTCTCATTCCTCTGTTTATTTTTGTTCTATCGCCACAATCTGCAGAAGATTTCACATGAGAGGTGGAGAGTTTTCTGAGGAGACTCCAGCACTCCAAGCACAGATACTGTCACTCAGGCTGGATTAGAGACTGAATTTGCAATGTATCCACCACTAGTAAGCAGCAGCTAATGTTAGTGCCAAAGAGTCAAAGAAAGAGCTCATCTGGAAGTGAGCTCCTATGCCTGCTCTGCTGAAAACAGATAGAGGGCTGGGTTTTCAATTTAGGATCAGGAACTCAAATGTCCATCATTCTAGGCTTCTGACTATGCCTACGACCCTATTTTGATATGCAAAGCACATTTAGTGGCATTGGGCATTACCTGAAGGCAGAAACTGGTTCTGGAAACCGAACCTCAAAGGCAGACAATAACGCGACTAGACTTACTATTATTACCTTGCAGAACCAAGCAGCCAGGAGAGTAGAGGTTCTGTGTCCAAACGGTCAGTCATAAGATTCTTGCCTGCTCTGCTCAAGTAATGATAACTTAGTGTCACCACTTCAGCACCTCAGTTAGAATTTCCTTTTCTTTCTAAACTGTTAAATCAGTAGCAATAATACATGTCTGTACTAACATTCCCAAAATGCTTCGCTCCTCCTGTTCTTAGATTTGAAAATTTGTCTCTGTCCCTCTCCAGCGAGTTAACAAGCTGTTCAAGGACTTTAACAGGTGGTTAATTGGAGGCATGTGGGTTTCTGGTTGTCCCCTATCTGTCCTTGTTTTGAAAACTGCAGCATGTTCTGGAAGCATCAGAGGATTGACATACCATCCAGGAGTGCTATTTTAAAAGTGTGACCGCACCTAATCTTGGCCCCCAAGGGGGACTGAAAATCCTGCCCATGGACTTAAGAGGGCCAGAAGCTATGAAGAGAAAACTATTTGGCAACATGTTGCATATTAAGTAAATGTGTCAAAATGTTTTAGCTTCATGGCTCACTGTGTAGAGGGATCCACTTCCAGCCTGTAATGTTATCATCCAAGGTAATAGTGATCTGGAAAAGTGTGGCCACCTTCAGGGATACCACAGCCAGGTTCTCACTACAAGAATCAATATCTACAGCCGTTACAAGAGTTTGTGGAAGCTCTGGAGAGTCAGCTCCTGCTATAATACTGATTGGTAGATTTCCAGTGGGGACAGTAGGTCAATTTTGTTTTGCAGGGACAACTGATGCCCTGTGGACTGGGTCACAGTTATTAATGAAACACCTAGGGCAGCACGGTGGCTCAGTGGTTACCACTGGGACTACGGCGCTGAGGACCCGGGTTCGAATTCCGGCCCTGGGACACTGCCATGTGGAGTTTGCACATTCTCCCCGTGTCTGCGTGGGTTTCACCCCCACAACCCAAAGATGTGCAGGTTAGGTGGATTGGCCATGCTAAATTGTCCCTTAATTGGAAAAAAAAAATGATTGGGTACTCTAAATATATATTAAAAACAATTAATGAAACACTTACATCAAATGGTAATCAAACAATCATTGAACTAAATGTTACAACTGTGTTTAACTTTTTCGTGTTATGATTTTTAAATGGTTAATATTTGAGGGCCAGGTGCTTCACAGTGTAAGTGTTGTATATTGTGACTAATGCCAAGGTTTTAATGAGTTGTTACCACCCCCTCAACAAGTTTCTCGAAGACCTGATCTCACACCCTACATGAATAACAATACAGTAAATGACATAATTTTCCCCAGCAGGCTAACAATAGCTACAAAACCTCAAGTCATAACAATTTTACAGACATTTTTTCTACCTCCGCAAAACAAATGAGGTGTGGTTAGGGGATCACCCCCTTAAGTTCCCACAGAGCAAATTCCTAACCACAGCTGTTAACATCTTCCTCAAGCATATGATTGTGACTTCCTTAAACAGCAGAAAATTGAGAAAGGCTCCCACCGCGGTGTCGGTGCATTTCGCTGTTTTCCGGGGGTTTCCCCGTAGTTTCGCCGATCGCGATTTCTTCAGCTGTTGGGGCCTGAGGAACGGGCGCCCGGTCGGGCAGGTTTGGAGCTGGTGGGGACCCCCATGAACGAAGGAGCAGGGGCATCGAGCCCGAAGCCAGCGGCGGGGAGGAGCGTGGCCTGAGGCGAGGCCTGAATCCAGTGCGAATGTAGAGCGGGAGCAGCGGACACCGGGTGGCTCCCCGCTGAAAATGAATGTTTGAAGTCCGGTCCCAGGAGAAGAGATGTTTTGAACTTTGATTTTTGAAAATAATTTGCTTTATCTTAAAAGGGAAAGTTTTTTTAAAATATATTTTTATTATGATTTTTTTTTAATTTAATTTTTTATTTTATTTATTTTATTATTTTATTTTATATTTATCTTGAGATTGAAGAAAGGAGAAAAATACGAAGTGATTAAGGGATGCCAAAAACACCTGTGAGGAAGGGAGGAAACGCAGATTCGCTGCCAAAGGAGAGGATCAGTAAAAGCGCTGACAAGATGGCGGATGCCAGACCGCGTGGTGGGGCCGCACTACGTACAGTGGAAAGGATGACTGAGGTGACGGCTGTGGAGCTGGAGAAGCAGTTTGCAAGGCACATGGAGGCGTTGAGGAAGGAGATAGCGGCCGCACTGAGATCATTGGTGGAGGAGGCAATCGTCTCGCTGAGGGTGGATGTGGCAAAGACATTGGCCGAGGTGAGAGAACAGGGTGAAAAGATGAAGGAAGTGGAGGAGGCCTTGTCGCAGCACAGCAACCAGCTCACCTCGATGGGAGACGAACTACAGAGGGTGGTGGAGGTCAACAGAGGACTCCAAGCAAAGCTTGAGGACTTGGAGAACCGCTCGCGGCGGCAAAATCTGAGAATTGTGGGCTTGCCTGAAGGGGCAGAGGGCTCAAGGCCAACTGAGTACTTTGCTAAGGGGCTGGCGGAGTTGATGGGGAGGGTGAAGACCCCTCCCGGTATGAACTGGACCGAGCTCATCGGTGGTTAAGGCCGAAACCCAAAGTCAATGAGCCACCAAGAGCAGTAATTATCTGCTTCCATAAATACCACATGAAAGAGAAGGTGTTAAACTGGGCTAAGCAGAAGCGGGAGGTGCAGTGGATGGTGCTAGAATTCGGATTTACCAGGACCTGACGGCAGAGTTGGCAAAGAGACGAGCGGCTTTCAGCCGAGTGAAGGCGGCACTGTACAACAAGAGACTGCAATTTGGTATGGTATACCCGGAAAAGCCGAAGGTGACGTACAAAGCCAAAGATTTTTATTTTGAAATGGTGGAGGCAGTTGAGGCCGGAATAAGGCGGGTGAACTTGCAGCGTGGGTTGGTACCTGGGACTTTGATGTTGTGGCCATTTCGGAGACATGGATAGAGCAGGGACAGGAATGGTTGTTGCAGGTTCCGGGGCTTAGATGTTTCAGTAAGCTCGGGGAAGGTGGTAAAAGAGGGGGAGGTGTGGCATTGTTAGTCAAGGATAGTATTACGATGGCAGAAAGGACTTTTGATGAGGACTCGTCTACTGAGATAGTATGGGCTGAGGTTAGAAACAGGAAAGGAGAGGTCACCCTGTTGTGAGTTTTCTATAGGCCTCTGAAAAGTTCCAGAGAAAGGATTGCAAAGATGATTCTGGATAGGAGCGAAAGTAACTGGGTAGTTGTTATGGGGGACTTTAACTTTCCAAATATTGACTGGAAACGCTATAGTTCGAGTACTTTAGATGGGTCAGTTTTTGGCCAATGTTGCAGGAGGGTTTCCTGACACAGTATGTAGATCGGCCAACAAGAGGCGAGGCCACATTGGATTTGGTACTGGGTAATGAACCAGGCCAGGTGTTAGATTTGGAGGTAGGTGAGCACTTTGGTGATAGTGACCACAATTCGGTTACGTTTACTTTAGCGATGGAAAGGGATAGGTTTTGTACCGCAGGGCAAGATTTATAGCTGGGGGAAAGGCAATTATGATGCGATTAGGTAAGACTTAGGATGTATAGGATAGGGAAGGAAACTTAGGAGATGGGCACAATTAAAATGTGGAGCTTGTTCAAGGAACAGCTAATGCATGTCCTTGATAGGTATCTACTTGTCAGGCAGGGAGGAAGTGGTCGAGCGAGGGAACCGTGGTTTACTAAAGTAGTTGAATCACTTGTCAAGAGGAAGAAGGAGTCTTATGTAAAGATGAGACGTGAAGGTTCAGTTAGGGCGCTCGAGAGTTACAAGTTAGCTAGGAAGGACCTAAAGAGAGAGCTAAGAAGAGCAAGGAGGGGACATGAGAAGTCTTTGGCAGGTAGGATCAAGGAAAACCCTAAAGCTTCCTATAGGTATGTCAGGAATAAAAGAATGACGAGGGTAAGAGTAGGGCCAGTCAAGGACAGTAGTGGAAAGTTGTGCGTGGAGTCCGAGGAGATAGGAGGCGCTAAATGAATATTTTTCGTCAGTATTCACACAGGAAAAAGGCAATGTTGTCGAGGAGAATACTGAGATACAGGCTACTAGACTAGACGGGATTGAGGTTCATAACGAGGAGGTGTTAGCAGTTCTGGAAAGTGTGAAAATAGATAAGTCCCCTGGGCCGGATGGGATTTATCCTAGGATTCTCTGGGAAGCTAGGGAGGAGATTGCAGAGCCTTTGGCTTTGATCTTTATGTCGTCATTGTCTACAGGGATAGTGCCAGAAGACTGGAGGATAGCAAATGTTGTCCCCTTGTTCAAGAAGGGGAGTAGAGACAACCCCGGTAACTATAGACTATAGACCAGTGAGCCTTACGTCTGTTGTGGGCAAAGTCTTGGAAAGGATTATAAGAGATAGGATTTATAATCATCTGGAAAGGAATAATTTGATTAGGGAAGTCAACACGGTTTTGTGAAGTGTAGGTCGTGCCTCACAAACCTTATTGAGTTCTTTGAGAAGGTGACCAAACAGGTGGACGAGGGTAAAGCAGTTGATGTGGTGTATATGGATTTCAGTAAAGTGTTTGATGAGGTTCCCCATGGTAGGCTATTGCAGAAAATACAGAGGCATGGGATTGAGAGTGATTTAGCAGTTTGGATCAGAAATTGGCTAGCTGGAAGAAGACAAAGGGTGGTGGTTGATGGGAAATGTTCAGCCTGGAGTTCAGTTACTAGTGGTGTACCACAAGGATCTGTTTTGGGGCCACTGCAGTTTGTCATTTTTATAAATGACCTGGTGGAGGGCGTAGAAGGATGGGTGAGTAGATTTGCAGATTACACTAAAGTAGGTGGAGTTGTGGACAGTGCGGAAGGATGTTGCAGGTTACAGGGGGACATAGATAAGCTGCAGAGCTGGGCTGAGAGGTGGCAAATGGAGTTTAATGCAGAAATGTGTGAGGTGATTCATTTTGGAAGGAGCAACAGGAATACAGGGCGGAATTCTCCCCCCCCCCCCCCACGCCGGGTGGGAGAATCGCCCAGGCGCCGCGTGAGTCCTGCCACGCCGTCCCGATGCCCGCACGCGATTCTCTCCCCCCCCCCCCCCCCCCAAACCGGCCCGGCGCAAATCATGGCTGACCACTGGGAGAGTCGCCGCTTGCCGTTGGAAATGGGCGAGCGGCGATTCTCCGGCCCGGATGGGCCGAGCGGCCTGCCCAACACGACAGGTTCACGCCGGCGCCATCCACACCTGGTCGCTGCCGGTGGGAGCAGCACTGGAACGCTGAGGGGGCGGCCTGTGGGGGGGCGAGGGGGATTCCTGCACCGGGGAGGGGGGGGGGGCTCAAAAGGAGTCTGGCCGATCGGCGGGCGGGCCTCTCTGAAGGAGGACCTCCTTTCCTCCGCTGCCCCGCAAGATCGATCCGCCATCTTCTTGCAGGGCAGCCGCGGGGAGGACGGCAACCGCGCATGCACGGGTGATGTCATTTCCGCAGCGCCGGTCGCGTCATTTACGCGGCGCCAAGGCCCGGCGCACGTAAATGACATCATTTCCTAGCCCCCCGGGGGCGGGAGAATAGGGGGCTGGGAACGGCCTCCGACGCCGGAGTGAAACACTCCGGCTCCGACATCGGGACTTAGTCTCCCGATGGGAGAATTGCGCCCCATGATGCAATTGGAGGGTTCATGGACGTTGCCTCCAGAAACGCGCAATCCTATGACGCCGACCGCGCTGAGGCCCCCTGGGCAGCATGGCATACCGCAGCGGCAGCCCCACAGACTTCCCCGTGTCTCCGCAGGCCTGCTCTGTAAGACGGCCCGCCAACTCCGTCGGGCCCCGCTGTTTCTTCTGCGGGCAGGCGAAGCACCCCCGCCAGCGCTGCCTGGCCCGCACCTCCACTTGCAAAGGGTGCGACAAGAAGGGCCATTTTGTGGGGTCTGCCAGGCACGAGCGGTGGCCGTGGTCTCCAGCGGCGACTCCGGACCGCCGCAGCAATTTTCTCTTCAGGCCCCAGGCGGCCAGCATTCACCGCCACCCCCCTATCCTAGGGCCACGTGCAGCCCACGGACACGGCCATCTTGTTCCTCGGACACCACGCTGGACGGATGGGCGCCGCCATTTTGTCCATCCCCGACCACCATGTGCGACCCATGGGAGACGCCATCTTGGATGGGGCCCCAGGACCCCAGCAAGGCCGACTACACGCTGCCTGATCAAAACCCGCAACTACTTCATCTGGCCTCGGTGACTCTGGACCAAAATCGACCTCGGGCACTCTCAACAGCAACGACGGCGGTCTTCATCAACGGCCACGAGACGTCCTGCCTGATCGATTCTGGGAGCATGGAGAGCTTTATACACCCCGACACGGTAAGGCACTGTTCATTTGTTACCCACCCTGTAAACCAAAGAATCTCCCTGGCCTCCGGTTCACTTCAGTGGAGATAAAGGGGTTCTGCCTAGCAAACCTCACGGTTCAAGGCAGGAAATTCAACAATTTCCGCCTTTATGTCCTGCCGCACCTCTGCGCGGCTACACTCCTGGGGTTGGATTTCCAATGTAACTTGCAAAGCCTGACCTTCAAATTCGGCGGCCCTATACCCCCCTTACTGTCTGCGGCCTCGCGACCCTTAAGGTCGACCCGCCTTCCCTGTTTGCGAACCTCACCCCGGATTGCAAACCCGTCGCCACCAGGAGCAGACGGTACTGTGCCCAGGACCGGACTTTCATCAGGTCAGAGGTCCAAAGGCTACTGAGGGAAGGGGTCATCGAAGCTAGCAAGTCCTTGGCGAGCTCAAGTAGTGGTGGTAAAGACCGGGGAGAAACATAGGATGGTCATTGACTACAGTCAGACCATCAATAGGTTTACGCAGCTGGGCGCGTACCCTCTCCCCAGCATATCCGACCTGGTAAACAGGATCGTGCAATATAAGGTCTTCTCCACGGTGGATCTCAAGTCCGCCTACCATCAACTACCCCTCCGTACTAGTAACCGCAAATACACTGCCTTCGAAGCAGATGGCTGGCTCTATCATTTTTTAAGGGTTCCCTTTGGTGTCACTAACAGGGTCTCGGTCTTCCAACGCAAGATGAACCGAATGGTTGACCGGTACGGCTTGCGCGCAACGTTTCCGTATCCTGATAATGTCACCATCTGCGGCCATGACCAGCAGGACCACGACACTAACCTGCGAAAATTTCTCCAGACTGCTAAAATCCTTAACTTAACGTATAATAAGGATAAATGCGTATTTAGCACCGACTGTCTAGCCATTCTCGGCTACGTAGTGCGAAATGGAGTTTTAGGCCCCGACCCTGAACGCATGCGCCCCCTCATGGAGTTCCCCCTCCCTCACTGCCCCAAGGCCCTGAAGCGCTGCCTCGGGTTTTTCAGTTATTACGCCCAGTGGGTCCCGAACTACGCAGACAAAGCCCGTCCCCTAATCCAGTCCACAACCTTCCCCCTGTCGATGGAGGCCCGCCAGGCCTTCAGCCGCATTAAAGCAGACATTGCAAAGGCCACGATGCACGGCATCGACGAGTCCCTCCCCTTCCAGGTCGAGAGCGATGCATCCGACATAGCTCTGGCCGCCACCCTCAACCAAGCGGGCAGATCCGTGGCTTCTTCTCCCATACCCTCCATGCTTCCGAAATCCGCCATTCCTCGGTCAAAAAAGAGGCACAAGCCATAGTAGAAGCTGTGCGACATTGGAGGCATTACCTGGCCGGCAGGAGATTCACTCTCCTCACTGACCAACGGTCGTTGGCATTCATGTTTGATAATACACAGCGGGGCAAGATAATAAACAACAAGATCTTGCGGTGGAGGATCGAACTCTCCACCTATAACTACGAGATCTTGTATCGTCCCGGGAAGCTAAACGAGCCTCCTGATGCCCTGTCCCGTAGCACATGTGCCACCGCACAAGTGGACCGCCTCCGAGCCCTCCACGAAGACCTCTGCCACCCAGGGGTCACTCGCTTTTTCCACTTTATTAAGACCCGCAACCTGCCCTATCCTCCACCCCGGATTGCAAACCCGTCGCCACCAGGAGCAGACGGTACCGCAACCTCCATCGAGGAGGTCAGGACAGCCACCAGGGACTGCCAAATCTGCGCGGAGTGCAAACCGCACTTCTACTGGCCAGAGAGGACGCACCTGATAAAGGCTTCCCGTCCCTTTGAATGTCGCAGCATGGACTCCCCTCCACCGACCGCAACACGTACTTCCTGAACGTGATTTGACGAGTACTCCCGGTTCCCATTCGCCATCCCCTGTCCAGACATGACCGCAACCACCATCATCAAGGCCCTCCAGTGTATCGTTACACTGTCCGGTTTCCCTGCGTACATACACAGTGATAGGGGGTCCTCCTTTATGAGCGACGAACTGCGTCAATTCCTGCTCAACAGGGGCATCGCCTCAAGCAGGACGACCAGTTGCAACCCCCAGGGAAATGGGCAGGTAGAGAGGGAGAACGGAACGGTTTGGAAGACCGTCCTACTGGCCCTACGGTCCAGGGCCCTCCCAGTCTCCCGCTGGCAAGAAGTCCTCCCGGAGGCCCTCCACGCTATCCGGTCACTGCTCTGTACAACTACCAACCAGAGACCCCACGAACGTCTCCTTGTTTTCCCCAGAAAGTCGTCCTCCGGGACCTCGCTCCAGACTTGGCTAGCAACACCCGGACCCATCCTGCTCCGAAAACACGTGCGGACGCACAAGTCGGACCCATTGGTCGAGAGGGTCCGCCTGCTGCACTCTAACCCCCAGTACGCCTACGTGGCGTTCCCTGACGGCCGGCAAGATACGGTCTCTCTACGGGACCTGGTGCCCACCGGAATCCCACGCGCACCTGAAGCACCACCCCCACCCCCTCTCCACAGCACCTCACAGGAGGGTCAGTCCTCCCGCCGTCCCTGACAAGACCCTCCCACCCACCAACGCCCCCTACAGGCTCCCCCCTCTCTTGTCAACCGCTTGCCCCACCAGCGCCGTCTCGGGGTGACGAAGCTGCCATGGAGGCCGAAGCCACGCTCCTGGAGTCGCAGGAGCCTGGACCCCCACCGGAATCACCACCGAGGCTCAGGCGATCCAGGAGGACGACCAAGCCACCCGACCGACTGATTGCTTCAGTATAACCGATCTGTAACTGTAAATAAACACTGAATATATATATCTTCCACGATTGTAAATATTCTCTACAACCCTGTAAGGAGGTATCACGGTACCTCCATATCTGATCATACCATATTAAATGCAATTGTAACCACTGGCCACCACCCCCGCCAAACTCTTTTTTAACAGGGGGTGAATGTGGTATTATCAGGTATTGCAGTACCCGAGAGGCTGAAGACCATTGGTTAAACCTAGGAGTTTACCATTGGCTGTTTTGTATGTAGCTCCGCCCTGACAGGCGGGGTATAAGAACCGGTTCCGTCCCAGTAGCCCTCATTCTGTACCAAAGCTGCTGGGGAACAGTTCTAGTCTATTAAAGCCTTCAGTTATGTTACTACCTAGTTTTAATAGTAATTGTTCATGCATCATATTGCAAAGTTTAGTTCCTTTTTCTTTTTATGTGATCATGGCTCCACTAAACTAGCCTGGACTACTGCACCTCTGGCTATCTCCCTCTATTCCAAATATTTGGGGAATGGAGGGGTTGCTCCAGCTACTGTACCTTTTTCTGGTTCTGTGTCTTCAGCCGCAGCCCACCATTGCTAATCACCTAGCCCCTAAAATGGACTTGGCTTCCTGCCAAATTCACCTCATTAGGGGGGCGATTCTCCGAGCCCCGGCCGGGCCGGAGAATTGACGCAACCGCGCCGCGACACCGGCGCGCGATTCTCCGAGGTGCGGAGAATCGGCGCCATTTGCGCTGGTGCATTTGACGCGCCGCCTGCCGCTGTAATCGGCGGGGCCGCCAATTCTCCGGCCCGGATGGGCCGAGTGGCCGCGCGGATATGACAGAATCCCGCCGGCGCCGTTCACCCCTGGTCGCTGCCGGCAGGAATGCTGCGCGAAGGGTCGGGGGCGGCCTGTGGGGCGGGGAAAAGCGGTTCTTCACCGGTGGGGGCCTCTGATGGGGTCTGGCCCGCGATCGGGGCCCACCGATCGGCGGGCCGGCCTCTCTCCACCCCCCCCCGGGCCTACTTTGTTGCGCAGCCGGCCCCTGAATCCCCACGCCATGTTGCGTCGGGGCTGGCGTGCTGAAGAAGTCCCCTGTGCACATGCAGGTTGGCGCAGCTCAACTGCGCATGCGCGGGTTGGCGCGGTGCCCATTTGGCGCCGGGAAGGGAGGCTGAAACCAGCGTTGTGCTGGCCCCATGTGGGGGACAGAATCGGTTGTCCCCATGCCCGTTTCGCGCCGTCGTGAAACGCGACGGTGTTCACGACGGCGCGAACACTTTGTCTTCATTTTGGAGAATCACCCCCTATATTTGGGAGTTAGACCCCAAACACTTCAATAAAAGTAAAAACTGTGCTGCTGTTTGGTTTTCTGGCCACTACTGCCTCTGCATTCTAATTATAAAAGGCTGAATAAACTGATATTAATCGGCTTTTTGCTTCTGTTTCCCTTTTTGTGTGGTGCTATTTCTTCCATCGCAGACAGTCTTTAGTGGAAGAATTTTATTACTTGCAGAGATAAGACCAGCTTTCTTCAGCTTGTACTTCCTGTGCCAAGATTTTTTGTTTGCAGACGAGGTAATGAAATCAGGTTTTTCATTGCAGAAAGAACGGCCCTGTTCCTGAGACTAACCAACACAAACTCCATTCTAAGCCCTGTTGGTGACTTTAAGGCATTGGCATTGAGCAAAGGGACATTACTGTTTCTGCACTTCAACTCAAGCAAAACAGCATATGCCCCAGCATGAATCATTTGGTGCACAAGAGGGGAATATCAGGTCATACAAGTGAATGCCAAGGTGATTAAAATGTGCAGAGAGTTGAAGTAGTTGAATTCTGTATTCCACAAATGTCACGGAATCATAAAAATGTCACTGTAGTGTAAATGGCTATTTCTAGAAAAGAAGTCAAATAAAGACTTTAGACAGAAAGTAGAAGGAAGGGTCTCACCAAAATGTAAAATATGATCCAAGAAAAATTGATGGATGCTTTTGAAAATCGACATTTTCATTTCTTCACTTTACTTAATTTCTTTTTAAAAATAAATTTAGAGTACCCAATTATTTTTTTTCCATTTAAGGGGAATTTAGTATGGCCAATCCACTTAACCTGCACATCTTTGGGTTGTGGGGGCGAATGCAAACTCCACAGAGACTACTTCATTTCTCACTGGTACACTTCTCAGATTTATTCTTTCTTTAAAATCTTTTCATTTCCTTTTGACCTTATCTTTCCTTGGGTTTATTTGATGGCTTTCATTCTATTGCTTTTGCCTATGATTTTTAATGCTTTCATTTTTCACACTTTCGCTGCTGATTTTATCTGTTGCCATTATTGTATCTTATCTTGTCCTTTGTTTTTATTTCAACGTCATTAATTTTCCTGATCCTTTCCCCAGGAAAATGCTCAGCCCCTTGGAGGCAAAGATCATGAAAAAGGGGTGAAGACCTGGAACTTCACCATTTGACATGGCCCAGGAGTTCTGAAACTTTCCAGAAAGAGGAGTAGTGTTGTATTATGGTGTCACTACTGAGCGCCATGTTGCAATGTGGGTTCCTTTGTGATGTCTCATTTATGAGATCTTGCAACTTGCATGCTTAAACATGAACTGTTTATAGTTAACCTTTAACAATTTACAAACCTACATTAATGACATGCATGATGTTGCTCCTTAATGCAGGTTGCTTCTGGAAGGTTTCCTCTTAATTTATTATCATGTCAATACATCATACTGTGGGCGGTGCTATCTCCAGTCCCACATTAAATCTTGCTCTGCTGAGCACTTTTTCTTTAGAACATAGAACATATAGTGCAGAAGGAGGCCATTCGGCCCATCGACCCACTTAAGCCCTCACTTCCACCCTATCCCCGTAACCCAATAAGCCCTCCTAACCTTTTTGGACACTAAGGGCAATTTAACATGGCCAATCCACCTAACCTGCACATCTTTGGACTGTGGGAGGAAACCGGAGCACCCGGAGGAAACCCACGCAGAGAGGATGGGGAGGACGTGCAGACTCCGCACAGACAGTGACCCAGTGGGGAATCGAACCTGGGACCCTGGCACTGTGAAGCCACACTGTTATCCACTTGTGCTGCCCTCTATATGCCATTACAATATCATATAGGCAGATAATAAATATCTCCCTTTTTACTCAAAATAAAAGTATCCTCCTATTCAACAGAGTTAACTATTTGCAATACAATCAATATATCCTATCCCTTCTCCATTGGCAATGTGTGCCCACCTATTCTACAGGGAAGAAGGTCTTGTTACAGATGTCAACAGTGAACTGCTGTCTCCTGAAGCACTGTTGTTCAGTCATGCTGGGAAAGATGATCCTCTCTCTGCCTGTGTTTGGGGTATTGCTCCCTTTGAGCTGGAGCTTTGTGCCCACCACCTCATCCTGTGGAAAGGCAGGTGCCTGAGGGGAAGTCAGCTGCTGCTGTTGAGCATAAACAGCTCCCGTGCTGCAGTGAAGACTGACAGCAGCGAAGCACAGATCAATAATAGCAAATTTGAAGGCACCAAAAATGACTTCCTAACTTTTGGGAATCACCTGTAAAAACAGTGAAAGCACACTCTCAGAAGAAGTCCTGTAAGGACAAACATTTCATCTAGGCAAGGGAGCAGCTATGTAGTTTCAGTTTTTAAAGGCTTTGAAGCCTATCAAAATTAGCGAGCAATGAATCTCACATTGTTGATTCTGGTGATTTTCATACAGCTCAAGAAACAAGTGCACCCACCCCCCCCCCAATTCAGGCAAATGGCACCCCTTGGAGCAGAGCCTCTGGGACCCAGCTCTTGCCCAAGCAATTTCGGGGCCAGACCCATTGGCCGAGGGCAGCTGGGGCCAGGGGAAACGTCACCCCTGAACCACTGGAGGAGGACTAACAGCGTTGCTGAACCTTGGCTGGAGGAACCACAGAGTCCAGGAACACTAAGGCAGTCCAAGACGAAGAATGTGCCCACCTAGAACCAGAGCTTTCCACCTAGCACTTAGCACAGCTGACGAAGACGAGTGCGTGCAGTTAAACTGCATCGCCGTGTCACAGGTTGTCCCTATCAAAGTCACTGAATGGTCATCCACTTGAAATTGAACTGGACACGGGGGCTGTGGTCTCGGTGATAGGACAACATACCTTCCAGAAGGTCAGGACGGGTATCCAGTGCTTCGATTTGAGGGACAATGAGGCGCATTTGGCAGCGTACAAAGTTAAACGATTAACCATCGCGGGCACGACAAATGACCTCAGTTGCCCATGGACAGTAGTCCATCCGGTTGCCCTTGATAGTAGTACAGGGACCTGGCTCTAGTCTGCTGGGCTGTGATTGGCTGCATAGGTTCCATTTGGACTGGCAGCGGATGTTCACTGCGGTATTATACGAGGTCCTATGCTAAAGTCTTCCAGGTCAGCCTGGGTACGATCAAAGATGCCATGGCCTAGATTCACGCAGACCCTGAAGTCCAACCGAGGTACTTTAGGACCTGCCCAGTTCCACACGCATTGCTGACAAAAGTGGAGGATGAGCTCAACCGGTTGGAAAGCCTGGGACTTATTGAGCCAGTACAATTTGCGGAGTGGGCAACGCCTGTAGTCCCAGTGTTAAAGCCAGATAAAACCGTCCACCTATGTGGGGATTACAAGCTAACGGTAACAAGGCCCCTCATTTGGACGGATACCCAATGCCGCACATGGAGGAACTCTACACAAAGCTGGCTGGAGGACACTTTTTTCCAAACTTGACATGAGCCACATATACCTCCAACTGGAGCTAGACGCAGCTTCCAGAAGGTTTATGACCATTAATACGTATGGGGCCTCTATAAATATACAAGGTTGCCATTCAGGGTGCCATTGGCTTGTCCTATTTTTCAGAGAGTCATGGAGAGCATCCTCCAAGTCCTTCCACGGGTGCGGTTTAATTGGAATATGTCCTGATCACCTGCATAGGAGCACCTGAAATACTCAGAAGAAGTCCTCCGTTGGTTTTGGTGGCAAATTCATTTTTCACACAAAAGAGGTCGCATACTTAGGTTACCGGGTCGACAGGAACGGCTTGCACCCGATGGAGGAGCAGACAGCCAGTGTCAGGACCGGCCCCACCGGATGACCCGTCTTTTCATCCCACCTGTCTGACACCCAAGAGCCTGGAGGCAACACCCACTAGGGGCCCAGACACAGAGATGAGCGAGATGGAAGTCTCAGGGTCTGATATGGAGACTCAAGTATCCATGGTTTCGGACGACCGCGTTGCCAGGGAATAGTCGCCGATGGCACCCCCCAGATGATCAGCGTGAAAACGACATTCCCCAATGCACTACACACCCCCTGACCCCGCCTGCAACAGCCAGATGTGCAATTGTGGGTGAAACGGAGAAGTAGGTCTCCTCCACCCTCTACGACAGAGGGACTTGTGGACTTTGCCGGGGGGAGAAACATTGTAATCCCCACGAGACCCATGGGGATGATCCGATCGATCTCTTCTTGGGGCTTGTGGAATAGGAGCTCCCTCACTGAGGGGCAGAGGCCTAACAGCAGGGTTTGTTAATTTCCCGAGATAAAAGATGGCCCAGAAGGGTGCCAGCATCTTCGGATGGTCCCGTCTGGGACTAGGTGTGCTCTTCACCGCTGTGCGGTCTTACTGTGAGTAAGAAATAAACTTCTTGGACTTACCTTTTTGGGACTCCTCATTGATTACTATATTTGGGATTTTTGGAGGTGGCAGCGACTAGGCCAGGATGAGAAGCCATTACTGGGATGTTTAGGCTATGATCAGATAGGTAAAAATGGAACCAGGTATGAGTTATATAATGGAAAAGACGGCATGATTGACCGTGTTGAAGGCTTCATGAAGGATGCAAAAGGAATTAATCAGTCACAGGAAATGCTGTTCATGACTTTGATTCAGGCTATCCTGGGAGGGAGAAGTTGAACTGGAGCTGTGGGAGATGGGATTGGTGCTGGGAGGCAGCAACATGTCAAGGCAATAAAAATAAGGGAGCATGGGGAAAGCACAAGAACAAGAAACATTAGAAGGTAAGGACCAATCTAAGCTAAAAAGTTTAAAAATAGGATTGGTTAAGAAATACACTAAAGGTGGCGTGAATGATAATCCCTGTCAATGTTTAGCAGTTGATATAAAGGAGAGGAAGTAGTTACTCTGTAAAATGTGGGGTGGGATCTATTGGCCTCATCACGCCCAACTTGGTGATGCAAAGAGGCCGTTGAATCTCATGAGATTCACGACGTTTGAAACGTCTTGTGAGATTCAACAGAATCTCATCTGCATCTCGCCCTTGCTGGGCAGGATCCAAATGAGCATATTTAAATGATATTAGGCTTATTTAAATAATCAAGATTCTTCTGAGCTCGCCAGTGCAGGAAATTATGTAAGTGTGGTCTCGGCAGCCATTTCCCACCGAGGCCAGAAAAAATGGCAAAGTGCCGTTGAATAGAGGGGTCTTTCCCAGTGCTGTAGGACTGTTATTTGTCCCGTTGAATCGTGCCTGTGCTTTCTATATTTGCAGTTGCAATTATACCATACACTGTGCAATTGAAGCAGTAACCTACTGCATAACATATGGTATTCAAGACAACCAAGCATTAATTAGGAAGCAATTCACAACTTGACCTCACCTTCACTTTTCAATGGCTCTAACACAACAATGCCAGGTTTTGTGTTGCAATATGTATTGGCATCATCTCAACAGTAATATAAAGAGTTTCCCCTATCAATCTTCTCTAGTCAAGAGAAAAATAGCAGTAACTGATAACATCAATTGGGTCACAATAACCCCTAGCTCCCAACAATCTGAAATGCAGTTAATATCGCTTTAAGTTTTATTACATTTAACAATTTATTACATTTAACTGATTCATCTTAATTGCTTATATTTCTGGATGCATAGGACAAGACTGCTTCCCACTGTACCAGTATTGCAGGGTTGCATGTGGCAATGGTAATTTAACTTCCAGCTAGATTCCAGCACAAAGCCCTGGGTTCAGTTAAATTCCTGCCTGCTGACAGCAGAATGAGGCCAAGGTGATTTTAACTGCTGGGCATTATTAGAATGTCTTATATTGACCTACCTGACTTGCTGAAACTGTTAACATTTCCTTTACATATCAGATTAGCATTTGGTGTCCTTGACTTTAACAAACATATATCGAGAAATGCAATTTCTTCAAAGATAAAATAATTGCAATCAACTATTTGACTGCCAACTAGACCAGGCAATTATTGTCTCCTCAGGTCACCACCAAGTTAAGTTTACAATACATGAGGCACAATATTCAAATCAGTATTATTGTAATGCAATAAACTACATTAATGTAACAGACCTGATTTATCTTTAAACATTAACAAAACTAAACACATAAGACACGATGACCCGGAAATCAGTGTGGAAATATGGTAATCAGAAGGAAATTGGACCAACTCCCAGTTAATACAGGTAAGGCTCTTTACAAGCATTTCAGTTTCCATAACATTTGTCATACAATGTCAATTGTGCAATCCTCTCATTCAACTTTGGTCAGGACCTCAGGAGGTATGTGAAATTAAAAAGGTAGGTCTTCCTTCTCTGATCAATTTCAATGATTGAATTTAGTGCAGAAGCCATTCTATTTAAAAATGGGCTCTTTTAATTTTTTTAAATTAATTGCACTTATACCATGTAAATCTGTTGCAATGAGTTTTCTCCCTTCACCCTGAGGCAGGTTATACCCTAAATGCGAGTGCCCATTCTAAATATGTAAATTGCTTTGACCTCAGGAAGCAGGCTGTAGAAGTCAACTATTTCCTAACACACCTGATAGGTAAAAGATAGCTATTTAGGATAAATATTAAGCCCCAGTTTAACCCATTTTAAATTAAGGATTTCAACACTCTCATAACCTCAGGTCATCTCAAAACATACAGCTTACAAAACAGCATAACACAGCATAATTCATTTTACAAAGTTCCATTATTCTAGCAAGACAGTACAACATGAAAACAACAGAAACACAAAAAGAACCTGATACATGCAAAAGTAGTAGAGATTAAAACAAACTCTTTAACTGAACTAATGAATACATTTTTCAAGACAGTGTCCAAGGGCAGGCTCTATAACAACAGCATAGCAGCGACACAGAAACATGAAGGCTCTATTGTTATAACAGCTAAGTCACCAAAAGACCAGTTCAAACTGGTCTTGATAACAGCACAATGTCGCATTCCTTAACATACACAAGTATGCAGAAACAAAACAATTAAAACTAATGTTGCATATTAAAGATGGACGGCTTGCCGTCAAATCAGATGTGTTTGAGTCTAACCCAAACCAATTAGGATTATATTGGGGTGTAATTAGATGGCTAAATACAGATATGATACAATATAACTGTGACGTTTCGGTCGGCCATTTTTAGCTGGAGCTGGATCATTAGCTGGATTTCTCTCTCCTTCATCAATCATCTATACTTTGATCTGAACTATTCACTGTCTCCCTGTCTTCATATTTCATTTTCAGACTTTGACTTCTAAAGTTATTGCGAGCTGCTGCCTAAGCAAGAAGATCATTTCTGTGATTCTTTGAAAGCTTCAAATTGTCTACGAATTGCCTTTTAAATGACTTTCAATTGTAATCAATAGAAGACAAATAAAACAATTCTTTTTGCACCTGAGAAGTTTTAACTTAAATTTCTACGGAGTTCTAGTAATTGCAAAGTGCTACTGAAACCCCATGGTAGATCTATCACAGGCTCAGGTGGAGTAGCACAGCCATCATGTAGACAGATGTTCCAGCCATCCCGGATGCTCCCCTCAAAACCTGTTTTGCAGAATTACAGGTCTTTTAAAAAAATCTTTTTATTGTCACAAGTAGGCTTACATTAACACTGCAATGAACTTACTGTGAAAAGCCCCTAGTCGCCACTTTCCGGTGCTTGTTCTGCACACAGAGGGAGAATTCAGAATGGCCAAATTACCTAACAAGCACGTGGGAGGAACCCGGAGCACCCAGAGGATACCCACGCAGACACAGGGAGACTGTGCCTACTCCACAGACAGTGCTCCAAGCCGGGAATTGAACCTGGGACCCTGGAGCTGTGAAGCCACAGTGCTACTGTGCTGCCCTAACCATTGTTGGTTTGCTAACCAGCATGTTAAACTTTCCCCTTGCTATTAAGTTATTTGCTATTCTCTCCCTCTCTTCTTAAATTCATAGAATTTACAGTGCAGAAGGAGGCCATTCTGCCCATCGAGTCTGCACCGGCTCTTGGAAAGAGCACCCTACCCAAGCCCACACCACCCTATCCCCATAACCCAATAGCCCCACTCAACCAACACTAAGGGCAATTTTGGACACTAAGGGCAATTTAGCATGGCCAGTCCACCTAACCTGCACATCTTTGGACTGTGGGAGGAAACCGGAGCACCTGGAGAAAACCCACGCACACATGGGGAGAACGTACAGACTCCGCACAGACAGTGCCCCATCCGGGAATTGAACCTGGGACCCTGGATTTGTGAAGCAATTGTGCTAACCACTATGCTACCGTACAAATGTTTCCATCACTGTCTTAACTTTCACATCTTACCTCACATCTTCAACTTACATTTATAGAACATAGAACAGTACAGCACAGTACAGTCCTTCAGCCCACGATGTTGTGCCAACCATTTATCCTAATCTAAGATCAACCTAACCTACACCCCTTCAATTTACTGCTGTCCATGTGCCTGTCTAAGAGTCGCTTAAATGTCCCTAATGACTCTGACTCCACCACCTCCGCTGGCAGTGCATTCCACACACCCATCACTCCCTGTGTAAAGAACCTACCTCTGACATCTCCCCTATACCTTCCTCCAATCACCTTAAAATTATGTTTTCCATGACAGCCATTTCCACCCTGGGGAAAAGTCTCTGGCTATCCTCTCTATCCATGCCTCTCATCACCTTGTACACCTCCAGCAAGTCACCTCGCTGCCTTCTTTGCTCCAGTGAGAAAAGCCCTAACTCCCTCAACCTTTCTTCATAAGACATGCCCTCCAGTCCAGGCAGCATCCTGGTAAATCTCCTCTGTACCCTCTCCAAAGCATCCACATCCTTCCTATAATGAGGCAACCAGAACTGGACACAATATTCCAAGTATTGTCTAACTAGGGTTTTATAAAGCTGCAGCAAAACCTCACGGCTCTTAAACTCAATCCCCCTATTAATGAAAGACAACACACCGTACGCCTTCTTAACAACTTTGAGGGATCTATGTACGTGGACCCCAAGATACCTCTGTTCCTCCACACTTCCAAGAATCCTGTCTTTAACCCTGTATTCAGCATTCAAATTCGACCTTCCAAAATGAATCACTTCACATTTATCAAGGTTGAACTCCATCTGCCACCTCTCAGCCCAGCTCTGCATCCTGTCAATATCCTGTTGTAACCTGCAACAACCCTCAACACTATCTACAACTCCCCCAACCTTTGTGTCATTGACAAACCTACTAACCCACCCTTCCACTTCCTCATCCAAGTCATTTATAAAAACCACAAAGAGCAGAGGTCCCGGAGCAGATCCTTGCGGGACACCACTGGTCACCGACCTCCAGGCGGAATATTTTCCATCCACTACCACTCGCTGTCTTCTTTCGGCCAGCCAATTCTGTATCCAGACAGCCAGATTTCCCTGTATCCCGTGCCCCCTAACGTTCTGAATGAGCCTACCATGGGGAACCTTATCAAATGCCTCACTGAAATCCATATACACCACATCCACTGCCCGACCTTCATCAATGTGTCTCGTCACATCCTCAAAGAATTCAATGAGCTTGTGAGGCATGACCTGCCCCTCACAAAGCCATGCTGACTATCTTTAATCAAACCATGTTTTTCTAAATAATCATAAATCCTATCTCTCAGAATCCTTTCCAATATTTTGCTTACCACAGACGTAAGACTGATGGGTCTGTAATTCCCAGGGATTTCCCTATTCCCTTTCTTGAACAGAGGAACAACATTCGCCTCCCTCCAATCATTCGGTACTACTCCAGTGGAGAGTGAGGACGCAAAGATCATCGCCAACGGCGCAGCAATCTCCTCCCTCGCTTCCCGTAGTAACCTTGGGTATATCCCGTCAGGCCCAGGGGACTTATCTATCCTGACGCTTTTTAAAATTTCCAGCACATCCTCCTTCTTAATATCAACCTGTTTGAGTCTATTAACCTGGTTCACACTGTTCTCATGAGCAACAAGGTCCCTCTCTCTAGTGAATACTGAAGCAAAATATTCATTTAGGGCCTCCCCCATCTCCTCAGACTCTAGGCACAAGTTCCCTCCACTGTCCCTGATCGGCCATGCTCTCACTCTGATCATCCTCTTATTTCTTACATAAATGTAGAACGTCTTTGAGATTTCCCTAATCCTTCCCACCAGGGCTTTTTCATGCCCCCTTCTAGCTCTCCTCAGACCATTTTTGAGTTCCTTCCTGGCTACCTTGTAACCCATTAGAGCCGAGTCAGATCCTTGCTTCCTCAACCTTACGTAAGCTTCCTTCTTCCTCTTGACTAGAAGCTCCACTTCTCTTGTCATCCAAGGCTCCTTCACCTTACCATTCCTTCCTCGTCTCAGTGGGACAAAACTATCCAGTACTCGCAGCAAGAGCTCCTTAAACAACCCCCACATTACTGTTGTGCATTTCCTCAAGAACAATTGTTCCCACTTTATGCTCCTCAGCTCCTGCCTAATAGCAGTATAATTTCCCCTCCCCCAATTAAATATCTTCCCATACTGTCTGTTCCTATCCCTCTCCACGACTATGGTAAAGGTCAAGGGGTTGTGGTCACTGTCACTGAAATGCTGTCCGCCGAGACATCTGGGGTGGGATTCTCTAATCCTGCGGCAGAGTATCCTCGCCATCGTAAACGGTGTCGCATTTTACGACGGCATGAACAGGCCGACCCCACGACTAATTCTGGCCAGCAAAAGGGGCCAGCACGGCACTGGAGCGGTTCACACCGTTCCAGCTGCTGATCCCGGCGCGAACTGGGCGCCGCAGGATCCGCGCATGCGCAGTGGCACCGCGCCAACGCCCGCAAGCGCTGTGGCGCCGGCGCTAGTGTGCACATGCGCAGTGCCTTCCTTCAACGCGCCGGCCCCAACGCAACATGTCGCAGGACTACAGGGGCCGACGCGGAAGAAACGATGCCCCCAGCCAGAGAGGCCGGCCCGCCGATTGGTGGGCCCCGATCGCGGGCCAGGCCACATCGGAGGCCCCCCCGGGGTCGGACCCCCCCTCTCCCCCCACAAGCCGCCCCCGACCCTTCCAGGCCGAGTTACCGCCGGCTGAGAGCAGGTGTGGACGCTGCTGGCAGGACTCGCCGTTTTCACGACGGTGCTCGGCCCATCCCGGGCTGAGAATCGGCGGGCTGGCCGCGTAGAACGGCCCCCGACCGGCGCCGCGCCAACCACGTCGGTGTCAATGGTGCCGATTCTCTGCTCTGCGGAGAATCGCGTGCCAGCGTCGGGGCGGCGTGGCACAATTTGCGTGGTCATGGGGATTCTCAGGCCCGGCCCGGGCTGAGAGAATCCCGCCCCTGACACCTGGCCTGGTTCATTGCCGAGCACCAAGTTCAATATGGCCTCCCCGCTAGATGGTCTATCTACATATTGAGTCAGGAATCCTATGTAAACCATTTGCACTAAGGAGGTTCCAGACAATATTAAGGAAGTTGAATTCACCCATGACAACAACTCTGTTACTTCTGCACTTTTCCAAGATCTGCCGCCCAATCTGTTCCTCGATCTCTCTGCTGCTATTGGGGGGGCTATAGAAAACTCCCAATAAAGTTCCAACACCTTTCTTGTTTCTAACTTCCACCCATACTGACTCAGTAGACAAACCCTCCTTTTCTGCAGATGTGGTGCACTCCCTAATTAACAATGCTACTCCCCCTCCTCTTTTACCTCCCTCAACTATTATTCTGAAAACATCTAAACCCTGGAACATCTAACAACCATTCCTGTCCTTGTGAAATCCATGTCTCCGTAATGGTCACAACATCGTAGTTCCAAGTACTGATCCATGCTCTAAGTTCATCTCCCTTATTCCTGACTCTCCTTGCATTGAAACAGACACACTTTAACCCATCCCATTGAGTGCAACTTTGCTCTATCAACTTTCTATCCTTCCTCACAGACCCGTCGCATACTGTTTCTGCCTGTTCAACAGCTACCCTATCCTCTGATCCATAGCCCACCCCCCTGCCAAACTAGTTTAAACCCTCCCGAAGTGCTCTAGCAAACCTCCCACCCAGGATATTGGTGCCCACCCAGTTTAGGTGCAATCCGTCCTTCGTGTACAGGTCCCACCTTCCCCAGAAGATATCCCAATGATCCACATATCTGAAGCCTTCCCTCCTGTAGCCTAGTGTTCAGCTGCACTCGCTCTCTGTTCCTTGCCTCACTTGCACGTGGCACCGGTAGCAATCCTGAGATCACTACTATGCTTGTCCTGCTCTTTAGCTTCCAACCTAACTCCCTAAAATCACTTTTTAGATCCTCATCCCTTTTCTTAGCTATGTTGTTGGTGCCTATGTGCACCACGACTTCTGGTTCTACATAGAATTTACAGTGCAGAAGGAGGCCATTCGGCCCATCGAGTCTACACCAGCCCTTGGAAAGAGCACCCTACCCAAGCCCACACCTCCACCCTTAACCCAGTAACCCTTCCCAACCTTTTTGGACACTAAGGGCAATTTAGCTTGGCCAATCCACTTAATCTGCACATCTTTGGGCTGTGGGAGGGAACCGGAGGAAACCCACGCAGACAAGGGGAGAACATGCAGACTCCGCATAGACAGTGACCCAAGCCGGGAATTGAACCTGGGACCCTCGAGCTGTGATAAAACTGTGCTAGCCACTGGATACCGTGCTGCCCTCTTCTAGATAACTCTCACCAATCAAGTTTTCCACAATTATTACATTTCCTTTGTTACAAGCTCTAATAACTTCTTGTTTAATGCTCTTCTGAACAGTATAATTATTAGAGTCTATAAACTACTTCCCACCAGTGTTTTCTGCCACTTGCTAATTTCCACCCATACTGATTCTACAAATGATCATTTTAGGTCAGATCCTCAATCACTAATGTCCTCATGTCATTCTTTACCCCTCCTGCTTTGCCATTCTTCCTTTCTGAAATGTGCCATTAGCTAATCTACATTATTGCAGATAATTCATGCATTCAGATAAATATTTAATTTCTTTTTTTTTATAACCTTGATTCTCTGCAATTACTTCATTCATCAATGTACATTTTTTTGTTAAAACTGACCCTTCCTGTCCCACTCTGCTTATCTTTAACCACATCGCTAGACTGTTCTGATGCCTTGACCTTTTTCTTTGGTTCTCGCCCCCAAGCCTCGTCCACAGTCCTAGTTATACAATTATCATGACACTGGTCCCAGCCCAGTTCAAGTGGAGACATCCCAATGGGCGAGCTCATTTTGGAGTATTGATGCTAAGTAGGTACAGGAGACTCCTTAAGAACTGAAGGGAAAAGAACAAGACCTTAAGGTGTGCAGAAATTAGCAGAGGAACTGCCCTTGGGTAAATCACTACTACTCATTTTGTTTTACCAGGCATTTTGAGTTTTAACAATAGAATCTCAAGCAGGACCTGGTCAATGAGACGAAAGACATATTAATTTTTTATTTAAAATTTTTTAAATAGAAGTTACAGTGCAGAAGGAGGCCATTTGGCCCATCGAGTCTGCACCGGCTCTTGGAAAGAGCACCCTACCCAAGCCCACAACCTCCACCCTATTCCCATAACCCAGTAACCCCACCCAACACTAAGGCCAATTTTGGACACCAAGGGCAATTTAGCATGGCCAATCCCCCTAACCTGCACATCTTGTGACTGTGGGAGGAAAGCGGAGCACCCGGAGGAAACCCACGCACACACGGGGAGAACGTGTAGACTCCGCACAGACAGTGACCCAAGCTGGGAATCGAACCTGTGACCCTGGAGTTGTGAAGCAATTGTGCTAACCACTATGCTGCCATTATATCTCTCTCAACTGAACAATTGCTTTTCAATGTAACATTTTCCTCATGGAAGGAATATTAATCAGAACTGGGAATGACTCCATGTAACAGGACCTCTTACTTACTTAAGGGGGAGGGGGTTGCTCCCCCTCCTCCTTAAGAATCCTGTAGACTCGATCCGAGACATCCCTGGCCCTGGCATCCGGGAGGCAACATACCTTCCGGGAGTCTCGTTCGCGACCACAGAATCTCCTATCCATTCCCCTAACCATTGAGTCTCCTATCACTATTTCTTTTCTATTCTCCCCCCTTCCCTTCTGAGCCACGGAGACAGGCTCAGAGCCAGAGACCTGGCCGCTAGGGTCCCCGGTAGGTCATCCCCCCCAAGAGCATCCAAAACGGTATACTTGTTTTGAAGGAGAACGGCCACGAGGGATCCCTGCACTGTCTGCACGTTCATTTTCCTTCCCCTGACTGTAACCCAGCTACCCTTGTCCTGTACCTTGTGTGTGGCTACCTCCCTCTAACTCTTCTCTGTCACCCCCCCTGCCTCCCGGATGATCCGAAGTTCATCCAGCTCCAGCTCCAGTTCCCTAACGCGGTCTCTGAGGAGCTGGAGTTGGGTGCACTTCCCGCAGGTGTAGTCAGCGGGGACACCGGTGGTGTCCCTCACCACCCACATCCTACAAGAGGAGCATGCAACTGTCCCAGCCTCCATCCCCTCTGATCTGAATTCATTTAAAGTGGGAAAAAAAAAGAAATGATTAAACACCCGTTCGACCCTTAAAAAAAAAATATATATATATATATATACTGTTGCTACTCTCCCAAGTGAACCCTCTAAAATAGGTGATAAAATAGGTGATTCTGCAAAATGATACAATGATAGTTTGCTGCCCCCAAAAAACAAAACAAACACAAAAAATGCCCTTCTAATTCAACTGTCCATTTTGGGAATGAATGAAACTTTGTAACAGGATATTTGATGAATTAAAAATTGACTCCAAAGGCCTGTTATCACACAAACAAATGAGAAAAGTCTAAAATGAGAGGGTCATGGCACAGATGTGACCATGTGACTGTTTCATGCCTTTTTTAGTCTCAAAGGTCAACTCTGGGATGCAGCTAATCTGGTCCAGGGGATTTACCAACCTTCATAGATGGATCCTAAGTGAGATCTAACCTGGAGTATTGTGTATAGTTTTGGTCCCCTTATCTTTAAAAAAAATATTTTAATAAGGCATTTAAACAAACAACAAACACACAAATAAGAGCAAAGGCAAACTTGTACAACATAATAAATAACCAGCACACACACCCCCTTGCCCTTCTCCTATCCCATCCTGCCTTCACCATTTTAACCCTCTTATCCCCCCACCCTCCCCTCTGCTGACGCCTCTGTCCTCCTTAAAGAAGTCGATGAATCATAGAATCATAGAATTTACAGTGCAGAAGGAGGCCATTCGGCCCATCGAGTCTGCACTGGCTCTTGTAAAGAGCACTCTACCCAAGGTCCACACCTCCACCCTAGCCCCATAACCCAGTAACCCCACCCAACACTAAGGGCAATTTTGGACACTAAGGGCAATTTAGCATGGCCAATCCACCTAACCCGCACATCTTTGGACTGTGGGAGGAAACCGGAGCACCCGGAGGAAACCCACGCACACACGGGGAGGATGTGCAGTCTCCGCACAGACAGTGACCCAAGCCGGAATCGAACCTAGGACCCTGGAGCTGTGAAGCATTTGTGCTATCCACAATGCTAGCGTGCTGCCCTCTGGATTCCACCTCTGGGCGAACCCATCAACCGACCCTCTCAAGACAAACTTAATCATTTCCAACCTCAGGAGTTGGGTCAGGTCACTCACCCACACCCCCGCTTTCGGTGGCTCCGGGTCCCTCCACCCAAGCAAAATCCGTCTCCGGTCTATCAGGGAAGCAAAGGCCAAGACATCGGCCTCTCTCGCCTCCTGGACCCTCAGGTCTTCTGGCACCCCAAATATTGCTACCTCTGTGTTCTGGACCACCTTTACCACCAACACCGCAGACATTACATCCGCAAATCCCTATCAGAAACCCTTCAGTTTCAGACACAGCAAAAACATGTGGGCATGGTTCGCAGACCTCCCTGCGCACCGTCCACACCTATCCTCTACCCCCTCAAAGAACCTACTCATCCTTGCCACCGTCATATGCGCCCTGTGAATTACTTTGAACTGAATAAGGCTGAGCCTTGCACTCAACGAGGCCGCATTCACCCTCCGCAGGGTCTCTTCCCATGTCCCGGCATCCACCTCCCCCCCCTAGCTCCTTCTCCCAATTCTGCTTAACATCTCCTATCAGGGTTCCCTCTCAGTCCATCAGCTCCTTATAAACCTCAGACACCTTCCCCTCCCTCAACAGCACCTTATCCTGCAGCCCCGGGGAAAGGACAGCACCTGTCTCCTCACAAAGTCTTGGACCTGTAAATACCTGAACCCATTCCCGCTAGGTAGCTCATATTCCTCCTCCAGGTCCTCTAAACTTGCAAACTGCCCCCTACGAACAGGTCCCCAAACAGCTCAAGCCCCGCATGCCACCACCCCCAAAACCTCGGGTTCAGCCCCCCCGGTACAAACCCATGGTTGTCCCAAATCAGTGGCCACACCGAGGCACCCTCCAATCTCAGATGCTGCCTCCACTGCCCCCATACTCTCAAGGCTGGGCTCATGGAGTACTTGGCTGGCGAGAATGGCAGAAGCGACGCCAACTATGCCCCTAAACTCGTCCTCTTGCAAGAAGTCGCCTCCATACCGATGTACCCCCCACTACCCATTCCCTAACCATAGCGATGTTGGCTGGCCAGTAATAATTAATTATATTTGGCAATTATAACAAAATTATAACAATGAAACAAAGAAACAGAAAAAAGGTGCACTCAACCTTCACACTTCCCAAGCACCTTGCCACCAAGCCCAACAAAACATCTCAAAGGACATAAGCAATGGCATAGTGTAGGTTAGATGGCTTTTGTTTCGGTGCAACATCGTGGGCCGAAGGGCCTGTACTGCGCTGTATTGTTCTATGTTCTATGTTCTAAGCTCTCCAACAATCATCCAAAGAAAAAACACTTCCTCACACTTCCTCAAAAGTTCAATGTCCTCCTTCTCCTATCAGTCTATTCTCCCTCAAAAATTCCGTTGCCTCCTCTGGCATTCCAAAATAATATTCACGATTCTAGAACGTCACCCAGAGGCGGGCCAGGTACAACACCCAAAACTTCACCCCCTTCTTAAAGAGGACAGCCTTGACCCAGTTAAACCCGGCCTTCCTGTATGCCAGTTCTGCGCCCAGGTCCTGGTACACCCGCAGCTCGTCTGCCTTCCACATTGCAAAATCTTTTCCTTGTCCAGGAAACGGTGCAGCCTCATCACCATCGCCGTTGGCGGTTCACCAACCTGTGGCCTCATCAGTGCCCTATGCGCACAGTCAACCTCCAGTGGCCAATCAAAGGCCCCCTCCCCCTTTCCAACATCTTGTTCACATACGTGCCGGCATCGGCTCTTTCAATGCCCTCGGGCATCACCACGATCTGCAGATTTTGTCTTCTGGAGCGGTTCTCCAGATCCTCCGCCTTCTCCTTCAGCCGCTTTTGGGTCTCTCGCATCACTTCCATTCAGCCACGGAGACGAGCTGCTCCTCGTGCTCCCTCACCGTTTCCTCCATTTTCTGAACTGCCAGGCCCTGGGACTATGGCCTCTGCTCCACGCGGTCAATCCCCATTTCAGCAGCTCTACCACTCTGGCTAGATCCTCATGGACTTCTCACCTCTACTGGCTGAACTTCTCATTTAAGAAGTCCACCAGCTGCTCCATCAACTATTGAGTGGGCAGGACAGGCCCTTTACCCTCTGCCATCTTGACCTGTGGCGCACAAAGCTTCTCCTGCTCCATCAGCTTCCTTCTTCTCGACCCACCTCTGGTCCATGGATCCATCCATTAGCCACACCAGTGGAGTCCCACTTTCTCCTATCACTCCAGACTTCCACCCTATGAATGGGGAAAAGGTCAAAAAAATCCATCCTGCCAAATGTGCAATCACTCACTCCATGGCCGCTATCAGAGGTCCTGTTAACCTGCTGTTAGGTAATTTGGACATTCTGAATTCTCTATCAGTGTACCCGAACAGGTGCAAGAGTATGGCGACAAAGGGATTTTCACAGTAACTTCATTGCAGTATTAATGTAAGCCTACTTGTGACAATAATGATTATTATTATTATCTAATTGATGCAGGTAGGGCAGTAGATGTTGTCTATATGGACTTCAGTAAGGCCTTTGACAAGGTCCCTCATGGTAGACTAGTACAAAAGGTGAAGTCACACGGGATCAGGGGTGAGCTGGCAAGGTGGATACAGAACTGGCTAGGCCATAGAAGGCAGAGAGTAGCAATGGAGGGATGCTTTTCTAATTGGAGGGCTGTGACCAGTGGTGTTCCACAGGGATCAGTGCTGGGACCGTTGCTCTTTGTAGTATATATAAATGATTTGGAGGAAAATGTAACTGGTCTGATTAGTAAGTTTGCAGACGACACAAAGGTTGGTGGAATTGCGGATAGCGATGAGGACTGTCGGAGGATACAGCAGGATTTAGATTGTCTGGAGACTTGGGCGGAGAGATGGCAGATGGAGTTTAATCCGGACAAATGTGAGGTAATGCATTTTGGAAGGTCTAATGCAGGTAGGGAATATACAGTGAATGGTAGAACCCTCAAGAGTATTGAAAGTCAAAGAGATCTAGGAGTACAGGTCCACAGGTCATTGAAAGGGGCAACACAGGTGGAGAAGGTAGTCAAGAAGGCATACGGCATGCTTGCCTTCATTGGCCGGGGCATTGAGTATAAGAATTGGCAAGTCATGTTGCAGCTGTATAGAACCTTAGTTAGGCCACACTTGGAGTATAGCGTTCAATTCTGGTCGCCACATTACCAGAAGGATGTGGAGGCTTTAGAGAGGGTGCAGAAGAGATTTACCAGAATGTTGCCTGGTATGGAGGGCATTAGCTATGAGGAGCGATTGAATAAACTTGGTTTGTTCTCACTGGAACGAAGGAGGTTGAGGGGAGACCTGATAGAGGTATATAAAATTATGAGGGGCATAGACAGAGTGGATAGTCAGAGGCTTTTCCCCAGGGTAGAGGGGTCAATTACTAGGGGGCATAGGTTTAAGGTGAGAGGGGCAAGGTTTAGAGTAGATGTACGAGGCAGAGGGTAGTGGGTGCCTGGAACTCGCTACCGGAGGAGGTAGTGGAAGCAGGGACGATAGGGACATTTAAGGGGCACCTTGACAAATATATGAATAGGATGGGAATAGAAGGATACGGACCCAGGAAGTATAGAAGATTGTAGTTTAGTGGGGCAGCATGGTCGGCACGGGCTTGGAGGGCCGAAGGGCCTGTTCCTGTGCTGTACATTTCTTTGTTCTTTGTTCTTTGTTCTAAGGAGGGATTTACTTGCCATGGAGGGAGTGCAACGGAAATTCACCAGATGAATCAGCATGGTAGCATTGTGGATAGCACAATTGTTTCACAGCTCCAGGGTCTCAGGTTCGATTCCGGCTTGGGTCACTGTCTGTGCGGAGTCTGCACATCCTCCCCGTGTGTGCGTGGGTTTCCTCCGGGTGCTCCGGTTTCCTCTCATAGTCCAAAGATGTGGTTAGTTGGATTGGCCATGATAAACTGCCCTTAGTGTCCAAAATTGCCCTTAGTGTTGGGTGGGGTTACTGGGTTATGGGGATAGGGTGGAGATGTTGACCTTGGGTCGGGTGCTCTTTCCAAGAGCCGGTGCAGACTCGATGGTCCGAATGGCCTCCTTCTGCACTGTACATTCTATGAATCCCTGGGATGGTGGGATTGCCTTGTGAGGAGAGATAGAGGACATTGGATCTGTATTCCCTACAGTTTTAAAGAATGAAGAGTGACCCAATTGAAAGTTACAAAATTATTGCAGGGCATACAGGGTGGATGTAGATACATAGTTCCCCAGGGATTTTATACTCATATTTTCAGGATAAGGGGTAGGCCATCTAGGACTGAGATGAAGAGGAATTTATTCACTCAGAGGGCGATGAATCTTTGGAATTCTCTACCTCAAAGGACTATGGAAGTTCAATCATCAAGCATGTTCAATACAGTAATCAATAGATTTCTGATACTAATGACATCAAGGCATATGGAGATAGTGAGGTGAAGTGGTATTGAAGTAGATGATCTGCCATGTTCGAATTAAATTGTGGAGCAAGCTCGATGGGCTGATTGGCCTCCTCCTGTCCCTACATTTAGGTCATGGGCTGTATTTTCAATTGGGTTTGGAAACCTGACAGCCAAATCATTTCCAGATCCCGACCCATCCCAGGTAAATCAGTGACGCAACACAAGTTTTAAAAGGAAAGGTCCTCATTGAGCTAAAGGCCAGTTTTGATCCAGTAGTGGAGGTGGGAACTAGTTCTGGAGGGAAATTTTAACCGGAGACAGAAGCCATTACGTGGCTTACCATTACCTGGAGGAATGAAGCAGGCAGTAGAGGAGAGGGCCAACAGCCTCACAGTCCAGACAAATTCATTAACGGACACTTCACAAGTTATCAAGTCACTGCATTAGCATCTCAGTCTGACCATCTCTTTTTATGCACAAACTTTAGTTGCAGCCGCAATCAATCATGGCTCCCTGCTACGCTCGCGGCACCTGTCTACTAACATGCTCCAGAAACTTTGCTTTTCCTGTTATTAACTTTGAAAATGTGATTGTGTCCTTCCCCAACCTGTTTACAAACTCTTAAATGAGTTTAACAGCAAGTTAATTGGAGGCATGCTGATTGCTTCCCCATCCCACCCACTCCTTACTAATTCCAGTGCATCATGGAGGCGTCAGAAGACTGTCATGTCATCAGAGTGCACAATTCTCAAGACCCTAGGGCAATCAAAAATGTGATCTAAATCTCTACAGCTGGCAGGGGAATCCCAATGCCTGCATTGCCCAGATTAAAATCCAAGGCAATTTTTTTAGATTGAATGGTCAACCTCTCCAGTGCTGGTTCTAGTGCTGGGTGTTAAGTTGAAAATCTACCCCATTAAATCAATGAGACTGTAATGCAAGCAATTCTGAGACTTGATTTTGTTGTTTATTACTTCAGATATTACTCTACTACACGGAAATTATATTGTGATTCGAGTAGTTGACCAGGATAATTACAGTGCGATCATTTAATCTATGGCAAAATAAATTAGAATACAAATCTAGTTATAATAAACTGGTATCAAATTGGCAATTACTTGGGCCCGAATATTTGCCATGATGGAGAGCTTCTCTGTCTTGGCGAAAATACAAGAAATTGACTACATTTCTAAGTCCCATCCATAAACCAGCATTTCCCACCTTCACAGGGATGGGACTGAAAAGCCACTGAAACCCCAGAGAAGCAGGATAAGATTTTTATCACAAAGAGTTTTTACAGAAACCCAATCCTATGGGTTATGTGCTTCTAGTAATGATTTTTCTTGAGAGTTTGCTGTCAACCCCTTTTTCCCTGCTATATTTTCTTATTTATTAATTACACTTTTGCACTTACTTTTCCTGTTCCTTACACACCTCAAACAACAATTAGAATTTAAAAAAAATACTATTTATGACCCCAGGACCCTTTGTTCATCTCGCCAGGCATCCCTCCCCGTGGCGCTCACCACCCTCCGGCCATGGCTGTGTCCCATCCCCTGGGTGTTCGGATGTTGCGTGTGTGTTGTTGCCTCCCGCAGTGAAATGTACAGGCATCAAGGTTGATTGGGATGCTAGGCAATGTCTCCCACATGCCACAGAGCCCGCCCACCCACGGAATCTACCTGGCATCTGTGAAGTGCTCACTTACCCAAGATTTCCAATTTCCTATCAGCAATAGCCATCAGCCACACAGCCAGAGGTTTCAGCAGTAGTTGGGGGTTACGCGTGGGCTTTGGAGCGGACGAGCATGGACAAGGGTTGCGGCCGGAATGGGTACACACAATCCAGGGATTGGCATGGTGGTGCCGTGAGCGGATTCCCCTCCAGTGCCTCCCCCAAATCCCCCCATGACAGCCCATCCCTGCAGAGGGTCCCTCACCCCCAGCCAAGGGTCCCCCACCCACCGCCGAGCACTGGAGTGATAAACCCAGTGCCCCCAGTCTCTTTGCCTGTAAGCAATGGTGGCTACTCGTCTCCTCTGCTCCTCACAGAAGCCCTTCCGCCAAGTTCACGATTTTCAAAAGGAGTACTAATTGGGGCCAGTGTGAGCACTTGCCGGGGAGGCCGCTGAATGATGGGAGGCCATTGGATATGGGGTGGCCCTTATTAATTATATGGAAATGGAGCTTAAGGGGTGTTGACGAGAGCCCAATTTCACCTTTGGGAGCAGGCCGGTTGTATTGCAAACTGTTTGGCGCCCACCGTGGATCTCGTTTTTGGCCTCTCCCGCTATTCACTGGCCTCGTTACGCTTGAGCGAGAGCACAAAGAGGCCGGAGAATCACGTCCAATATTGGACAATATTGTTAAAGTAAAATTTGTACCCTCTGGTTTGTTTAATAGTTGCGGTGGGGTCACCTATAGGGTGCACACAAACTGACACTGCATTGTATTGTTGCTGCTCTTAATACTAATGAACCATGCTGCACATATATCAGGCAATAGTAGTAACTAGATACTAACAATGGACGCAATGGCTTTGCTAGGACCTTTCTGTGATTGTTTGGCGAATTGATTGGTGAATTTTGAAAGTGGAAGAAATATCATGTATGATTGAGGAAGAGGCTTAAAGTGGGGAGGGAAGAATAAGGAGCCCAGAAACAGGAGAAGCACCAGGGCCCATGATTTCTCTCCCAGGCCCTCTAGGTGGTATAAGGGTCCATGGGAGTAGGTAGGGTGGATGGGTTGGCATAGTTTGCCATGGATGAGGCATAGCAACTACATGGGAGATGGTGGCAAGGGCTGGAGGGATTTTTTTTGTTTTATTATTCTTTTTTATGTATTCAAACATAATGCCAGAGCACAGAGACAAGCCTTGTGTCCAGTCCGCTTTGGTACCCAGCAGCCTCCACACTCCTTCTGGGGTCACCTGCCCTAGTTCCTATTTTGGCCACCTCACCTCTCCACCCGACCAAAAATCCAAGCTGTGGGCGTTTATTTTTAAAGTTTGACCTCGCTAAGACAGAAAGCCTGCCAACTCTGTAATCCCAACCGAGATGAAAATCTGAGCCTCACTCACATTTAAAAAAAATATTTTTTATTCTCCTTTTTCACATTTTCTCCCAGATTTACACCCATCAACAATAAACAATAATCAGTAACAAATATGTCAATCCCCATATCAATAACAACGATCCCAACCTCCCACCAAACCCCAAACATTAGCCCGCATGTTCACATAAACAAATGACAAAAAGGAATCAGGAATCACCCATAGTCACCATTAACACCCACCGACCCCCGACCCCCAGCCCTCCCCCCCTCCCCCCCAACTAATGTTCAATGTTATCCAGTTCTTGAAAGTGCATAATGAATAATGCCTATGAATTGTAGAACCCCTCCATCCTTCCCCTCAGTTCAAACTTAACCTTCGCAAGAGTCAAGAATTCCAACAGGTCCCCCTGCCACGCCAGGGCACAGGGTGGAGAGGTTGCTCTCCAACCCATCAGGATCCGCCTTCGGGTGATCAACGAGGCGAAGGCTACAACATCTGCCTCCGCGCACATTTCCAACCCTGGCTGGTCCGACACCCCGAATATGGCCTCCCGGGGGCCCGGGTCCAGTTTCACGTGCACCACTTTAGAAATTACCTTAAAAACCTCCTTCCAGTAATCCTCTAGCTTTGGACAGGACCAAAACATATAAACGTGATTAGTGGGCCCCCCACCCCCCGCAACGTTCACACACATCTTCTACTCCTTCAAAGAATTAGCTCATCCTCGCCCTCGTGAGGTGTGCACTGTATACCACCTTCAGCTGTATCAGCCCCAATCTCTCGCATGAGGTGGAGGCATTTACTCTCCGGAGCACCTCACACCAGAACCACTCCTCCATAACCTCTCCCAACTATTCCTCCTACTTTGCTTTGATCCCTTCCAGTGGTGCCTTCTCCTCTTCCAAAATAGCCCCGGAAACTGCTGACGCTACCCCCTTCTTCAGTCCCCCTGTCGTCAGCACCTCCTCCAGCAATGTGGAGGCCGGCTCCACTGGGGAGCCCTGTATCTCTTTTCTGGCAAAACCTCGAACCTGCATGTATCTAAACATTTCCCCCTGTTCCAGCCCATACTTCGCTTCCAGCTCCTTCAGTCCTGCAAACCGACCCCTAAGAAACAAATCTTTTAGTGTCTTAATCCCCTTCTCCTCCCATTTCCGAAAATTTCCATCCCACCTCCCTGGCTCAAATCTGTGGTTCCCCAGAATCGGCATTTCCCTTGACCCTGCCCCCAACCCGAAGTGTTGGCGAAACTGCCTCCAAATTCTCAATTAAGCTATTATTACCGGACTCCCTGAGTATTTCCCCAGGGCTATCGGGAGCGGCGCTGTTGCTAGTGCTTTCAATCCCGACCTCCTGCACAAACTCTTCTCCATTCTGACCCACTGGGAATCAACCCCTCTGACCCAGCTCCGCACCTTCTCCACATTCGCCGCCCAGTTGTAATACATCAGGTTCAGAAGACCCAAACCTCCTGCCTGCCTTCCCCTCTGTAGCACCTTTCTAACTCTGGCCACCTTCCCCCCCCCCCCCATTTGAACGACGTAATCCTTCCCTCAATCTCTCTGAAAAAAGCCTTTAGCAGGAAAATCGGCAGGCATTGAAAAATAAACAGAAATCGCGGCAACACGTTCATTTTAACCGCCTGTACCCGACCCGCCAGTGACAGAGGGAGACCATCCCACCTTGCCAGATCAGCTTTCACTCTCCTCACCAAACCAGAAATGTTGTACCAGCGGAGCCCATCCCACTCCCGGGCAACCTGCACCCCCAGGTACCTAAAGTGAGTCCCTGCCCTACGGAATGGCAACCCCCCCACTCCTGCCCCCACCACCGGCCGAGCCTCACTCACATATCGAAGTTTCCATCTGAGTGTAACTGGGCTACCAATTTGACTAAACAAAGTATTTCTTCATAAATTACTTAGGCCTAAAAGAAATAAACGCTTAATTGCCTCAATTCTATAGGTTGTGCAAATTTTTTAAATGTATTCAACTTAAAAAAACAGTATTATCTTATCATCTGTGTAAATAATGCATATCGTTGCTGCAAGTGCTCTAGGTAACTATAATTAAAGCTATAAAGCTCACATGAAATCCACAATTGCAAAATCGTTACAAACATTATCTGAACCTCAGCATCAATATCTTTCTTGTTATTCGGAATGGGATGGGAATCGGAATATGGAGCTCACTACCAAACTGCTAATTGCCTCAGTAATGTTGAAGCTGACCTGAAAGGTCTCCTTAGTGTAGGTTATTAGAAATACAATTTGGATAGTTTGCTTGCTATTGTGCATTTCTTACAGAACTTAAAATGCCCTGAAATTGTAATGTGCAATATTTTTTTCATTAAGGGGCAACTTAGCATGGCCAATCCACCTACCCTGCACATCTTTGGATTGTGGGGGCGAAACCCACGCAAACACGGGGAGAATGTGCAAACTCCACACAGACAGTGACCCTGAGCCGGAATCGAACCTGGGACCTCAGCGCCGTGAGGCAGCAATGCTAACCACTGAGCCACCGTGCTGCCCGTAATGTGCAATATTAACAAATGTTTCAGCACATACATCTAAAAATCTTCAATGTGTGTGCAACTAATTTCACAGTGCAATTTCAAAACACAAGGATTTAAAATCAATGCAAATTAACATGACCCAAACAATTATTGATAGTACCCTCTTGCCCTCTTATAACATGCACAGACCTTGCACTGGGAGACTAATGGAGTTATCATATACACCAAACATGTGAGACAAAGCTGAAAAACTACAAAGAGAGAAATGAAAGATGGGATGGGGGGGGGGATTTTAAACCCCTCAAGACTGGTGCCAGAGGTACATGAAGTGGTTTGGTAAAGATTCAAAAATCTGTCGCCCACCCTAACCCACCTCCATTTCTGGTTTTAACACATGATGGTATAGGCAACTGATCTGCTCTCTGGACATGGGTCTGTCACTTTCATATTTTAATGAGACCACATGCCTAAAATTTAACCACAGTTTTATTTTTAAAGCCTTCGGCTTGGGAAACCTGGCAGATGAAAGGGCCCATGTGCAGCATTGCTTTTGGGCTAGTCTCCCCCACCGCTAACCCCAAGCAAACCTGCTGCCTTCCCTGCAATCCCCCAACCTTCCTTCTCCAGTATTGGATCCACCTACCCCATGTAATTGGAAACTCCCCAATCCCCACAATGTTACAGAATGTACAGTGCAGAAAGAGACTACTTGGCCCATTGTGTCTGTGCCAACCAAAAAGCGAGCCTAATCCCATTTTCCAGTATTTGGTCCATACCCCTGTAGGGTATGACACTTGAGGTGGATATCCAGAAACCTTTTAAATGAGTTGAGGGTTTCTGCCTCTACTACCCTTTCATGCAGTGAGTTCCAGACCCCCACAGGTCTCTGGGTGAACACATTTTCCTAATCTCCCTTCTAATCTTTTTACAAATCACTTTAAATCTATGCCCTCTAGTCGCTGCTCTCTCTGCTAAAGCAAATACGCCCTTCCCATCGGCTGTAACCTGTCCTGTTACTTTCATCGATCTGTGGACATTCACTCTTCTACTCCTCTCAGCATTCTTCCATTTAATGTATAATTCTTTGCCTTGCTTGATCTTCACTTCACTTCTCTGGGTTGAATTCCATTTATCACTTTTCCACCACCTGATTAATTCATGTCCTTTCTGGCTCTCCCACACTCTGAGCTACTCATGACCTTCCTGATCTACTCTCTGGTTCTGAGCACAATCTACCCTGGGCCTTCACAAGTTCCTCTCTGGTTTCCCCTTATACAATGTTTTCCCAACTCACAATCTCTCCTTCCCTCTTAGCTCCATGACTGCAGTTTGGAGCTGCAGCTCCTCTCGCCTGACAGCTGGACAACCTTTCAAGCTGGCTGTCTGCTAGCCAAGAAACTGAGTCACAAAATTGAAATGATGACGTGGCCTCCAAGAAACTTGCATTTCTGGGTTTCCCTCCTTTCCCACCCTGTGTTCCTAGAAATATCAGTGTTAATGTGTAGAATCATAAAATTTACAGTGCAGAAGGAGGCCATTCGGCTCATCGAGTCTACACCAGCCTTTGAAAGAGCACCCTATCTAAGCCCACACCTCCAACCTATGCCCGCAACCCAGTAACCCCATCTAACCTTTGGACACTAAGGGGTAATTTAGCGTGGCCAATCCACTTAACCTGCACATCTTTGGACTGTGCATATTTGGAGATGAAGCGTTATGAAGAAACCAGACTGAAGACTCATCTAGAAAGAGAAATAAGAATGTTGATGGACAGAAGACCAATGGCAATGGATTAATAAAGAGAAAGAACAAACAAATGAAATCAAGATGGATAATAATCCATATTTATGCTACTTTATATTTTGCCTGCATTCCCATTTCTCTTCTTTCCAGATAATTAATTCTGTGAATAGGAATGAAAAGAATAGAATAATAAGAGAAAGACAAGCTCAATGTTGAGAAGGAAAAATAGCCAAACTGAATCAAGTGAAAGAACAACACAAAAGCTCCAAACTGAATGAGGAGAAAAGGCCAGACACAGGCAGGAACGGACCATTTTAAGATTGAGAACGTGAGATGTACATTTTTCGTGATGATTTGCCCTGGATTCGTTAGGCACTAAAGAGCCTCCAAGGTGCCTAAATGGGAACTTCTGAAATGCTGGTTTAGTCAGCATTCAGCTCACACCGATATCTTGGTGAGGGAGTTGAAGCTTGCAGCAGAAATGCCTGCATGGAGGACCAATAAGCAGCTGAATCCTATTCGAATTGCCAGCTAATACTTATTGATAGGAGGTCTCATGGTGCAATGGATAGCTGCCTCTGAGCCAGAAATTCTGGTTTCAAGCCCCACCCCAGGATGTAACGGCCAAGGAAGGTGTGATCGTAAGGGGGACAAACAAGTCGACTATCTGCTAATCTTTCCAACGCACATGAATGGTAGGCAGTGAGGGTGGGAGAGATTCCTGGTCAGCCACATGATGGAAAAAAAATTGGAGCCTCTAACACGGTAGCCTTGTGGATAGCACAATTGCTTCACAGCTCCAGGGTCCCAGGTTCGATTCCGGCTTGGGTCTCTGTCTGTGCGGAGTCTGCACATCCTCCCCGTGTGTGCGTGGGTTTCCTCCGGGTGCTCCGGTTTCCTCCCACAGTCCAAAGATGTGCAGGTTAGGTGGATTGGCCATGATAAATTGCCCTTAGTGTCCAAAATTGCCCTTAGTGTTGGGTGGGGTTGTTGGGTTATGGGGATAGGGTGGCGGTGTTGACCTTGGGTGGGGTGCTCTTTCCAAGAACCGGGGCAGACTCGATGGGCCGAATGGCCTCCTTCTGCACTGTAAATTCTATGATAAAAAATCACGATCCATAGTTCCAGACTACAACATGCATGTAAAAGTGCTTGCCCTGAAGATCCTCTCTCAACAGCACCAGCTGATTGGAAGTAAAGTAATTGTTGCAGAAGATTTCTCGCCCAATTGAAGGTATATCACCTTTTACAGTTCACTTGCTGATGGAGGTTTGAAGAGGGCTTTTGAAAAAAATTTGGACTTTCTAGATCACTTAATAATACTAATAATCTTTATTATTGTCACAAGAAGGCTTACATTAACACTGCAATGAAGTTACTGTGAAAATCCCCTAGTCGCCAAACTCCGGCATCTGTTCGGGCACACAGAGGGAAATTCAGAATGTCCAATTCTAATAAACACGCCTTTCAGGGCTTGTGGGAGGAAACCGGAGCACTGGAAGAAACCCACTCAGACACAGGGAGAACGTGCAGACTCCACACAGACACAGTGACCCAAGCCAGGAATTGAACCTGGGGCCCTGGCGCTGTGAAGCAACAGTATTACCCACTGTGCTACCATGCCTCAAGACTTTGCCAACACTCTCTTAACAGTTATTCTGGCAATTCTCTGGAGGCTAAATAGAGTAAATATTGTCCTACTCTACCTTAATGGACACCTTATAGGATTCACCAGAAGAATGTGGGTGCTTGGTCATTGACATTTTGCCCTCCTTGGTCTACGTGAGGTTTGGGAAGATGAGATAAAGCTAGGCACAGCAGCACCAGTTACTGCAGGAAAGAGAGTCTGGAGGGGCAGAAGAGGAGCCATTCACCCTGTGGGTATAAGACATCATTCCTCCACCAGGAGCTCCAGAACCTGGAGCTGTCAATTAACACCAGCTCCAGACACCATGGCAAGACTGTCTACTGCAACAGAGTCATATTATCTGGTGAGTGAAAAATCCAAAACAAATAGCGCTGTCTCCTTTTCACAGACACATAATAAAGTTTTTAACAGCTACATCTTTTTTTGAAAAGGAGGTTATAAACGCTTCTTTGTTAAATTCTTTACCCCACAATTGACTAATTTCCAGATCAAACAGGCAATTGCAGCCTTATTTTCCTGGCTGTGGTAGTAACTGTGAACAATAAAGTGAGCTTCCCTTTGCACCACTTCAATATCCAATCTGTGGCCAGCCACAATTTCTGCAATTGCAAAGACATCAGAGAAGAAAGGGAACTCAAAGACACTCTATTTACATAGCTGCATGCCATGGGTGAGCACATTTAACTGACCTGCTTTGCTTTCAGTCAGATTTCTATTGGTAAATCAAAGTAGATTAACAATATTGTTAAAATTGAAATGGCCTGCTATACCAGAACATCAACACCACCAAGATCAGCCCTAAAACAGAACACAACCAACGCTGACTTGTATTTAAATTGTTACTTTAACATTAAGAACATCCCATTGAGAACTTAAAGGCTGATCAAAAAGATGAAAGGGAATTACAGAGAACAGGGCCCAGGCACTTGGGAGGCTTTGCCACAATGTTGAGGTTTGTGCAGGTGGATGCACAATCGGTGGACATAAACATACTGATAACTTAGGAGGGGATGTAGAGCAGGAAAAGAGTGCAGAGACAGAGTGGGGCGAGGCTTAGGAGCACTTTAAGGACAAGCGCAAAAATGTTATAAGCAATGCATAGCAGGAAGGGAGCTGGCGAAGATCAGTGAGAGCATGGTAATGGGCAAGTGAAACTTGGAGCAAAACATAACGCATGCAGCGGAATTCAGGACAAATTTGAATTTATGGAGACCAAAGAATGGAGGGGCAAGCAAAGAGACTGCTGGATTAGTGAAGTACTGAGCTGATGATGACATGTCTAAGTGTTTCATCAGAGAAGAGACTGGGCAGGAGCAGGCAATGTTCTGGTGGTGGAACTAATTAATATTACAGATGGAAAAGATATGGGCCTTAGAATTTTCAGGATGATGAGCGTTGGTGCCATCATCCTGAGAATCAGTGGACAACACATCTCCACCGACTCCAATAGACCCACTGTCATTTCATGCTTTAGTCAGTGTTGATTGGCATAAGGTGGAGCTTTTGTCCGCACTTGGAAGGATGATCCCTTCCTTGGAAAGCTGACAGATAATCAGATTGAACGGCAGCTCTCCAACTCATCTGGAAACACTGCTGCATGGCAGTACTGAAGGGAGGTACTGAAATGCCATGTCTGAAACTAAGTTCTGGGTACCCATATGCTGTTAAATGCCAGGGGCCCCAAGGAGAAGAAGGTAGGGGATGTCCTTGGGGAGGGGGGTTTGGGTTGTCGCAAGGGGGGGCGATTGGGTGTAGGCTGGGGGGGACCCATAAAGGAGGGCATCTCCAGTCTGAAGAGATCTTTTGATTTGATGGACGAGCCCTCTCCCCACCGCCATTCCACCCAAAACCAGGAGCGCAAATCAGGTGCAACTCAGCTCTGGCGGGAAAACATAGGATGCAATCTACCAGCTGCCTGCCTGAACCGAACATTTAAAAATGGCATCCTGATCTCTCGACTCCTGACACGACCTCTGAACTCCAAACTCACCTATAAGAGAGTCTTGCCACCCACGTCCCCATCACCCCCCCCCCCCCCCCCCACCCCAGGCAGCCCCGGGCCCAATCCCAAGCACGGGAAAAATGTCAGCCTGGCACCTTGGCAGTGTCACCAGGGCACCCTGGAAGTGCCCCTGCCAGCTGGCAGTGTCACCTGGGCATCTTGGCAATACCAAGTTGGCACCCAGGCGGCACTACCAGGGTGCCATCTTGCCCAAGGGCAAGCACCTAAGAACCTCCAATCCCCTGGGAGAATCCGACGAGTGCCATTCCATCTGGTCCCTATTTGTGGAGACCGGCATTGTATAGCGCAACGCCCTAGTTCTCCAGGGCAAAGGAGATAACTCCCAATGCCTCAGATACCCCAGGAAAATGCATGTTAGAGTGAGATAGCTGCCTCGCTCTGATATGCAAATTTGCAAAGTAGTGATCCCACTCATAATGGGCAGGTTACAGATCACGACATCTCGCCATATCGCATTAGAACTCGGGAGGCATCGCTTCTCGCCGTTTTTGCTGAGGTTGAGCGCGAGATCAGGTGTAATGCCTGGATTTGGTATGTCTCCCTTGTGGGGACCATGAATTGGATTCAATTTGAATTGGTTTTTGGAGTAGGCAAGGAGCTGGATTAGGTGTTTACCCCTGTCCAGGCTTTGGCTTTGTAACTCTGATAAACAAATAAGGAGGCTTGGCGAGGGTATCGTCATCTACCAGCCACGCCATTCTGCCTTTCGGGCGCAACTCAGCCAGTATATCGCGCCCACAGAATCACAACTGATTAAAGTTAGTAACACAGATTAACAAAGGCATTAAAAGTGCAGACAAAACACTGTGGTTCATTTAAAGAATATAATTCAAAAGCAGAGAAATTGTAATAAAACTACATAGATATTTGGTCAGAGCAGAGTTACTTTCTCCAAATTATTTTTTAAAAAGCCCAAATCTTCTGGTATCCATGTCATCAAAATTGACACTGAAGTTGGCAGATGCACACTTCAATATACAGACATTGAAATTTCCCAGGAAGTTTAAACTTCTGAAGGGCTGATTTCCACCGTCTGGGATCCTCCACGAATGTCTCCAACACTGATCACAGTGTTAAAGACATTGGCCAGATAATTACCTGCATACTTACCTTGGGAATGTTATGCTGCTTAATATCTGGCAGATAGATGGCAGATGGAATTTAATCCGACAAATGTGAGGTAATGCGTTTTGGAAGGTCTAATACAGGTGAGTAATATACAGTAAATGGCAGAACTCTTAAGAGTATTGGCAGGCAGAGAGATCTGGGTGTACAGATATACAGGTCACCAAAAGTGGGAATGCAAGTGGAGAGGGTAACAGAAGGCACACGGCCCGCCTTCATCGGCCGGGGCACTGTATATAAAAATTGGCAAAGGGCGGCATGTGGCACAGTGGATAGCACTGGGACTGCGGCACTGAGGACCCGGATTCGAATCCCGGCCCTGGGTCACAGTCCGTGTGGAGTTTGCACATTCTCCCCATGTCTGCGTGGGTTTCACCCCCACAACCCAAAGATGTGCAGGTTAGGTGGATTGGCCATGCTAAATTGCCCCTTAATTGGAAACAAAAAAATAATTGATTACTCTAAAGTCAAAAAATTAATTAATTAAATTGGTAAGTCACGCTGCAGAAGGGCAGCATGGTAGCACAGTGGTTAGCACTGTTGCTTTACAGTGCCAGGGTCCCAGGTTCGATTCCCGGCTTGGGTCATTGTCTGTTCGGAGTCTGCACGTTCTCCCCGTGTCAGCGTGGGTTTCCTCCAGGTGCTCCGGTTTCCTCCCACAAGTCCCAAAAGACGTGCTTTTTAGGTGAATAGGACACTCTGAATTCTCCCTCCGTGTACGTGAACAGGCGCCGGAATGTGGCGACTGGGGACTTTTCACAGTAACTTCCTTTCAGTGTTAATGTAAGCCTACTTGTGACAATAAAAAGATTATTATTATTATTAGCTGTATAGAACCTTAGTTAGGCCACACTTGGAATATAGGGCGGAATTCTCCACTAGCCGACGCCAGAATTGAGAAACGCGATTGGGCGGAGAATCGTTTTTGATGCCGAAATCATGGCCGGCGCTGGTTTCACGCCAACTCTCAATTTTCTAGTGCCTCGATAGCGGGGTCAATGCATTCCAGAACACACATATAGTAAACGGTGTTGGCATATTATTAGCGGGCCTGACCTGGTCTTCTCCAAGGCCTCCGTGATTCTCTGTCTGCACTGGGTCAAATATCTCAATGGCTAGTTTCACTTGTGCTTTTGAAAATCGTGAAACATGCGCCGTGGCTGCTAAGGGAGAAGGGGTATGGCAAGTGTCCAACATTGCTGACAGTTGTACCGCTGGCAGGGGGGGTTCTGCCTGAGCGGGGGGGGGGGGTGGGGGGGGGATAGGGTCGGGGTGGATGGGCATGGAACACCATAACTGCAGCCTGCCAGGCAGCCATGCAGCTGCGTATTCCACTGACTGCCCACTGTGAACTTAGGGCCACAGGTTGTATGGGTCGTACACCCCCCCCCCAGGTGCCCTTTGGCCCCAGCCTGCCCATCAGCAGGATGGGCGTGCTGCAGTGCAACCAGTGCCATCTTATTGGCTGGGATGAGTGTGTGTGGTTAGTGAAGTGTGTATATGCAGCTACAACTTGTCAACCTCCTGAGTGTCAATCGCAAATCTGGCACCGTTCCTCATTGGAATCGACTGTGTTTCACATGGCACCAGTGCTGGCCCCTCAACGGTCACTGAATCGGTCCAGGTGCGGCACCAGTTTTGCTGTCGCGGATGTCCACAAATCCTGCCCTGGCGTCAACACTTAGGGCGGGATTCTCAGTCCCGCCGCACCCATTTTCTGGTGCGGCGCGCCCCCCTCCTCACGGGATTCTCTGTCATGGTAGCCGGCCAATGGGGTTTCCCATTGTGGGCACCCCTACCCTGTCAGGAAATCTGCGGGCATGAGTGTACTGCCGACGAAATGGAGCATCCTGCAAACAGAGAATCCAGCCAATAGTCTCAGGAACGGAGAATTCCGCCGCCAGTGTTCAATTCTGGTCACCACAGTACCAGAAGGATATGGTATCGCTTTTTTAGTTGTCCTATGCTTGCTTTTTTCAAATAATCTTAGAGTACCTAATTCATTTTTTTTCCAATTCACATCCCCTGCACATCTTTTTGGGTTTGTGGGGGTGAGATCCATGCAGACACGAGGAAAATGTGCAAACTCCACACGAGCAGTGACCTGGGGCTGGGATCGAACCTGGGTCCTCAGCGCTGTGAGACAACAGTGCTAAACCACTGCGCCACTGTGCCGCCCCCTCTGCTTGCTTTTAAAGGCTTCCCAATCCTCTGGCTTCCCAGTAATCCTCGCCGCACTATATGCTTTTGCTTTTATGCTGTCCCTGACTTCCCTTGTCAGCCATGGTCGCCTCGCCCTCCCCTTAGCATGTTTTCTCCTCCTTGGGATGAATTTCTGTTGTGCCGCCCGAATAACCCCTCAAATTGCCTGCCAGTGCTGTTCAACTGTCTTCCCTGCTAGGCTCCCCTTCCAATCAACTCTGGCCAGCTCCTCCCTCATGTCTTTGGAGTTACCTTTACTCGATTGTAATACCGTTATATCTCATTCCAGTTTCTCCCTCTCAAACTGCAGGATGAATTCTATCATACTGAGGTCACTACCCCCTAAGAGTTCCTTCACCTTAAGTTCTCTAATCAAGAAGATAAAGGGCATGGAAAGGGAGAGGTTAGTGGGCGAGATTTTAATAGTGGACAGGAGATACGCAGAGGCCCCTGAGGAGGGACTACTTAGGGAAAGGCGACGTCTCCAGACAGAGTTTGACCTGTTGACCACAGGGAAGGCAGAGGCATAGTGGAGGAAAGCGCAGGGGGCAACATACGAGTATGGGGAGAAGGCGAGTCGGATGCTGGCACACCAGCTCCGTAAGAGGATGGCAGCGAGGGAAATAGATGGAGTCAAGGATGGAAGGGGAGCTACGGTGCGGAGTGCGATGAAAGTAAATGAGGCATTCAAGGCCTTCTATGAGGAGCTGTACAGATCCCAACCCCCAGCGGGGGAAGAGGGGATGAGACGATTCCTAGACCAACTGAGGTTCCCGAGGGTGGAGGAGCAGGAGGTGGCTGGTTTGGGGGCACCAATTGGGTTGGAGGAGCTGAGCAAAGGTTTGGGGAGTATGCAGGCAGGGAAGGCCCTGGGACCGGACGGGTTCCCGGTTGAGTTCTAGAGGAAGTACGTAGACCTGTTGGCCCCGCTGCTAGTGAGGACTTTTAATGAGACAAGGGAGGAAGGGACCCGGCCCCCGACAATGTCGGAGGCGACGATCTCTTTGATCCTGAAGCGGGACAAGGACCCACTGTAATGTGGGTCGTACAGGCCGATCTCGCTCCTCAACGTGGATGCTAAGTTGCTGACAAAAGTGCTTGCTACGAGGATTGAGGACTGTGTCCCGGGGGTGATTCACGAGGACCAGACGGGATTTGTAAAGGGCAGGCAGCTAAACACCAATGTGCGGCGGCTCCTAAACGTGATAATGATGCCATCGGTGGACGGAGAGGCGGAGATAGTGGCAGCTATGGACACGGAGAAGGCCTTTGACCGAGTAGAGTGGGAGTACCTCTGGGAAGGGCTGTGTAGGTTTGGGTTCGGGGGAGGGTTTATTAGTTGGGTTAAGCTCCTTTACAGAGCCCCGGTGGCGAGTGTGGTTACGAATCGGCGGAGGTCGGAGTATTTTTGTCTGTACCGTGGGACGAGGCAGGGGTGCCCCCTGCCCCCCCTGTTGTTTGCATTAGCAATTGAACCCTTGGCCATGTCATTAAGGGAGTCTAGGAAATGGAGGGGGGTGGTCCGAGGGGGAGAGGAGCATTGAGTGTCGCTCTATGCAGATGACCTGTTGCTGTATGTGGCGGATCCAGTGGAGGGGATGGTGGAGGTCATGCAGATTCTTAAGGGTGTTTGGGGATTTCTCGGGCTATAAGCTTAATGTAGGGAAGAGTGAGCTCTTTGTAGTACAGGCAGGAGACCAAGAAAGGGGGATAGACGATCTACCGCTGAGGAGGGCGGAAAGGAGCCTTCGGTACCTGGGGATCCAAATAGCTAGGAGTTGGGGGGCCCTACATAAACTGAATCTGACGAGACTGGTGGAGCAGATGGAGGAGGACTTCAAAAGATGGGACATGTTACCGCTCTCGCTAGCGGGTAGAGTGCAGTCGGTCGAAATGGTGGTCCTCCCGAGGTTTCTCTTTGTGTTTCAGTGCCTTCCCATCGTGATCACCAAGGCCTTTTTTAAGAGGGTAGGCAGGAGCATTAGGGGGTTTGTGTGGGCGAATAAGACCCCGAGGGTAAGGAGAGGGTTTTTGGAGTGCAGTAGGGATCGAGGAGGGTTGGCGCTGCCGAATCTGGGGAGCTACTACTGGGCAGCAAATGTGGCGATGATCCGTAAGTGGGTGATGGAGGGAGAGGGGGTGGCATGGAAGAGGTTGGAGATGGTGTCCTGTAAAGAAACGAGCCTGGGGGCGCTGGTGACGGCACCGCTGCCGCTCTCGCCGACAAGGTACACCACGATCCGCTGGTGGTGGCAACGCTAAAGATCTGGGGCCAGTGGAGACGGCACAGGGGTGCAATGGGAGCCTCGGTGTGGTCCCCGATCAGGGGTAACCATCGGTTTGTCCCGGGGAGGATGGACGGGGGGGGGGGGGGGGGGTTCAGAGCTGGCATCGGGCGGGGATTAGAAGAATGGGGGACCTGTTCATTGATGGGACGTTTGCGAGCCTAGGGGCACTAGAGGAGAAGTTTGGGCTACCCCCGGGAAATGCTTTCAGATATATGCAGGTGAGGACGTTTGTGAGGCGGCAGGTGAGGGAATTCCCGTTGCTCCCGGCACAGGAAATTCAAGACAGGGTGATCTCGGGCGTATGGGTTGGAGAGGGCAAGGTGTCGGCGATATACCAGGAGATGAAAGAAGAGGGGGGAGGTGTTGGTAGAGGAGCTGAATGGTAAATGGGAGGAAGAGCTGGGGGAGGAGATTGAGGAGGGGCTATGGGCTGATGCCCTAGGTAGGGTTAATTCCTCTTCCTCATGTGCCAGGCTTAGCCTGATACAATTTAAGGTGGTTCACAGAGCGCAATGACAGGGGCCAGGCTGAGTAGGTTCTTTGGGATTGAGGACAGATGTGGGAGGTGCTCAGGAAGTCCAGCGAACCATGTCCATATGTTTTGGTCATGCCCGGCACTGGAGGGGTTCTGGAGGAGTGTGGCGGGAACAATATCTAAGGTGGTGAAAGCCCGGGTCAAGCCAAGCTGGGGCTAGCAATATTTGGAGTAGTGGACGAGCCGGGAGTGCAGGAGGCAAAAGAGGCCGGCATTCTGGCCTTTGCGTCCCTGGTAGCCCAGCGAAGGATCTTGCTAATGTGGAAGGAGGCAAAGCCCCCCAGCGTGGAGGCCTGGATAAATGATATGGCAGGGTTTATCAAGCTAGAGAGGATAAAGTTTGCCTTGAGAGGGTCTGCGCAGGGGTTCTACAGGCGGTGGCAACCGTTCCTAGACTATCTCGCGGAGCGTTAGATGAAGGTCGGTCAGCAGCAGCAGCAACCCGGGGGGGGGGGGGGTCTGCCTGGGGGGTATTTGAGCAAGATAATACATGAAAGATCTGGAAAACTGACATGTACGGGAGGAATCCAAGGTACAAAGTTCTGTAACATATCGTTTTGCCATGTTCATATCTTGCTGTGTGCGTTTTCTTTCTATTTTGTTACGAGGGGGGGGGGGGGGTTTTGTTTGAAAGGTGAAAATTGTGTTAAAAACTTTAATAAATATATATATTTTTTAAAGTTCTCTAATCAAGTCTGCTTCATTACACATCACCAAATCTAAAATTTCCTGTTCCATCGTGGGCCCTACCACAAGCTGCTCAAAAAAAACATTTCGTAGACATTCCATAAATTCATTTTCTTGGGATCCGTTACCAACCTGATTTTCCTAGTTCATCTGCAAATTGATGACCGCCACGATTATTATAATATTGCCTTTTGTTATATGCCTTTTCTATCTCTTGATTTATTTTCTTTTAAAAAAATATTTTATGAAGGTATTTGAAAATTTTTATAACAGTAACAAAAACAATGACATCAACATGGTAAAATAAACATTCCCACCCCCCAGCCCAATCTTCACGCGCCTCAAACAAGCAACAACAATCCCCCCCACCCCCCCTTGGAATACTGCATCTGCTGACATTTTAATTTTCCCCGAGAAAGTCGACGAACGGCTGCCACCTCCGGGAGAACCCGACTATTGACCCTCTGAAGGCGAACTTTATTTTCTCAAGACTGAGAAACCCAGCCATGTCACTAACCCAGGTCTCCACAATCGGGGGCTTCGAGTCCCTCCACATTAATAAGATCCGTCTCCAGGCTACCAGGGGGGCCTCTTTCGTCCCCTGAACTCCCGCATCTTCCGACACTCCAAAGATCGCTACCTCCGGACTCGGCACCACCCGTGTTTTTAGCACCGTGGATATTGCCTTAGCAAAACCCTGCCTAAACCCTCTAAGCTTCGGGCATGCCCAAAACATGTGGACATGATTTGCTGGGCTTCCCGCGCATCTCGCACACCTATCCTCTACCCCGAAAAACTTGCTCATCCTAGCCACTGTCATGTGTGCCCGGTGGACTACCTTAAATTGTATCAGGCTAAGCCTGGCACACGATGAGGAGGTATTAACCCTGCTTAGGGCATCCGCCCACATACCTGCCTCTATCTCTCCTCCTCGCTCGTCCTCCCACTTCTCTTGATTTGTTTTCTGCCCTACATCCTGACTACTGCTAGGTGACCTGTACATAACTCTCATAAAAGGTCTTTTTACCTTTGCAATTCCTCAACTCTACCTAGAAAGATTCTTCCAAGCCTATATTGTTTCTTGCTATCGATTTAATTTTATTTCTTACTAACAAGCCAACCCACCCCCTCTGTCCATCTGCCTGTCCTTTAGATAGGACACATATCCTTGGATATTTAGATCGCAGCCCTCCCCCCTGCAGCCATATCTCTGTGATGCTCACAACACTGTACCCACCAATTTCAATGTGCGCTACAGGCTCATTTACCTTGTTTCATATACTGTGCACATTTAGGTACAACACCCTCAGTCCTGCAACAATCTCCCCCTTCTCATAGTTGTCCCCTTACCTGCTGTGCCTGAAGTTAGATCCCTCACTCACAATTCCACTCACTCAAACATGCTTTCACACATCATCTCACTCATGTACCCACTCATTTACTCATTCACTCATCTAACCATCCACTCACTCACTTACTCACTCGCGTAACCACTCAATCACCCACCCATTCACTCATCCACCTACTCATGCACTCACTCACTGAGGGGGTGGGGTTGGGAATTTGAGGGGTGGAAGGTGGAAGTAATGCCAGGAGAATGGTGTAAATCTACCCTTGCAGATTAGTGGAAGTTGATAGTCTTCTTCCGACAATTGACACTGGTCCTCCTGGTCAAGCTGCCTGCACTGACAGCAGCTGCCACTGCCTTCCAGGCAATATTAGTGACCTTGCTGCTGGTCCTCCGGCACCCTTGGGGGAACAGGGTGTCCTCTCTCACATCAACGGCATCCAGAACCCTGTCCAGGTCGGCATCCCCAAAGCGAGGAGAAGGTCTGCAGGCTGCCATGCTGAGTGATGTGGGACCGTTTAAAAGTAGATACCCCCTTGTTAACAGCGAGATGCTGAGGTGCAGGTCTAGCGAATCAGACAGCGAATAATGGTGAGAAGCTCATGTGGGCTCATTTCTGGCATTAAGTGCCGTTAAATACAGGCCGTGAACTTGCCAGCACGGCTGTCGAGAAACATCTCGCCAATCGCGCCCACAATGACACTTAGAAATGCTTCCGTTAAATTGTGCCCATGGTAAGATTCCGCCCGATGTTTCTATATGCGGTTAGAATGCTGAAGTTACTGTCATGTGGAGTGATTGAATGCATCTATGCTAATTGCCTCTATGGGAAGCTAAGTAAATGCACGAGGTAGAAAGAAATGGAAGGATATGTTGATAAGGTGAGAACAAGTCATGTGGGAGGAGGAGGCTCAAGTGGAGCATAAACAGCAGCATGGTCTGGTTGAGTCAAATTGCCTGTTTCTACATTTTGAATATGCTGTGTAACTCCTCTGCTAAGAAAACTGCAAAGTGAATAAATGATGTGTTTACTTATTTGCTGTATTGATCTTAACAAAGGTTTAATAAGAAAATGCTCATAGGATTCAGAATATTATTAAGCAACAGCCCTTGTACAGTACCATTGTAACACAGGCATTTTCTCTTCTTACTTTCTGAGTCAATACTTAGTCATCCTTTTCATCATTCACCAGCAGGGTTCACATTGTATGGTTAAATTTCCTGATAATTATAGTACAATAAAACTGCCAACAGCTATTTACTTCCAGCGACAATCAACAAACAAAAATAGATGACCAAGATAATATTAGGAACATTTATTTTTGCCAATGTATTTTTTCAAGGCTCACAGTGCAATTTTATTCATATTTCCTACTAATTTTCCTCAATTCACAAAGTTTGCTCCAAGACCTTACCGAAAGAGGCTGTCCAAATGTCATTAACTTTGTATGATTAATGGAGGCTAAATTGTTGATTGCTACATTCTTTGGGTGAAATTGTTTTTGTTTTTGCTTCATAAACAAACAAAGCAGCATTTGTGCCGCAGTGCGAGGCTATAGCCATCTACAACAAGAGAAAATCTAACCATCTCTCCTTGACATTCAATGGCATCATCATTATTGAATTACCGGGCAGCATGGTGGCACATTGGTTAGCACTATTGCCTCACGGCGCCGAGGTCCCAGGTTCGATCCCGGCTCTGGTTCACTGTCCGTGTGGAGTTTGCACATTCTCCCCGTGTTTGCGTGGGTTTCACCCCCACAACCCAAACATGTGCAAGGTTGGTGGATTGGCTACGCTAAATTGCCCCAATTGGAAAAAAAGAACTGGGTACTCTAAAAATTTTTTAAAAAATTATTGAATTCCCCACCATCAACCTCTTCGAGGTTATGATTTGTGACAAACTCTGACTGAGAAAAAGTACAGTAAGGAACATTTGTTATTTCTTTAAAAGGACTCTGGAATTTGCAATTGTTTTAAGAATGTTTTGAAAATTACTTGTAAGAGTTTGCATCAGATGTAAAGGGATCGGTTATAATTTTCTCGGACAATAAGAAATACTGGTCCATGTGACCTGGTGAACCTTGACCTGGACACGAAATTTAAGAAGAAAGCCAAATGGCTGCCAGACAAAAAGGGGAATTGCAGACACACAGAAAAGCTACAAGCAAAAAAGCTGAAGGATGAAGACACAAAGAGAAAGCAAACATAGTAAAAGGACAGAAAGCAATGAGGAGAAGTAGTAAGTCACTTGCAGGCTGTGGTCAGTTTTTCTGTTTGGCTGAAAGGACACAGGAGTTCTTGGTGGCACTGTGCACTCTGGCTTAAAAGGTCTAAAGCTATAAAGCAGTGAAATAGCCCAGAAATGTTAAAGGGTTAGGTGTTTTCCCAGGTGTGACCAAACTGTGAACTGGGGTGTTACTTGTTGGTCATTTGAAAAGGAACTCTGGAAAACTACACCTTCAGAAGTGCTGCATGCTGAGGGTGAGAGGATTTGTAGAAGTGCGCTTTGCTGATGATAATTATACCCATGAAACTCAACAGTGAATGCTGTTGTTAGATACAACTCCTGACCTACCCTGCGTGAATAACGAACAGTGGAACTGTGTAACAACATAATGCCCACTTTTGTGTGAGGAATTATGTGAATGCTTGTGGTTGTGCAAGATATATTTTTACTGTATCAACATTAAAAGTGAAATTGATCTTTTTATGTGACATATCATTTGCCTGTTAATTAATGCTTAATTTACGTTAATTCAAATCTGTCATAAAGTAGAAGTTGCAATTTGTGAAATCTTGCTGGTAAATTCTCCTTTGGGAGTCATTTGGTAAATTTGGTTATTGTGATTACCGGTCCCATAAGGGCCAGAGACTGAACTGAATCAACCATATAAATACTGTGGCTACAAGAGCAGCTCGAAGCTGGGAATTCTGTGGCATGTAACTCGCCTTTTGACTCACCAAAGTTGGTCTACAAGGCACAAGTCAAGAGTGTAATAGAATACTCTCCATTTGCCTGGAAGAATTCAGCTCCAACACTCAGGAAGCTCAACAACATCCAAAACAAAGCAATGCACTTGAATGGCAACATGTCCATAACCTTAAACATTCACTCCCTCCGCCACTGTGTGCCACCTGCAAGATGCAGTGCAGCAACTCGCTAAGAATTCTTTGGCAGAACCTTCTAAACCCATGACCTCTACCACCTGCAAGGACAAGGACAGCAGACACATGGGAACAGGACACAAGAAACATACCAGAAATGTTGGGGAACACAGGGTTTAGTGAGAGGGAAAAACTGAAGGAAACCAGTGTTAGTAAGGAAATAGTGTTGGGGGAATTGATGGGATTGAAGGCAGATTAATCCCAGGGTGTGGTAATCTGCATCCCAGAGTACTGAAGAAAGTAGCTCTAGAAATAGTGGGTTGGTCATCTTTCAAGATTCTATAGATGGAGGGTAACTAATGTAATCCCACTATTTAAAAAGGGAGGTAGAGAGAAAACAAGGAATTATAGACCAGTCCGCCTGATGTCAGTATTGGGAGAAATTCTAGAGACTATTATATAAAATTTAATAGCAGAGCACTTGGAAAACAGTGGCAGAATCGGACAGAGTCAGCATGAATTTACAAAAGGGAAATCATGCTTGACAAATCTACTGAAATTCATCAAGGATGTAACTCATCAAGTTTAGGAGGGGGAGCCAGTGGATGCTGTTTATTTGGACTTTCAGAATGCTTTCTACAAAGTCCCACATAAGAGATTGGCATGTAAAATTAAAGGATATGGGGTTGGTGGTGGTGTAGTGAGATGGATAGAAAACTGGTTGGCAGAAAGGAAACAAAGAGTCAGAATAAATGGGTGTTTTTACGAATGGCAGCTAGTGTCTAGTAGGGTACCTCAGGGATTGGTGTTTGCAATATATATTAATGATTTAGATGAGGGAAATAAACATAATGGGCTGGATTCTCCGATTTTGAGGATGTGTCCAGAGAATGTGTCTCGTCTTACGATGAAAAAGTTGGCACTGCTCGCACTGAGGTTCCGCCCGGTGGGGGGCTAGCAGCCATGCCACATAAAACCCCCGACGTTCCAGACAGAAATGGTCGGAGAAATGCCGGGTCCGTGGCCGCGCATGAGCATAGCGACGACCTGCAGCGGTCGCGCCATACAACATGTCGCCAGCCGCGCGTGGACCCGGCCTGCCAAATAGTGTCCCCCTATAACCTCCCTCGCCACCCCCAGACAACCCCAACCTGACTGTGGGACACAGAAGTTAGACAGCAATCCAAACAGAGGCAGTGAAAAAAAATCACTGCTTTAAAACTCACCTGGGCAATATACCTGCTGACTCAGGCATAGGAAGCAGTACCTGTCCATTCCTGGAAAGAGAAAACCAGTCAGCTGGGTATACACCCCCTGAGACCTTTGATCTGCAAGCCATTCATTGATTTTATGAGGCTGTGAATGACAGCTTCAACACACACCTAGGTGTCAGCATTGTTCCATTAATTTACCTTCGTTGAATAACTTTGAAATGGTTAGTTGTGAAACTAACCGCAATGTTTAGAAACATCAAGCTTTGATTGACAGCCCCATACCATGTCAGAGTTAAGTGCTTTCCATTCATCTCTGTTCATGTTTGAGTGACTTTGAAGTGGTCAGCTGTGAAGCTAACTGCAAGATTTATAAACATCAAGCTTTGATTGACAGCTCCTGGACCACATCAAACAGAGTTAAGTGCTTTCTGATAGTTTCACTGCTGACTACTTCAAAGTCGCTCAACCGTGCAGGGAGATAAATGGATAGCACTTAACTCTGTTTGATTTGGCAGCTCAAAATGGTGGCCCAATAGCGGGATTCCCTAGGGAATCCCTTATAATCCTCAGCATGCAAAAGTTTGCATGAATAAGGATTGGATCTCACATCCTGATTTGCGCTCCCAAAGTGAGCACAAATCATAGAACTTACACTGCAGAAGGAGGCCGTTCGGCCCATCGAGTCTGCACCGGCCCTTGGAAAGAGCACCCTACTTTAGCCCACATCTCCACCTTATCCCCGTAACCCCACCTAACTTTTTTGGACACTAAGGGCAATTTAGCATGGCCAATCCACCTAACCTACACATCTTTGCACTGTGGGAGGAAACTGGAGCACCTGGAGAAAACCTATGCAGACACGGGGAGAAAGTGCAAACGCCACACAGACAGTGACCCAAGCCGGGAAATCGAACCTGGGACCCTGGAGCTGTGAAGCAACTGTGCTAACCACTGTGCTACTGTGCCACACAAAATCAGGTGCAATCCAGCTCCGGCGCAAGAACATAACGTCTCCCAAACAGAGATGTGTTTGTGTCAGTTCTCTGCAACAGCAACTCAACTAGTCCCAATCGTTGACCATTTCCTTGTAGCCCTGCAAATTCTAAGTGGAGTCAGACACTTTAGGAACTTTCGAGCAGTTATTGGATAGGCACATGGAGCACACCAGAATGATAGGGAGTGGGATAGCTTGATCTTGGTTTCGGACAAGACTCAGCACAACATCAAGGGCCGACGGGCCTGTTCTGTGCTGTACTCTTCTATGTTCTATTTTCTTCTCTCTTCAGATAATTATCAGTTCCCTTTTGAAAACCGAGATTGAACCTGTATCCACCGCACACTCAGGCAGTGCATTTCACATATCTCCTGCGGATGGGACAGTTTCTTCACATTTATGCTCTACAGATGTTGATTTTGACCATGTTTAACAAATCTCTCAACCTTCTCTTCTCCAAGGAGAACACTTTCACCAATCTATCCACAAAACTGACATCTCTCAACCTTGGAACAATTTTTGTAAATCTTTGCTGCACACTTTTGAAACCTTCACATCCTCCTTGTGGAGGATGAATCAGTGTTTTATGAAGGTTCATAACTTACTTGCATTTGAAATTTGTGTCCCTATGTATAAAACGCAGGATTCGGTAAATTTTATTAACTGCTTCCTCAACCTCTCCTGTCACGTTCAATGATTTATACACATATACACCCAGGATCCACTGCTCCTGTATTTCCTACACAATTGTACCATTTATTTTTTGTCACCTCTCCTTATTTATCTGACCAGAATGTATCGTTCCAAACTTCCAATCATCAAATTTATTTTTTTAAAGATCTTTTTATCCTCCTCAATTTCAACATTTTCATCAAACAAACAACCAAAGAGAAAACAAATAAAAACAAACACAGTATAACAATCCCCATGCACAAACCGCAACCCGCTTAATATACAGACCAAAACATCCATCCGTACATTCCAGGTAAAAAACAAAAATTAACAGTCAATCAGTAAACTGTGTAACCAAAAACAACAATAACCCCGACACCCCCCCTTCCACCCCTAATGTTCAATGGCAACCAATTCTCGGAAGTGCATAATAAACAGCCCCCATGAATTGTGAAACCCTTCCTTCATCCCCTTCAGCTGAGACTTCACCTTCCTGAGAGTCAAAGGGATTCAAGTAGGTCCTTCACCTGCCAAGCCGTGTCACAGGATGGAGAAGCTGACCTCCACCCCAACAGTACCCACCTCCGAGCAATCAGCGAGGCAAAGGCTAACTATCTGCCCCGCACCCGCCCGCCGCCCGAGCTGGTCCGACACCCCCCCACCGAAAAAGGCCTCTAGGGGCCCTGGTTCCAAGTTCATGTGCACTACCCCCGAGATGACCCTGAAAACCTCCCTCCAACAAACCCCTCACATTCCACGTAACTATCCTAACCAGCGGTCTCTCACCCCCCCGCCCCCCCAGCTCCTCCTATCCGCCATCATCATAACTCCAGGCCCTACCCACTGAGCGTGGCCCGCCCCGTCCCATTGTCACAGAATCCGTCCCCCTCCTTCCCAGAATCCCCCATTCACTTCCTCTCAAAAACAATTCACTCAGTATCGGTCCTCTCCCCCCACTTTTCAAACCTCCTAGACCCAGCGAAACCTGTTCTACCAGGCTTCAATGACTGCAGCCCCTCCCCCCACCACACTCCTGTTCACTAGCCAGCTTGAGCTAGCCAATGTGGAGGCCCCTGCCCAGGCCTCACTCCCCTCCAATCCTCTGCCCCCACCACTTCAAATCCACTTCAAACACACAAATCCAGTGCAAACACACAAACCCCAAAAACCATCATTGCAGAAAATACCAACTCCTACCTTGTCCAAAAAGGCAACTTCACCTCATTTAACACATATAACATGAAATGAAAAACAGAACTATATACAATCATCCACCCCTCTACCCTCAGTCCTAGACCAATCCAGTCTCATTTCTCACTTTTGCCCCAGTCCGCCTGCCTTCACAAGCACCTCTGCCGCTTCCACTGTCTCAAAATAAGTCTTTGGAGTTGTAGGTTATCCTCAACTTAGCTGGATACTACGCCGAACCGCACACCACTATTATACAGTGCCATCTTCACTCAGCCGTAGGTCGCACGCCTCCTCGCCAATTCCACAGTTAAGTCCTGGTATATACATATACCAGCTCCAGCCCGCTGCAGCTTTGCCCAACTCAGGACCTTCTCCTTCACGTGGTACTTATGGAAACAAATAATCACCGCCCTGGCGGGCTCATTCGCCTTTGGTTTAGGCCTCCACGACCTATATGCCCGATCCAGTTCATACCGGGAGGGATCTTCCCCTGCCCCAACAGCTCCGCCAACATCTTGTCAAATTACTTAGTCAGCCTCGGGCCCTCCACCCCTTCGGGCAGGCCCACGATCGTCAGATTTTGTCGCTTCGATCTGTTTTCCAGGTCTTGCACTTTGTCTCACAGATCCTTGTTGGCCTGCACCCTCTGCAGCTCCTCACCATCAAGATGAGCTGATCGCTGTAATGCCACGAGGCCGTCTCCACTCCCTTCAGTTTCCGACCCTGCTCCCGCACCTTGACCAATGTCTTCGACACCGCCACCTTCACCGGGTCAATCGCCTCCTCCACCAGCACCTTCAATGCTGCCATCATCCCCTTCCTCATCACCTCCATGTGCTTTTCAAATTGTTTTCAATTTCCAAAGCCATCACCTCGGTCATCTTTTCTGCCGTGAACAGTGCGGCCCTACTAAGGGGCAATTTAGCATGTCCAATCCACCTCACGTTCAGATCTTTGGACTGTGGGAGGAAACCGGAGCACCCGGAAGAAACCCACGCAGATATGGGGAGAAAGTGCATACTCCACACAGTCACCGAAGGCTGGAATTGAACCCGAGTCCTTGGCGCTGTGAGGCAGCAGCGCTAACCGTGAGAATTCTCACAAACAGCAAAACAGGAAGTAAAAACCATTGATTATCCTTCATTTTTAGTAACCTTACATACTGTAACTTTATTACTAACACAGTGTTAAAATATCTTTACCATCACACCAGACAATATCTTACAATTACCCCTTAAACAATGCTAATCAATACAGCGAATACAGTAACCCTTAACTGCTGACTTCCCACTCAAACAAAAAAAATCTTAGCTCTCAACCCACTGTTAAAATACAGTTAGCACTCAGGAATACCTGCTTTTCTGAGATATTTGGGTACTCTACTTTGAGAAGCAGAGATCTTTCAACACTGCTTTAAAGAAAAGACCTGGGGTCTTCTGGTAGCAACATGTGGAAGCAGGTCACACATAGGTAGCTCCAGCTAGAGTCCTTGGTTTATGGTTCTTTTCACCCAGTTCCTGGGGGTAATTGGTGGACAAATTCTTCCCATTTGAGTCTTTGTGTGAGGATGTCAAAAGGCGCAAAAACGAATATTGGGAAGAAAGTTGAGATCAGTAGCCCTTCTGAGGAATTGAGCAAGTGCGGAGTCCTGCTGGATTGAAGATAGCAGAGTCAAGCACGTTGGGTGGGGCCGCACCTATTACAGTGGACAAGCTGATGGAGATAATGGCTGGTGAATTTGAAAGACAATTTGGCAAGCATTTCGAGAAGCATGGGAGAGAAATGATGGAGAACGCCCAAAAATCAGTGGATGACGCATTGGTTCCGATAATTAATGCTTTAGGGAAGACTTTGGTGACAGTGCAGGAGCATGGTCAGGTGTTGAAGGGGATGGAGGAGACATTGCCGCGACATAGCAATCAGTTGGCCTTGCTGGATATCGAGCTGCGGAGGGTCGAGGACAGAAACAAGAGCCCGAGAGGCAAGGTTGTGGACCTGGAGAATAGATTGAGATGCAGAACCTCAGGATTGTGGGGTTGCCTGAGAGGGTGAAGGGTCTGAGGCCGACTGAATGTTTTGAGGCGATGTTTCTGAACTTAACGAGGGAAGAGGATCAGGTTCCCCCTCCATCAAGCTTGAACGGGCCCACCGGTCGCTCCGGGTGAAACCACAGGCGAATATGCCCCACAAGCAGTGATGGCATGTTTTCACTACTATCGGATGAAGGAGAGAGTCCTGACGTGGGCCAAGGAGAATCGGAAGGTTCGGTGGGTAGGCAACAGTATTCGAATATATCAAGATGTTGCGGCAGAATTGTCAAGGAGTCGGGTGACCTTTAATAAGGCAAAGTCAGTGCTTTTTAAGAGTGGTGTGTGGTTTGGTGTACCTGGCGAGGCTGAGGGTTACGCATAATGCCAAGGACCATTTCTTCAAGAAGGTGGAGGAAGCGGAGGCTCACATTACGGCTCAAGGACTTGGACTGAACTGAGTGGGTTTGCAAGAGACTTTGCTGGTGGTTGGGACGGGTTTGTCAGGGGACATTGGTTGTAAAGATGTGTGATTTGTTCTATTTCCTCCCTGTTCCCCTCCCCTTTTTTCTTGAAAGTACAGAGTTCTTGTTGATTGAAATTGATGGGGTTTAGTCGGGGCTTTTTCTTTGGGTTGTGGCGTTTTTTTGTTTTTTTTCGGAGGGCATTTGTGGTTTAGAGGGAGTATAAGATTGGGGGGGGGGGGGGATGTGGTCTAGATTCAAGGTTGAGGAGCAGGGAGGAGTTTCGGCTCTTGGGTGTGATCATATGGGTTTTTAGTTTCTTTCTTGGATTGTTTATTTGTTTGATGTGGGCTCCGGTGGGGTGTGTGTGTGTGTGTGGTGGGGGCTACCTCACTAGCAGGCTGAAGTTGGCTTGTGAACAGGAGCAAGGTGGGGGGAGGGGCTGGTACTTGATGGACCTGTTTAGGCAGGTTTCAATGAGCCTAGAAGGTGTGAATAGTGGGGGGGTTGGAAGGGGTTGGAGGAGAGAGCTATTGGTTTGAGAAGAAGTAGCTGGGGGATTTGTGGGATGGGGAGGAGAGAGTAGAACTGACGGGGACTGGGGTTGTTCTTTGTCCCATCAGAAGGGTCGGACTGACTGCCATCTTGGGTGGGCTCTGATTTTAGAATTATGGGGATTGGAGAGGAAATTCCCTCACGGTGGAAGTGGCTGACTTGAAGGGCAGAGGGGGGTGAGAGACCCCCTGTTCAATTGATCCCGTACCAGCCTCCCCGAACAGGCGCCGGAATGTGGCGACCAGGGGCTTTTCACAGTAACTCCATTTGAAGCCTACTTGTGACAATATGCGATTTTCATTTCATTTCATTATGTGGAAAGTGCGGGAGTTGGGAGGCCCAGTGAAGCGAACAAGAGTTTTAACTCATTTGAAGAGTTTGAAGGTGTTTTTGCAGGAGACCCACCTATGTGTGAAGGATCAGTTTAGGCTCAGTAAGGGTAGGGTGAGCCAGGTGTTCCACTCGGGCTTTGGCAGCAGGGCCCGGGAGGTGGCAATACTAATGAACAAAAGAATTTGGTTCCAGAAGGGGAAGGTGGTAGCAGACCAGAGTGGCATTTATGTCATAGTTACAGGGACATTGGAGGGCAAGTCGGTGGTTTTAGCAAGCATGTACTCTCCAAACTGGGACAATGTAGAGTTCATGAACTGACAGCCATACCAGACATGGACTGATTCTGGGGGAAGATATGAATTGCGTTCTGAACCCCAAGGTGGATAGTCGTTGAGTGAAGGTCGTTGGCCCCTTCGGGGGTAACAACGCTACTGGCGGCTTCCATGAAGGGGATGGGTGGAACGGATCCATGGCAGCTTTTTCACCCTGGGGGCAGGGAATTCTCTTTTTTCTCTGTGGTGCACAATGTGTACTGGCGCATCGACTTTTTTGTGATGGGGAATTCTCTGCTGCCAGGGGCAAGGTAAACGGAATATTGTGCATAAATAATTTCAGGCCACACTCTGCACCTGCAAGGTGGGGCCGGCCCAGCACCATTGTGGAGTTTGGATGTGGGGCTGTTGGGATTTTGTGTACAAATGGCCAGGGTAATTGATGAGTTTGTGGAGTTTAACAAGAATTGGGGCAGTATAGCCATATGTACTGTGGGAGACCCTGAAAGCAGTGGCCGCTTTTAAACGTAGTTTTGTTGCCGGCACAAGGTAGAGAGCAGGAAGTTATTGTGGCGTTGGATGCCAAGGAGGCTTTTGATCGGGTAGAATGGGGGTATTTGTTTGCGGTGTTGAAACGGTTTGGGACAGGACCTAAATTCGTAGCGTGGGTTTAGTTGTTATACAAGGCACCTGTCCGTGCAAATAACCTTAGCTCAGATTATTTTCAGTCACACAGGGGAATGAGGCAGGGGTGCTTGGGTTTCTCCCCCCCCCCCCCCCCCCCCACCTCTTGTTTGCATTGGCAATTGAGGCTTTGGCCCTTGCCCCGAGGGCCTCGAATAAGTGGTAAGGGATAATGAGGGGATATGGAACACAAGGGGCGTGATTCTCCGACCCCACGCCGGGTCGGAGAATCACCGGCGGGCCGCGCGAATCGCGCCACGCTGCCCTGACACCGGCACGCGATTCTCCGCGGAGCCGGTCGCGGGCCACTCTACGCGGCCGGCCCGCTGATTCTCCGCCCCGGATGGGCCGAGCAGCCGTAAGAAAAGAGTCAAGTCCCGAGATGGCGCCAGCGCCGTTCTAACCTGCTCTGGGCCGGCGGGACCTCGGCATGGAAGGGTCGGGTGGCGGCCTTTGGGGGGGAAGGGGGCGTCCGAACTCGGGGGGTGGGGGTGGGGGGGGCCTCAGATGTGGCCTAGCCCATGATTGGGGCCCACCGATCAGCGGGCTGGCCTCTGTGGTTGGGGGCCTCCTTTCCTACGCGCCAGTCCCTGAAGTCCTGCACCATGTTGCGAGGGGGCCGGCGCATTGAAGGAGGCCACTGCGCATGCGCGCGTTGGCGCCGGTGCCACTGCGCATGTCCTCATTGGCGCGGCACAACTGCGCATGCGCGGATCCCACGGCGCGCAGTTTGTGCCGAGATCTGTAGCTGGAGCAGCGCGAACTGCTCCAGCGCCGTCCTGGCCCCCTGTAGGGGCCAGAATTAGTCGTGGGAGCAGCCCATTCATGCCGTCGTAAAACGTGGACATTCTGCCGCGGGATTAGAGAATCCCGCCCAATGTGTCCTTGTACGCCGATGATCTTCTTTTGTATGTTACGGATCCGATCTCCACAATGGGGCTTTGACAGGGTATGAATTGAATTGGACTAAAAGTGGGTGTTTTCCGACTCCACCAGGGAGGGGAGCCAATCTTATGACGGAAGAAG